>NC_063208.1:12038169-12195669 GCF_017589495.1 Alosa alosa
TTAAAAAAAGCTTTAAACTGTTTACCATATTGTAAGTTGCTTTGGTTAAAAATGTGCCTAATGTAATGTAAAAAAGTTGAACCAGAGGAATGGGTTATCTGCTTTTGTTGAGGGAGACGTGTTTCTCTTCTGTCCTCGGGATCCACCCAGTTGTTGGACTTAGCCGCTAGCTCTCTCTTAGCCTCGGGGGGCTTAACACCGTAGCGTTCACCACTGAGATTGAATTCTGTAAGCCGATCCAATCATTTCCAGCGTATTTTTGGTCTGTGCCATTCGCGACGCCCTAACCCAAATGAATCTCTCACCACAATGAACACAGTGAAATGTGGGGATGGCAGAGCCAGACTGATGTTGTGGTTGTGAGTTAAGCTTTTCTGCCTGACTACTACTCCTCCCCGCAGACATACACACACACATTGTTTCTACATAATGCACTCATTACACAAGCACTCTCTCACAGGCAGATTTGCACGCAGGAGCTCATTGAAGTGATGAGTTTAGTGAACGCGTCCCCACTAGTCAGATGGAGAGTTGGGGCTTGGAGGGGTGGTAGGGATTCCCCCCGCATGCCACTGTGGAGAGTGAGTGTGAGTGTGTGTGTGAGGGCAGAGGAGAGGAATGCACCCTGGGCCTGAGCAGGCCTGCGGATGTGCCGCATGGAATGTCAGCAGAACCAGGCTTGGCTGTGTTACAGACTCACTAGTGCAGCCTTACTCGAGCTTTGTTGACCTGAGGCCCGGTCAAGTCAGACTTTAGGAGCCATGGGGCCCACCCACACGCTCCCCCACACCACGGAATCCACTTTGTTGTATTAAATATCGTCACTTCTTAGCCTACCAATGTTGAGTGTGCAGCTCGAGTGGTCTCTATGTTTAATGACCTCAAATTTGCATGTATTTCCTAATCAGAGGGCAATATATCTTACAGCCAGTGAGGTGTGTGTGTGTGTGTGTGTTTGTGTGTGTGTGTGACGGTGACTGAGCCCCTCGTCTCTCGTTTCCCCACAGGAGCCCCGGCACCTGCAGTTACTGTCCGATCTCGAAGAGAGCAACGTGTACAGCGTGACGACAGGCCGGAAGATGCACAACGCGCCCACAGACTTCCAGTTCTGCATCAAGGTACGCAGGCGAGCGAGCAAGCAAACGCTCGGCTTGGCCACAAACCCATGTGTTTTCGCTCCTAATGCCACCGATGCCCAGCTCAAACCGGCTTGAGAGGCCGAGCCAACTCCCGCTTTGATCTCCGAGCCTTTGTGTACTCATGTCTGCATACATGGGTCTCTCGGAATGTGTGTGTGTGTGTGTGTGTGTGTGTGTGTGTGTGTGTGTGTGTGTGTGAGAGCGAGAAAGACAGAAGTGTGAGTACTGGAGAGATTATTCCAGCACACTGCGCTGAGTGTAATCATGTGAGTCAGAGCCACAGCTATGACTTGGCTGTTTAAGTACACACACACACACACACACACACACACACACAGTGCCTCACACAGTGCTCCGATCCCCGGGATTCTGTTGCTGTGATGTGGTGACTGTGTAGTCAGTTGTTGATGGTTGGAGATTGTTACGTTAGACCTCTCCTCAATCAGGTGTGACTTATTAGCCTAATATGATGTTAGGTCTGTGATGGATGACTAATGATTGATTGATTGATTGATTGATTGTTTGATTGACAGCCCAGTAAAGTTCGCAGTGATGTGAAGGAGCTGAGGATGTTATGTGCTGAAGATGAGCAGAGCAGGACATGCTGGATGACTGCTTTCAGACTGCTGAAGGTACACACACACACACACACACACACACACACACACACACACACACACACACTGAGTATATAGCGTACATCCGTGTACACAGACACCTACACATAATGTACACACAGATTTATTAGAGGGAGATATATTGAGGCACTGTCGATACAACTGACATTGAATTTGATCTCCCTCATTAGTAGACACACTTGACATTGTACATATTCCTAACCTCCACATTCACTTATGTCAATATCCCACAGTGGCATAGACTTGATTCTCATGACATTATTCCCCAGCTTTTTCACTCAAGGTGAAAGTTCTTTTCTAAGGCTGCTGTTTCTGTGTGTCTGGTTGTTTTGCAGTACGGAATTTTGCTCTACCAGAACTACAAGATCCCCCAGCAGAGGAAAGCCCCGCTGGCACCCTTCTCTGCCCCAGTGGTAAGGCTCTCCTCTCTCCCCCTCTCCTCTCCTCTCATCTCTCCTCTCCTCTTTCCTCCTGTCCTCTCCCCTCTCTCCCTCTCTCCTCTCCCCTCTCCCCTCTCTCCTCTCTCCTCGCCCATCTCTCCTCTCCTCTCTCTCTTTCTCCTCTCCTCTCCCCTCTCTCCCTCTGCTCTCCTCTCCCCTCTTTCCTCTTCTCCTCTCTCTCTCTCTCTCCCCCTCCCTCCCTCCCTCTCTCTCTCTCTCCACTGCTCTTACCTCAGCGCTCCCAATCTGATTAAACTATTAGAGTTATGTATAGTCTGCTGGGTCACATTAGAGGTGCGCTAGCCCAGTGGTGCGCAGGGGCCGGTAGCGTTAGGGCCGCGGTATGTGCCTTTTGGGTGGCATTTTTTTTTTTTACAAAGGGGGCTTTAGCCAGTGGGCTAAGAGTAATGAGCTTCCAGGGCTGCGTGTTGGGCCGGCCGTGTTGTCCACGGAACCACCTGCGGCGTGGCCCCGGCGTTAACTTGCGCCGGCAAACCGGCTTCTTTTCAGCGCTAATGGAGCGTTCATCTGTGATTGCCTCGCACACAGGAGGTTTTTTGTAAGGGGGTGTGTGTGTGTGATGTGGCCGACACATGTTTTGCGTGCCATAAAGCCATTCCGTCTGACCACAACATTATGGGCAATGACTTGTGTGGAGGGCATATTCAACCTTAGTTTCCAGTCAGTTGAATTTGCATTAAGCTGAAGTCAGTTGTCGCTAGTATCCAATGTCTTCAGTGAGTTTGTGTTGTTAAAGTAGTAATAATTGTTACCCTAAGGCCTCCTTTTGTGATATAACTTGTTAAACCTCATTTGTAAGTCAGTTTGGATAAAAGGCATCCACTAAATTAATAAATGTAAACGTGAGCGAAACCTTTAGCAGGACAACTATTCATCACATACGTGAAGTGGGCACAAGTGTTGATGTGAGCTCACAAATATAACAATGCACCAGTTAGACCAGGGGTGTCAAACATGAGGCCCAGGGGCCAGATCAGGCCCGCCAGCAGGTTTCATACGGCCCCCCAGATGTTGACTACTGTAATGAAACACGGAGCTAATCATACAGTGGGTTCTGATGGGTTTCACTGGGTGCTGAAAAGTGTCATAAGTGGATGTTCCAATCTTGGCTTAGAGATGAGGGAGTGTTGGCTAAGACCATCTGATGTGAAGGCTGGGTCAGCTGACGCTGTGTTTGTGTCCAGCGGAGTGTGTCCGAGAACTCTCTGGTCGCCATGGACTTCTCTGGGAGGACGGGGAGAGTGATTGACAACCCGGTGGAGGCCCAGAGTGCTGCCTTGGAGGAGGGGCACAGCTGGAGGGTGAGCGTGCACACACACACACACACACACACACACACACACACACACACACACACACACACACACACACACACAGACACACCACACACACACACACACACACACACACTCAGACACACACACCACACACACACACACACATAAACACAAAACAAACAAGTACACACACAACACACCCTTGCCCTTCATCCTTTTCTTTTATATTCCACACTCACTCTCTCTCTTTGTTGTGTTTCTTGCTTTGTTTCCAGAAACGGAGTCAGAGAATGAATGTTTTAGGAAGCCCCAGCCCCCTCCACCCTTCCTCTCTAAGCTCAGGTATCTACCCAACAGCCCCTCTGCTGTCCGTCTCTCGGACCGAGAGCCTGTTTTTATGTCCATCCAGCATCTGTCCGCCTGTAGACTGTCCATCTCTATCTAACGGCATGTTTGCCGCAGTCTGCACCTTCTCTGAAAATGTGTCGTGTGTTGTGTCATGTGGCGAGCAACAAGTATCGCATGTCATATTACGTGTGTACATGAGTGAGGTGGGGGGTGTGTGTGTGTGTGTGTGGGTTGTATGCTGTGCATGTGTGTTTGTCCATGCTACTGCTTGTCCTTAGAGTTCTGTCTCTTCTGTGTGTTTTCAGTTATCCACCGGACCCAGCTGTGGTTTCACGGCCGCATCATGAGGGAGGAATCCCACAAGATGATCATGCAGCAGGGCCAAGTGGACGGGTATGAGCTGAACTACATTACCCATACATCCCCAAGTGGTGTCTTGGTTAGGGGCACTTGAGGTTAAGTGATGCTCTTTTCTCCCTTTTCAGGTTGTTCCTGATACGAGACAGTCAGAGCA
The DNA here is from genome assembly GCF_017589495.1 of Alosa alosa. Taxonomy (NCBI): domain Eukaryota; kingdom Metazoa; phylum Chordata; class Actinopteri; order Clupeiformes; family Clupeidae; genus Alosa; species Alosa alosa. The sequence continues at coordinate 12,042,547 of NC_063208.1, forward strand.
ACCCAAAGGCTTTTGTTCTCACACTGTGCCATCACCAGAAAATCAAACATTTCCAGATCTTACCTGTAAGTATATGTGTGCGTGTGTGTGTGCGCGCGTGCAGCGTGTGTGTGTGTGCGTATGTTTGTTCGGATGCCATGTTTGTGTTTACTGTATCGAAAAAGATGTCTTTAAAAATGATTTCTTTAGTTTAAAACATCCTTTCCTCTTTTCTCCCCTCTCTCTCTCTCTCTCTCTGTTTCATGCTGTCCTCTCCCTCCTCCTGCTCAGTTTGAAGAGGATGGACAAATCTTCTTCAGCCTTGACGACGGCGCCACCAAATTCAGCGATCTGATCCATCTAGTGGAGTTCTACCAGCTGAACAGAGGCGTGCTGCCCTGCAAACTCAAACACCCCTGCACCGTGGTGGCCTTATGACCCCCGCCCCCCCGCCCCTAGAGATCGCCCAGCGCTGACCTCTGACCTCCCCTCTGACCTTTCGACCCCTACACAAACAGGCAGCCCTGACGTGGCTCATCGACTGGATCTGTTCTGTGTCGTGTGCGGTCAGCTGTGACGGTGCCGCACACGCGCCGCTCTCCTCCCTGTAGATGATGCTAAGCTGAGGACAGGGGACAGGACTCTCTCTCTCTCCCTCACACCGTCTCTCTCCTTTACACACACACACACACACACACACACACACACTTCTGGACTGGATGAAAGCTCCATGGATGTGGACGTGGAGAAGGGGCGTGGCGGATGAGAGGAAAAGTGCCCTCTCCGCTCCTCTCCTCTCCTCTCCTCTCCTCTTCTCTCCTCTGCTCTCGTCCGCAGAGCACGGGTCTCCCCTGAGGGACGGATCATCCTGCTCTCCGTCAGAGGTCATCCTCTGTGTCCACCCAGAGGTGCTGTCCTTCCCTCTCCTCTCCTGTCCTGTCCTGTCCCGTCCTGTCACCCACTACAGAGCAATGCAAGACCACATCCCAGGGCTGCTGCAGTCAGTCTGTCTGTCTGTCTGTCTGTCTGTCTGTCTGTCTGTCTGTCTGTCTGTCTTCAACATCAGCCTGGACCTTCTACACATTGTTTTGTTTTTTTTTATTTTGTTTTGTTTTTTTCCACTTGTAAAGTGTTGCTTTACTTGACGACATTTTATTTTATTACAGTTTGTTTCATAGCTGATCTATATACATATACAAAAATATATATATATATCTATATATTTTTTTGCACTCCTGAGATGACAACAGGTTTTCCCACTCGACAGAAAACACTGCGCTCTCGTTATTGCTCCTCCTTCTCCTCTTCCTCCTCCTCCATCGGCTTCTCTCCCTCCTCCTGTTTTTTGCGCGGCGAGCGCCCGTGACAGGATGCGTGCTGACCACGTGTGAACGACCCAACAGGCCCCGGAGAGATGTCGAGAGTGCCGTCCGGCGTCCCGACTCTCAATAAGTGATCCCAGGAAGAGAGGAGAGAAGCGCCATGGCGACAGTCTACCAGGGAGGGAACCGTTGTCTGGGATCAGGCTGAAACAAGACAGGCTTTAGAGCAAAGGATGGGTCGGGGTTGGGGAGGGGGGGGGGTCAGTCAACTCAGGTGCTAGTAGCTGGGTGAGGTCCAGATAACACGGGACAGATGGCTACTCATCATCACGGCCCTGACGTCCCCCAGACACACAGACTCCACAGGCGTGAGGGGTGGTGGGGTTTTCACAGGCTCTGCACTGGAGCAGCTTTGCAGCAGTTTTCGGCAGTGAGCACTGGTATGTAACCATGGCAGCCGTGGCCGTTTGTACTATCAACACAACATTGCAATACCAATTTGACTCACACCAGCTCAGCTCAACGACAGCATATTACAGACTGAAAAAGGAGGAGAATGAAAAGGGAGAGGGTGATGAGATCGGGTGCAAGAGAGAGGGAGGGAGAGGGAGGGAGGGAGAGAGAGAGGGAGGGAGAGATGTCCACAGTAAAGTAGCCTTGAAAGAGAGCGAGGGAGAGAGGCTGTTTGTGCGTCAGTGTTTGTGGGGTCATCACTGGCCTCCTGTTTCGTAAGAGCTGTCTCCTGCTTCTCTGCAGTGTCCAAGCCTGCACTCACTAAAACCCATCCATACGACTCTATATCTTTAAGTATGTGAAGCTATGGAAAAGATGTAGATCTAACACTGTATTTTAGATGGCCGATCACTATGTAAGAGTGGGAACTCCCACAGCAGATGATGATGATTGATTTGACTGATTGATTGATTGATTGATTGATTGATTGCTTGATTGATTGATTTTTCTGTGCAGATTCTTTTTTTTCCAGTGCTCTGATCCAGTGTGCATATTGAGTTATCTGTTTTCGTTTGTATGTCACAAATTTACTTTTTTTAAGAGTATATTACAGTATTAAATTAAGCTTATTTTTAGCCTCTGAAACTGGACTAACAGCATGCCTCTGTATCAGATTCATGGGAACACTTCATGAGAAAAGTCTGACTTTATAAGCTTGACGGTATCTTTTAAGACTTCATGAACCAGATTGTGATGTGGCCAGAACTCTAAGCTGAAATCCAGTCAAGCCTTGAAGCTTTCTGCCCTGTGCTTAACTCCCTCCAGCCACACACACACAGACACACATTCACATACACACACAGGCACACACTATACTACACTTGCACATTTGTATTAAAGCTGTCGATGTCAAGACAGTGTTGACCTGGTTCTGAGGGGTCCCACTGCTTTCAGGTCTTCTTCAGCAGACCCTCATGCACGTCAAAGAGGCATCTTCCCCTCCAAAGCCCAGATAAGTTTAGCCTCAGGAACCCACTAATAATGTCATATCACTAGGGGCACATTGTGGATGTCGTCACATTTGAGTATATTACACATAACAGTAGCTTGGAAGAGAGTAGAAAACAGCTGCTCAGGCTGGGTTCAGGGAGAAAAACCTGAATGCATGGGGTCCCCCAAGGGTTGTGGTCAGGGGGCTCTGCTGTCTGTGACATGAATGTAATTCAGCTGCTCAGGGTTCTGAGAGGGCCTGTTAGATGCTGGTCTTCTGATCAGACTCGGTTTCCAGGACCCACACTTAAATAAGTGTCTTAAAGCAATGTGCTGGTCTAGAATGCCCTGCTCTCAGTGCTTGCGCAATATGCACGGGGAGGTGAATGTGGACCCAGGTCAGCACACGCCACCTCGGACAGACTTTGCGAAGGGGGTCCTGGTCAGATTAGGGTTCCTTTATGTGATGCATACGGGAGACTCCAGGCCAAACCAGACTAGATTCACAGGTGCCATTAGTGCAATAGCTGTCCACAACGTAGACAAGAGCAGAGCATACAGTACATTGTCACATTCTTCTGTCACTTCCCCCCCCAGTTCCCCGCATCGCCATCTCCACTACCATGCACGTGCTGCAGGTGTGTCTTACTTCCCAGAGTCTGCACTGCTCCATGGAGCCCGGAGCCTGCGGATATGCCACCCCTCATTCACCTGCTGCGGTTACTCACACTAGAAACCAGCTTTGGACTCCTTAGGAACACAAGAATAAAAGGAACATGGAGAAAAACCCCATGGTGTATCAGGGAATACTAAATGATTCGTTTTTTTTGTTTTGTTTTGTTCTGTTTTTTTCCTCAAATTCAATTCCTGTGTTCAGCGCGCTTTGCTTGGTTTGGTAAATGGCTGACTGGTTTTCCCAATCACTATTATCACTCTCTCGGGTATTTTTGTACAAATAAGGGACTGATATATTCTGTTTTATTGTAAGTAGAATAAAATACATTGATATAAACACTAATATGACATTATGCTGGTGTCATTTGTTGTGTACTGTATCCTTAACTATTTTGTTACACGGAATAAGGGTTTAAAGCAAGACAATGTTATTTTACAGTACCGGAGAATGGCGTCTCTGACATTGGCAGTGCACGCCAGAAAAGCCTAGCTAGTATTTCACTATTAGCATGTTTCCATTGAGTGGTATTAAAGTAACGTTGTTGTTGCATGTAGGACATTTACCCTTTTTGTTGTTTTTTAGACTAATTGGGTACCTCTTTAGCACTAGATGGGTATACACAGCATTTTTAGACTAATTGGGTACCTCTTTAGCACTAGATGGGTATACACAGCATAATTGAAATTGACTAAAATTGGAATTCCTACCCTTTACATTTTTTATTTTACCTGATCTTGCACTCTTAAACATCCTTTTGACTTCTGTGTTGAAATCTATCCGGCCATACATTCATAGAACCTCTACAAGTGACTTTGCCATGCCATCACCTGGGTCATTCTTCATTAGTTAGGCTTTCTCTGCTTTATCGCCACCTGCTGGTAAATACTGCTCACTCCACAAACAGGGACGGCAGAGGTGAATAACCTTAAATACTCTTCAGGAAGCACATGCCAGATTTATCTGGAGCCAACAGAAGTCGAAATACACTAAAAAGAAAAGAAATAAAACCAGACAGATGTACTGGTTGATAACATTTATTTATCAAATTTAACCAACAACCAATATCAACCAACCATCCATGTACTGTACTGTCCCTTCTCTCTGTCCTCTGGAGGCCCAAGCCCTGGTGAACCTGTGAGCTGTCACTGGCCTCTGACTTGCAGTTGAACTCAGGAAGGGTGGTGCATCACTCATGTCCCACTAGAACAGATACACCATATTCAGTATTCAAGCAAATTACCATATGTCCAAATGTCTTTGTTTTGACATTTTCAATCTTATTACAGACAAGATATGAAGTTTAACAGTTCGACACAATTGCAAACCCCGCCACCTCCCGCCCCCCATATTTTGAATGTTTTGTTGAGTTGCTGGAAGAGATGCTGCATACAATCTGAGGCACAGACATGACCTTGGCCCTTGGTGATGGGAGATTACACTCTGGAGGCAACTGGTTGAATTTGAAGCAGTGAAGCCCCCAATCGTTTTCCTCTTAAGAGCAAAGGGAATCAACAGCTACACATATAATTTTCTTCACACATCCAATAGCCTATTCATATCCATGTGACATGCTGAGAAACACCACGTACACTTTCCAATGTGCCTATTACTATAAAACAGCCCTGGGATCTGTATAGGGAGTATAAGGATTCTTTCTGTCACAGGTTTCTTCCTAAAACAATTGCAAATAAATTTGCTGTTACTGTAATATACTATAACTAGAAATGTAATACCAGGGGAATTACAATAGTGGATGGAAAGCTGCTGGCTTAATGTTGGTGGGGAGATTCCTGGGGAAAAAAAACATTGAATCACTTAATCTTTGAGTTCATACAAACCCTCGTACCAAAACACCTTGTGTGTCAAGGCGTTCTTGAGATATAACACTCAAGGTGTTTTTGACCTTGACATTTGTCCTCCAACATCAAGTCACTTCATCTTTGAGTCCATACAAACACTCATACCAAATTTCAGGCATGTATGTCAAGGCATTCTTGAGATATCTCGTTCAGAGTATTCATGGACTTGACCTTTGACCTCCAACATCAAGTCACTTCATCTTTGAGTCCATACAAACACTTGTACCAAATTTGAAGCATATGCGTCAAGTCGTTCTGGAGATATAAAGCGCAAAGCATGAGATATGGCTGTGACTTTTATTTTGACACACGGGAAACACTTAAACAGGATGTGTGGTTTTGGGGAGCGCCACATCAAAGATAATGAATGCGTAGCAAGATGGGTCGTCCTAGTTCATGTCTATGAGGGCAAAGTGGAGTTCAGTCAGAGACGGGCTCTGGTTCAGTTCCCGTCTGCACAGGGGCGTGTCACTGATGTATGACTGACGTTTGAACGCCTCAGTTCCACACCAGACAGAAGCCGGAGTACAAAACAAACTTGGTGTACACCTTAATTAATGTTGATTTTCTCCCGACTGGAGGGTCATACTGTCACAACATTCTCCTGAAATGGAGAGGAGGGTTTGGAGATCATGATACCGTGGCCGAAATGTGCATTCATTGCTCAGAAAAATAAGGCTTTGACAAATTCTGCCATAGACCTCAATGTTAAAAAGGGAGCTCGATCGCTGCATAAATGGGGGATAGTGGCCCCCCCTCGCGCGGGGCTACCCTATTTGCATATATTTCCTGGGACAGGAAATGGCCTCTCGGGAAGTATCTTCGTAATCAACCATCTTTGGCCACATTGTATGCATTAGAAGCTGAGACAGTTGGATTCACAGGTGACACCTGTGGCAGTGTTCTGATTATCCCGGGAACTACTCTGGGAGCTTAACGAGCGCAGCTGGCTTTAGGCCATTATGACATCACAGCCATTCAAGTCTATGGGGGAAAAATTAGCTTTTTAACATTTTTTATCCCCTATTTCTCAAAAAGTATAAACTTTTTTAAAAATCTGAAATAACAACTCTCTTGCCCCACTCCCAGAAATAACAGTTATTTCAACATGTCTGTACGTTAAGCGGTTAGAGTCGCATTCATTCTTGAAAAGGTAAAAAGAAAAGGTTATAATAAGAAGAAGAAGAAGAAGCCAGGAGATTTCAAGATAGTGGATTCCATATAATAATAACCTTTTGGACTTTTAACTTTAGTCCTTCCACTCTCACGTGATGGAAGAGGGGCAGAGTATGATTTACAACTTTACAATTGAGTAGTGATCGACGAGTTAATCATTATTTCAAAAACAGTAAACTGTCAAAGGATGTGTTTTTCATTTACAGATCTTGGTCATAAGATGGTGTACAGTGGCTTGCAAAGGTGTTCAACCCCTCTGCAAATCATCACTGTTTTTCTGTTTAAAATATTGCATGCGTCCTTGTTTAACTTAATTATTTAGACTCGTTGGCTATTGTAAAATTCTAAACTCCTCTAAAAGATATTAGTTTGTGATAGATATCACCAGACCGCCCACCTATAAATAATAATCTCAGCTCCAAGCACTCATGACAACAAATTAAAATACATCTGACTCCAAGGACTCCAGCACCATGAAGACTGTGGCCTCCTTTACTCCTCTCTCTATGCGTCTTATGTGTGTTTCGGGTGAAATATAATTTTTCACCATAGCAAAAATAATTTCTGTATATGTAAGAAAAGGCTAATTTTGTAATAGACTAAAACAGTGGGCAGCCGTGGCCCACTGATTAGCACTCTGGACTTGTAACCGGAGGGTTGCCGGTTTAAGCCCCGACCAGTGGGCCGCGGCTGAAGTGCCCTTGAGCAAGGCACCTAACCCCTCACTGCCCCCGAAGCCGCCCGTTGCAGCAGCTCACTGCGCCCAGGATTAGTGTGTGCTTCACCTCACTGTGCTGTTTGTGTTTCACTAATTCACCGATTGGGTTAAATGCAGAGACCAAATTTCCCTCACGGGATCAAAAAAGTATATATACTTATACTTATATACTTATATAAAACATTTGCTGTCTTCATTTTATACCATTTTATACCATGTTGCCTAGGCTACATATAAGTTTGGCATGCCTGTAATGCTTTCTCGGCACTTTAAATGCAGTTTTTGTATATGACCCAGTCCCTGAGTGCGGTCTCTACTTCCCTACCTGAATGTACATACAAATCCAACCACTGAATAAGAAGGGAGGTCTATGATTTCATCTTTCTACAATACTAATTCCATTTATGCGTGTTTTAACCTGAATTTGGGTTCTAATTCCAGAGATTATTGTCCAGTCTGAGAACAGTATTGATGATAGAGTACTTATGTATTCACAGCGTTTCACTTTTTTTACATTTTGTTATGTTTCAGGCTCATTTTAAAATGGATTCATTTTTTCTCATCAATCTAGACACAATACTCCAACACCCCACAGAAAAGCAAATGTTTGGAGTGTTTTGTAAATGTATTAAAAACATTTAATAAAAGACTGAAATATGCCATTGACATTTACAAGTATTCACACTCTTTGTTATGACACTTGCCATTGAACTCTGGTGCATACTACTTCTATCAATGGTCCTTGAGATGCTTCTACAACTTGCCCACCTGTGCCTAAATGAATTCACTGGACATTATTAGGAGAGACACAAATCTCTTCATATAAGGTCTCACAGTTGATGATGTATGAATCTCACTGATGGTGCATATCAAAGGGAAAACCAAGCCACAAGAATTGTCCGTAGACCTGTGAGACAGGATTGTGTGAAGACACAGATCTGGGGAAGTGTACAAGAACATTTCTGCAGCATTGGAAGTGCCCAAGAGCACGGTAGCCTCCATCATTCTCATATGGAAAAGTTTAGAACAACCAACAGTCTTCCTAGATCTGGTTGCTCAGCCTAACTGAGTAATCCAGGATGGATCCAAGGGCCTTGGTCAGACAGGTAACCAAGGACTAGGGAAAAATACGGAAAAAGTGAAGCGCTGTGAAATCTTTCCGTATGCACTGTATATCCAAATAGTAGTCCTCACATCTGAAGGACTGGGAGTCTACAGCATACCTTGTCTAAGGAGATTCAGTATAATCTCTTATCATAGATCCGGCCCGGCTCGCACTTCAATCCGGCCTGCTGATCATTTAAATAGGTTATCATAGGCTGCTCGCTATTTTTTTTTTTCGAGGAAGTCAGGCACCACTAAAAACACATAAAGTCTGGACACTGTCCATCTGCCTTGAGTGTCAGTCTAGACTGTAAATAAAAGAAAAAGCAGGAACCTGGCAGATTGAATGCATCTTGGACATCAGGAAAAGAAAGCAATCCTTTCTCATCGAAAGTACCTTTTAGTGAATACCCCAATGTTTCCAATAAGGAGCTGTTATAGACCTCCCACCAATTAGAGGTGCTTTGTGATTGAATTTTGTGGAGAAGGTTTTCCCATTAGATGACATGTGCCTCAACATTGTATAAGGGCCCAAATGCAACTGACATTGAAATGTTGACAAAAATAACACATTAGAGGATCTATTCCACTGCGCCTCCCTTTAAAGTATGTCTGCGATGTTGAACTGAAACTTAAAATAAATATAGGTCATAATGGATTTACAAATTATTTCATTCTGTTTAGGTTTTATACAGCATTTCAACTGTCTTGGAACTGGGGTTGTATCATACCATTCCAGAATCAGGCTGGTTGTGAAACAAGCCTGAAAAAAAAAAAACATCCTTTATTGACATTATAGTATGACTGTTGTAAAACTGCACAAAAGAATTGCATTTTGAGATATGTCACAAGTAAGTAATAATTAATAACGTTGGGGTCCTTTTTTATTTCGGTTTCCTGGGTGGATCCCAAATATCTATTTGCATGCTCTCTTTGGTCCTCTGTCCTCCTCCAGCTCGTGCCCTGGAAATCGCTCTAAGCTCAACCAGAGACTTTCTAATGAGGAGACACAGCACTCAAAAAATCCTCCATAGAAATGCATGGGGTTAAGTTTGTAACGCCAATATGGCAGTTGTCTACACATATCCCACCCCTTCCGCGACAAAAAGTCGACATGTGAATACATTGAGCCAATGGTGAGTTGGTGAGTGGTGTGTTTTGAGTGGTGTGTTATGAAGACATCGTGCCAATTATGTGTTGTCATCTCGCTGCTGGAGCAAGGTTGGTGTTGTGAAACCTTGCACACGCGCATTTCTGCCAAATAGATGCCCAATAAGTGTCCAAAAAGCGTGGCAATATGGCCGCCGAGTGGAGCGACTTGCCTAAAAGGACTTTGGCTCAACATCATCAAGAATGTCTTATTTGTCTAATTGCAACCAGAGGAGGTGAGAACGAGGACAAAGGAGAGAGGAGAAAGGTCCGATATGCAAGAGCATCATATAAGGGCAGATCATTTCTCTATTTGTCCATCCTCCCTCCTGTCCTAACCCCTCTTTCTTTTTTCTTCTTTTTTACAGTATATTTTTTGGGCTTTTTGCCTATATTTATAAAGTGCTACTACTACTACTATTTGGACAGGACAGTGAAGACAGACAGGTTGTGAGCGAGAGAGAGAGATGGGGTGGGATATGACCACAGGTCAGACTTGAACCTGGGTCCCCGTGGGGTCCCATTCATGGTACGGCGCTGTAGCCTGTTGCGCCACAGCGCTCCCCCTAACCCCTCTTTCTAATTAATTTTGTGATGGAAACAAGGAAAGAACGATAGGAGGATGGAGGAATAAAGGAGGCAGATATGAGAAATAATGGTGCGTATGCGCATTTTTCCCAATGAAAACATAATCATTCACATCACCTTATGTAGGAATAAAGAGGTGGGAAACTGGGGGAAGATGGTGCGTTCAGGCCACCTGGAAATATTAGGGACCTTCTCCTTGATTATGCTGTTTTTCCCATTGCGATTGAATGTGCTTTGCCGTCGGAATGTGTAAAAACATGGATGCCACAAGGTTAAAAAATATGCTCACTAAATAAACTGTATTTGCTTTAAAATATGGTGTAAGACGCCAAAGTGACGACAAAAGTGACGACGAGCCCCCAACTGGGCAACTCTGTTAGCAAAATCTTCCCCCAGTTTCCCACCTCGTTTTCAGACAGCAAACTTAGATTTTTGCTACCTCAGAGCTAACTTCTAGTGCAACTTGCCATAGGTAGTTAGCTTCCATTAACATCTGGATCTCCTTATATGGGCAAAGATGGCCGTTTTGGTTCTTTTTTGTAGGCGAACTTCAGAGGTCTATTCCATCATGTCTGCTCCTCATATTTACTTCCTGTTGCCTTTGTTTACGTTCTGGGTCCTGCATGAGTTCTTTTGTTTATCCTTGCCATGTGCTTCTGTTCCTTATCCCTGTCTCCCCTCTCCTGTGTCTAGTTCTCTTACCTGATTATTGGTTCATTGTTTTCACCTGTGTCCTGTTTCCCAGTTAACTCCTGTGTATTTAAACCCTCATGTCTCTTTCTGTTCTTTGTCAGTCATTGTTTGTGCAAGTATGGTGTTGTAGTGCTTGTTTGCTGGTGTATAAAGAGTCTCTTGATTGTAACTTCATCTGTTTGGTCATGCATTGAGTCTTTGAACACTTGAGCATTTGAACAGTTGACGCAAACGTGACAATAATACTTCGGGTCAGTTTATACAGTATCAGTATTCGGTTTATTCACAACCAGTTTGTACCACTGTCTAAATAATGTTTTCATACTCCAGCAGGTAACCCACTTCAAACAGTAAGGTAATTGATTCCGTTTCCAAGGTGATCGGCACCATGACGTCTGTGAACTTCATTTTACTCCTCTCTGTGTGTGTCATGAGTTCTGCTTCAGGTAAAAACATCTCCACAAATCATGTTCGCATTAGTAAATGAGGGCTAATCAGGAATAGCATTTTCTCATCTCTATCACACTTTTTATTATATATCTTGTTGCATAGGCTATGCAATTCCAGAGATCATTGTAGGCCTACAGCCTGATAACAGCACTGATGCTCTCTCCGTTCATGGTAAGATTTATGTTTTTATTTCCTTCACTCTGCTGCCTAAACCTTTCATCAGTTGACCACCCTCTACACCAGTTCACAAACCTTTGATGGCCAGGGAACCTTTACAAGAAAAAAGGGACCCCTTAGTCATAACATTGATGAAGTGTATTACTACCATTTGCTGAGACCGAAGACACTTTTTGTGCTCGACATGTTTATAAACTCTAAGTTTAAGAACCGCTGCTCTACCTTATTGACTCATTCTAATGACGTCTGTTTTAATCTGAACTGTGTCTAATTCCAGAGCTCATTGTCCAGTCTAACGGATGGACGGGACTCTCCAGCTATTCAGGGTAAACAAACTATGATGTTTTTCACCTGTAGAGCTGGTGTTGGTTAGCCTGACGAGCCAGACCCACATTAAAATGTAGGGTCTGGGCACTCGCCGTTCACAGTGCACAGTCCGAGGGGCGGGATAATCAGTTGTCTTTCAAATTCCCTCTGCACGCAATAGGACAGCGACAGCACTACGAGTCCCATGTGTTTCCCACCAGAGGAGCTAGTTGGCTAGTTCAAATGTTTGCCAACTTAATAAAAGCTTAACTCATGTCACACTTCACCAACAGCAACATCCATCTTATTTGTTTTCAAGTAGCAGGAATTCAAGCCAAACCGTTGCAACTCTGCCATCAATCATTATGTTAAGCCCACCTAATGACTCTATAACACGCATTTCATTGGCCTGATTGAGTTTCGATTTCTGGAGCTCACAAGCCAACGGAGAGTTGCTGGAAATTTGCTGCCGCTAGGGGCTCATCTAGATTTCTAGGCTAGGTGTTCACAATAAATGTATTTAACTTGTTAATAGATAGATATACTGAAACTAAGTTTTTCTTCAATGTTTTCTATGACCTGACCTTTCTATGATTCTCCCCAGAGCTCCTGTTTAGTGCTGGGAGGTCATCTGGCATCTGTGCAGTGTTACAGAACATTACTTCCTTCAAGAACTAATGTTGGCGAACGCTCAAGGTTCACCAGTCGCTTGGATTGGGGGTTCGGATGCCCAGCAGGTCAGACTTTTTCAATCCTCAGAGACATTGCCTTTCTGGCTCTGAGTATATGACTATGTAGGCAACAGTCTGTTATATAATATATTAATTATAGCCTTAGTTTATCTTCACACTATTTAAAAAAAAAAAATGAAACTCTCCTAACGTTGTTGCCTTTCAGGACCTCAAATGGCAATTATTTTACAGGACTTAAAATGAACACATATTTCCAGGATATAGCAGACACACAAATCTGGCAAAAACACCTCCAGGGTTCTTTAGCCTACTGATCGGACCTTATCTATCTTATGTTTCTTTACTTGGAAAGACTCAGACTTTCACTACTAGCCTGCAAGCATTGAATTCAGCATGGAGACTGACATGACCTTTACTAGCCTTGCTGTCTTTGGTAGCATTTGTAGTAGGCTATTGTTTAAGTTAAGCATTTTATAATGCTGACAATTGATTTGTGCAAATGGTCAAGTCATGTGATCTGCGTTTCAAATGTTCTCCCTATAGGGGTGCTGCTTATTCCCCTTCTCCCTTCCTTATGTCCTAGAGCAGTGGTTCCCAACCTGGGGGTCGCCAGAGATTGCAGGGGGTCTGCACAATGTCCCTGGGCTGAGGTTGTAAGGTTACCAGGGGCTGCTGTGGCCTACTGGTAAGGGCTACGGGCTTGTAACAGAAGGGTTGCCGGTTCGATCCCCGACCCAGTAGGAAAAATCTGGGCGGGGGAAGTGGTTGAGCACTGCTCTCCCATGCCCACATCTACTGCTGATGTGCCCTTGAGCAAGGCACCTAATCCTCACTGCTCCCCGAGTGCTGCTGTAGCAGGCAGCTCACTGCTCGGGGTTAGTGTGTGCTTCACCTCACTGTGTTCACTGTGTGCTGTGTATATTTCACTATTGGGATAAATGCAAAGACCAAATTTTCCGTCACGGGATCAAAAGAATATTTATACTATACTGAAATTGTATTGCTGCACATTAAATGTATAAAACCCAATTGGATAATCCAAATTAAAAACATATTTTTGTTTCACATTTAAGTTCATGTAGCTATTTATTACCTCTGAACTTATAAGTTTGTAATTAATCACTTTATTCTTTGTGAATGTGGGTAGGAGTTCGGGTATGGGGCCCTGGCTTGTTTTAGACACAGGCAAGGGGCCTTAAAGGAAAAAATGTTGAAACCACTGTCCTAGAGGATGGGAGCGAGGATGCATGCAAATAAGGATATGAGGTGCAGAAATTGAAATTGACACCGCAGTTGGAGAATACATGACAAGATTTGGGAAAGTTTCTTGAAAGATTGAAGTCTTTTACCGGTAATTAATGCTCCCCATTCAAACTATACTCAAAAGACTACAATCTTTCCCAAATCTTGTCAAAGTTGTTTGGTGTAAGGAGGCCAGTGGTGGCAATGTCTACCCAGAACCATATAAAGATCATCTTGGTTGATGAAATAAAGATAAGTCATCAAGATTTATTCACTGCTCTCTGACCTATGATGTATTTTAATCTGTGCAGGATGGAATCTGGTTTTGGAGTGATGGGTCCAGATTTGCATTCACCCTCTGGGGTACAGGTGAAACCAATAACTGGATGACACCAGAGTCCTGTCTTCAGATGAATGCAAAAGGTAAATTGCATGAAGTTAAGATTTTTCATATCAGCCCAGTATTTCAGTACTTTGTCGTAAAAATAACCCATTTGTCATGCTATATTTGAAGAATCTCAGTGTTGGAATGACCGTATTTGTTCACTGGTTCTTCCATCCATCTGTGCAAGAGGACTGACTTCATTATAGTCTTTTCACTTTCCCATGGCAGTTGGGGTCTTTCTCATTGATGCATGGACTTTTCTTTGTGCACCCAACACGCACATCCATGTACTGTGTCTAAGCACAACTTTGAAAGATTGATTAGCCCATCACTCTTGCTGTAGCCCTCACATGTGTAGAACTGAGTATACATACTTTATAACTAGATTTTTTGTAAAGTACTATGTAAATAAAGATTGTATCATATACAGATTGTCACATCTTGTCAGTTACTTTGAAAAACTAATGCAAATGAATTCATTAAGGATAAACTTTTGAACTTTGGGCTAAAAAAAACATCAGTTCTTTCACTTCCTACTACTCTCACATGGCTGCACGTGATTGAGTATGAGTGTTTATTATTTTAGACATACATTTTTGTCAGTTTAAAAACAATGTTTCCATTGCAGGTGTTTCTTTGTTGTGCATCCATCTTTATCGTACCTCATCAGTAAATGGAAAATTTAGAAATGTGACTAGATTCTGCCATGTGACTACCAAATAGTCAAATAGCACAATAGTCACATTTCTCAAGTCATATTTTGCAAATAAACAAACTTTTCTATGGATTACAATAATATATTTATTCTGAGCTATTAGGCCTATATAATGGAGGTCAACTGAACTCTGTCTTTTCCAGACCTGTTTGTTCTTGCAGAGGACTGACAGTCCTCGAGTTGTCTGATGGTTCCTTTTTCATAGTTCATCCAGATGTTTGAATATTAATTAGTAAGGTCACCTAAGAGTCTACACATTGCTCCTAATTGGATTGCTCCTAATTGCCATATACATGGAAGGGAATGCATTGTTTAGTAAAACATGGTTGTCCTGTTAATGTCTTGTCTATATCTGACGAGTTATATATGTACAAGATGAATTTCCGAAAGGACCAAAAATCCTCTATCTATCCCAGGCCAGGGGAGGAATTATCACAACAAAAGAATGCCAGATCGGTTTGCATTTAATAGAAACCCAATTCATAGGACGTACGTTGACACGGTAGCCTATATGGCCAGTTTGAGGAGCAATTTGCCTTGCCAGATTATTCTTGTAGTCCGATTTTCTTTAAATCATTAACACATAGCCTATTTACCAATCAGACCACGTGTGTTTTAAACAAATATGAGAACACCAGACGCACTAAGATCCGGTCCTTTGATCCTTGATCCTCTGCCAGCGCATGTTGCGCTTTCGTGCCTCTGTCGGGAGCGGTGCCGCTTGTCTTTTAGTGCCGTTCCTTTCAAACAGCGACGCATCATTGCAGGTCAGACACACGGGCTTTGCATCTGTGAAACCGGCTAAGATGAACGCAAACTAATTCTTTCCAATCCTTTTTATAGGCTCTAGGCTACTTTCGCGCTAAAACTTCCTGCTTTAGACTTTTTTAAGACATTTTCTCAGCTAACATATATCTGTAGTTCGCTCCTCACTCTACACGCTAATATTTATTGTAGGAAAACAATAAGCATTGTAACATTGTCATGTCAGGAGGTGGGTCAACCAAGTATTTAAGAATAAAAGTAAGAGACTATCCAAAGTAGTAGCCTAGCCTAATTAGGCCTAAATAAACAAAGCTCCGTGTTAAACAGTCTATCGTTGCCAAAATAATTGTAGCCTAGCCTTACTATATTCACGATATTGAAAGAGGACATAAAACAGAGTTAATCAAGAGCATGTAATTATTCAAGTAGACTATCAATGGGACCCTCCATGGTTAAGGAGTTATTTTTCATGAGTTATTTTTATCCATTCTCTGTGTAGATGCCTGTTGACTAACAGGTCATCCACCGGAGCGGTGTTTAAATTTTAGCCTATCCTCTGGCCCGCCATCTATAAAATAACTGGCCCGCGTCCAAATTTACTTGCCGACCCCTTTATGACCCACCTAACACCATAAATAACGCTCTCATACTCCACCAGGCAACTCAAAACTCAAAACTCTAAGACACCTGATACCTTTCCCAAGGAGGTTGGCACCATGACGTCTGTGGCTTCCATTTTACTCCTCTCTGTGTGTGCCATGAGTTCTGCTTCAGGTAAAAACATCTTCACAAACCATGTCAACATTTGTAAATGAGGACTAATCATAATAGCATTTTCTCATTTCTCATCTCTACCACTCTTTTTTTATCATATATCATGTTGCATAGTCTGTAAAGAAATTAAACTAAAATTCTAAAAAATTCTATGGTCACAACACTCTACTGACTTAATCCACTGCTGTGTGTTTTAACCTGAACTTGGTTTGTAATTACACAGATCATTGTAGGCCAACAGTCTGTGAACCGCACTGATTCTCCCTCCATTCAAAGTTTTAAAAAAAGAAAAAACAGAATGTGTGTGTGATTACTATAATCTGTCTCTCTATACTACTATATAATATAATACTGTACAACTGTACTATGCTATCATTTGTATAAGTTTAAGAACTGCTGCTCTACCATACTGACTCATTCCAGTGATGTGTGTTTTAACCTCAACTGTGTATAATTCCAGAGCTCATTGTCCAGTCTGAGACCAGGACTGAGGACTCCTCAGCCCTTCGTAAAAAAAAATAAATACTTTTATATTTATTATAACTTTTATTATTATACTGTTATATAATATTTTATTTTACCTTGCTTGTCAGGTGTCCGTATCCTTGTGTGTGTGTGTGTGTGTGTGTGTGTTTATAATATAAAGTCTTGAATGTAAGAAGTTGTAAATTCCCATTTTATCTAAAAACAAGGCTTTAACAAACGGTTGTTGATGATACAACCACCGTCACATAGTTATCTCACAGAAGATTAAAAATATATTCCAGCTGTTCTATTTTTTTTAACCAATTTACTCAGGAAGTTGTCCTAAGGATTGGGAACTATTCGATCAGCGCTGCTTCAGATTTATTAGCACAGCAAGGACATGGGCAGAGGCAGAGGTTGGTTCACAATAAACAAACAATAAATATCCGTTCAGTTGTCTATAGGTTGTCAACAAATAGTGAAAACAAGTTAACAAAATATATACTGAAACTTTATGTTTGCCTTCTTCAAAAGTGTTATTTTTGTTTCTTCTACGACACAACATTTTATATGTCTTATTGACTTGTCTTCGTCAGCGCTTCTGTTTACTGCTGGGAGGTCATCTGGCATCTGTGCACAGTGTTGCAGAATATCACTTCATTCAAGGACTAATAGTGACACAAACTCATGATTCAACTGCCTCTTGGATTGGGGGTTCGGACGCCCAGCAGGTAGGCTAATGTTTATCCTCAAACAGAGTCATTACCTTACTTGCTCTGAGTACATGGCAATTTACAGCCTGTGCCTTATAAATGCCTAAACTGTTGAATTCACCAGTGATGATGAGGTCTAATTAAGATCATTTTAGATTGATAAATGAGGTCACCAGTGATAATGAGGTCTAATTAAGATCATTTTAGATTCATAGAAATGCCTAAACTGTTGAATTCACCAGTGATAATGAGGTCTAATTAAGATCATTTTAGATTCATTATCAATTAAAGATGAATAATAAGGCTTTATTCATGGTCCTATACTTTCATCTGTGCAGAACGGAATCTGGTTTTGGAGTGATGGGTCTAGATTTACATTCACCCTCTGGAATCCAGGTGAACCCAATAACGGTAATGGTGGTGAGCAGTGTCTTCACATGAATTGGGGAGGTACATTACACCAAGTTATTTAAAGTTTTGTATTAGGCTAGTGACAATGCCCCCAAAATTTTGAGATACCCCTACTGGAGGTAGAACTAAACAGTACAATGTTTTTCCTCATCTCTAATGTCTCCCATATATGAAATGGATTCTTGGATAAAAAAAATGACTGCAAATATTGTTAAATTGATAGATATTGTTATACACCCCATAACTAAAAAATAACTAAAATATAGCCTAACCATACGGGAGTTAAGACATAAACTGATTTAGCTCTGAGCTCAAAGCTCTGGGAGCTGCTTGTAGTCAAGATGTTGCCTGGATGTTAATATCTTGATGTATGTAATATAGACCTACAGTATGAACACATAAAGGCTACCTAAAATAAGCAGACACGCAAAAAACAATATCAATGCAGAATGTTATCATTTACTTTGTAGTTGCTTTGTTAGGGATTGCTATAGAAACACATATGATGGCTTGTTGAATATCTTGCAATACCAATTATGTCAATTGTATAAAAATAAAGTCCTTTTATCCAGACTAACTTTTTGAACACATAGGCTACCTTAGGTGCACCAGCAAAATAAGCAGACAAATTTTCAAAAATTTAACATCTATGCAGACTTTTTTCCATATTTACATTAGGCACTGGGCCCACGACCAATCAGAGGGAGGTCCCGCCCTTCACTATTCTTATTTGTTTAAAACGATATGATGGTCTGTTATTGAACCAAAGGTTGTGATGAATCGCGGACACTTTTACCATACCAAATATGTCAATTACTTTTGAAAAATTAGGTCGGTTTTGGTTTTGGACAGTTTGTCACTAGCCTATATATCAGCACCATATTTATGAGAATTATTGTGTATAAAATAACTTTTGTCATGTGTTTTGTCATTTTATGCCCATTCTGAAGGAGGTTTGGGTTGGAACGACCGTCTCTGTTCACATGCACATCCATCTGTCTGTGCAAGATCATAGTTCAGGTTTGTAGTCATCTGGGATCATGTTGGTCTTCACCAGTCTAAGCTGGCTGGTTCACATACCACAATACTGTACTTTCATCGTTGAACACTTGCCCCTGAGCACTGTTCCCCATTTTTCAATTTTATTTTTTATGCAAAGGATTCCCCCTGCCCCTTAGTAGGAAGTGATTTAGTCAGATTATTAAGTGAGGTATTTTGACTCCCAGTCAACACATTAACATAAGGCTGTAAGGTCCCATAGTGTAATGAGGTTCAACAAGGTTTAGGGACTTTTTTGTGTTGAATTATGAACTAGCATTTCAGTGTTTGAAGTTTATGTCTTGAACTCTAAACAAAGATTCTTTGCTGTACATTTAGGACATTGTAGAATACTAGAAGTATCGGTAAAGTTCATGTTTGAGGGTTAATTGAGGACACAGGCTTTCATCATATAAAAGACATTATAACCAAATATTGATTGCATGGTACAGTGCAATAATTCATTGAAACAGCCTCAAGAGACAAATGTTTAGTATTGCTAGAAGTGTGAAGCAGTAAGTTGTGTTTACAGTATGGTTCAAATTCCAGTGTAAACTACAGTGAATCTGCATTCAGTTTGCCATTGGTAAATAGATTGGCTACAACTTGGTGTTAATTGTTGCATAAATTGTGTTTCAAGAAGCAGCATTCAGAAAAGAAATGAAGAGATGAGGGAATCAAAAGCTACATGCTGAGTTTTCCTCCTATTCCCAACACACTCATATACTAGGTCTGACATGTTTGGTCACAAAAGTGACATGCTGACAAACAGCATAGGCTAGTGAACATTCCAGTGAGACTGACAAGCAATCACTAGGCCCCTTTCAGTGTGTTTACTTGAAGAGAGTAGCCTACTGTATATTTCCACTTTTGATGTGTATTTCCATTGTATGTTTGGTCTTACATTTAATTTAGAAGTGGTATTAAAAGCTCTTAAAGTCTTAAATTTAACTTGTTTATACCTGTAGACACCCTTTGGAATGACCTCGGCTGTTCTTCCATCCGACTGTGCAAGAAGACTTCATAATGGTTGACCTTGTGACACCGAATCCCATAAGACCAGAGGGAATCCGTAGCACACACACACATCCATGTGCCAGCTGTATGTCTGACATGTTTTATTTGCAAGTGACATAAATGCCAAGAAACTATTATATATTATAATATATTATTATATTAATATATTCATATATTAATGTTTTCCAGTGACTGATTAGCCTATCACTATTACTGCAACCCTCACATTTATAGGATGAGTACTTTGTAACTAGTTTTTTTTTTAAGTGCTATGTTAATAAAGATTGTATTATACAGACTCTTTGTCAGGTTTTGTCAGTTTATTGAGTTTGAGTTTATTCACAACACCACTTCAAACATTACAATAAACCAGTAAGGGGTACAAAGACAGACGGGTATGTGAATGGGTCCCCCAAAGAAGCTAGGAAAGCGTATAGGTGGGGGCCCATGGTTCATGAAAGGGTAGTGGTACAGACAATGGGGCTGTGACCAGATGGTGATGAGTGAAAGGGTAGTGGTACAGACAACAATCATACACAAACATCCCAGTAGTCCATGAGGAAACCGTTTTAAATTAGATATAGGTTAGTAAAACAACATAACCAGATGGTGATACAATCATACACAAACATCCCAGTAGTCCATGAGGAAACCGTTTTAAATTAGATATAGGTTAGTAAAAACAACATAACCTACGTACCTAACAGGGCTATGATGCATGGACATTACCCAGCAGAATACAAGTGGTTGATGTTGTGGCTGGGTATTGATTCCCATCAGAGCAGAGGGAATCCATAGCTACACCTCTTTGTGCACCCAACACGATACTGTATTTTTGTGTTTGATCACATGGTTGACATAAATGCCAAGAAACTGCATATTAAGCATTTTCCAATGATTTATTAGTCCATCACTCTTACTGTAGCCTTCACATCTGTAGCACTGGGAGTATACTTTGTAGCTTACATTTTGGAAAGTGCTATGTAAAAAGAGATTGTACAGATTATTTCTGTCAGATCTTGTCAGTTTCTTTGAAAAACTAAACTTTTGGACTTTTAACATTTGGCCTTCCATTCTCACATGTATCACTGTCTGATTTGTATCAGTTGGTTAATTATTATTTCAGAAATTTGGACAGTAAAAATACAAACAATGTTTCCTTATTGCAGGTATGTTTCCTTGCTGTGCTTTCATCTTTATAGGACCTTATCAATAAATGCTAACAAAAAGGAAAATAAACAAGGTTGCTTTTTCAAAAAGTCACATGGCATTTTGCCAATAAACAACTAAATTTTTCTAAGGATTACGTAAGGGATAATGTATAAAATGTTGGCATGTCGACTTTAAAGTCGACACGTCGAGATTAACGTAGGCTAGATATAATATTTCAACTTTATTCTCGAAATGTCGAGTTTAGTGTCGACATGGCGATTTTAACTTCGACACGTCGAGATTAAAGTCGACATGACATTTCAACTTTATCCTTGAAATGTCGAGTTTAATGTCGACATGGCAACATGCGTCAAAAGCGATCGTCGTTTCGTCAAAAGCTTATTCAAATTAAGTAGGATGTCCAGTCCATTGGGAGGGAAGTTATCAAACATCGAGCGCATGGCTAAAAAGGTGTTCTTATTTTAATCAGTCATTGGTTTCAACACCTAGAAACCTTGTTCCCAACGTTTGATAACGTGGACTGGACATCCTACTAAATTTGAATAAGCTTTTGACGAGTGACGATACGCTTTTGACTGGCATGATAGGGCCCTTAAAATAACATATAAACAACTCGCCATGGACTTCTGACCAGGTGTACAATAGCGATTTTTAGACAATGCGCTAAGCCACTCCCTAAGTTGTTAATTGCCACACCCCTGAGCGCATTGTTTAAACAATAAACGTGCAAAATAAGAAAATATACTTTGCGCAGGGTGGAAAATGAGTTTTGCGCCATGCGCCAGGGTGCAAAATATGGCCCTAAAAGCCTGTTCCTGATTTCCATCGTTCTGACTGAGTCTCCAGAGATGCATGACATGACAATGACAAAGTCTATTCTATTCTATTTAACTTTGAGAACTGCTGCTCTACCATACTGACTCATTCCAGTGATGTGTGTTTTAACATGAACTGTGTCTAATTCCAGAGCTCATTGTCCAGTCTAAGAACACGACTGATGACTCTCTAGCCATTCAGGGTACCAAAAAAATGTATTTGTTTCACCTTGCACCTTGAGTGCATGTGTGTGTGTGTGTGTGTGTGTGTGTGTGTGTGTGTGTGTGTTTCATAATGGTATCTGTCAATGGTCTATGAAAGTAAGACATTGCAAATTCCATTTTTATCTGGAAAAACAAGGCTTTAACAAACAGGTGCTGATGATACAACCAATGTCACATAGTTTTCTCACAGAAAATTAAAAATCTAATCCAATCATTTCAGCTGTTCTGTTTTTTATCTAAGTTTACTCAGGAACTTGTCCAGTGGGCTGGGAACTATACAATCAGCACTGCTTCAGATTTATCAGCTCTTTGAAGACATGGGACGAGGCAGAGGTTGGTTCACAAGAAACAAACAATACATTCAGTTGTCTAACTTATAACAAATAGTGAAAACAAGTTCACAAATACTGAAATGTTATGTTTGCTTTCTTCAGAAGCATTATTTTATTTTTTTCCTATGACACAACATTTATGTGTCTTATTGACTTGTCTTCCCCAGCGCTTCTGTTTACTGCTGGGAGGTCATTTGGCATCTGTGCACAGTGTTGTAGAAATACTTCATTCATTCATAGTGACACAGACTCTTGATTCATTACTTGATTTTGCAGGTACATGGCAACTTGCTTTTTACATGGCAATTTACAGCATGTGCCATAAAAATACCCTCAAACTGTTGAATTCACCAGCGATAATGAGGTCTACCCAGAACCATATTAGGATAATTTTAGATTAATAATGAATTAAAGATGAATTATAAAACTTTATTCACGGTCCTACCTCTGGTACACTTTCATTTGTGAAGGAGGGATTCTGGTTTTGGAGTGATGGGTCCAGATTTGCATTCACCTACTGGAACTCACCCATTCAACCTGATAACGCCGGTGGTGCCGAGCACTGTCTTCACATGAATGCGGGAGGTAAAACTACATCAAGTTATTTAGAGTTGCTCTTATCAGCCCAGTATTTCTGAGAATTATTGTGTAAAAATCATGTAATATTTTATGCCCTTTCTGAAGGAGGTCTGCTTTGGAACGACTATCCCTGTTCAAATGCACTTCCATCTGTTTGTGCAAGATCATAATATGTCCACTGGTTGTCATGGCAGTTGTGGTATCTATGGGCATTTCTCAGCAGCTTTATTGACAGTGCATCTCAATATTTTGAAATCTTTTCATTTTCTGTTATAGTCCTGGTTGTCAAACATTATAACCAAATATGATAGATAGACTCCTTGGTACAGTTCCACCCAAACAGTCCCACCCAAACCAAATGCAATATTCTCTGTGTCTGATCCCAATGGAATAATAGAAGAGCAGAGACGGAAAAGTCCAACTTCAGAAAGTCCTACCACATGTCTGTGCCAGTCATTCACTTAAACCAGCTGATCTTCAGCCAGGTAGAGCATCTAATTGGTGAGATCACTTGTGTTAAGTGCACAGGTAGAGTCAATACATGGTTGGTTTTTACTTTCTGAAACTGGACTGTTCCACCTCTGCAGAAGAGAAGAACAAAAAGTCTTGTATTATTAGTATTATAACTTATTAAAAATAATTTGGGAATGTGTGCTATAATTTATTCATTCACTTACACTGCATACACTACAGTGATTCTTGAAACTAAACTTGAAACACTGCAGCATGAAACAAGTGTTTAGTTTTGCTAAAAGTGTGAAGCAATCAGTTTTGTTTATAGTATGGTACAAAATAACAAACTGAGTGTAAACTGCAGTGAATCTGCATTCAGTTTGGCAAACTTGTTAAACAGATTGGCTACAAGTTAGTGTTAATTGTTGTAGAAATTGTGTTTTAAGAAGCAACATTCAGGAAACTAGATGTACCGCAGAGCGGTACAAAATATGACCACCGCCCAGTCCTGCAGTTTCTCCGCAAAAATAAATCACACATGTCAATTTGTCTCCATCTCCTACTCCATCCCCTACTCTTTTGTGTATGTAAATTAGTATGTGCATGTGTGTGTTTGCTTTTGTGTATATGTGTGCTTCTCTGTGTGTGTTTTCGCCTGTGAGTGTGTGTGGGGGTAATGGTGTGTGTGTGTGTGTGTGTGTGTGTGTGTGTGTGTGTGAGTGTGTAAAAAGCATTAATTCTGTGCTATACATGTGTTTGTAATCAATAAATAGATTTGTTTAGACTGTAATATATTTTAGTCTACTTTTGAACTTAATTTTGGTCTGAAAACACCAGTGCTCCCACTTCCACTTTCTCTGCATGTGATGGGCCTGTGTACCATCATCTGATTCCTTTCTGCTGGTTAGTTATTGTTTCAAGTTCTTTTTGTGGTCATCCATACTCACAGTGCACAGGCTGTGTATAAATATAGGCACACACAGGCCCCCAGCCTGGTGCCTACGGCCAAAACACAGCCGTGGGTATATCCTTACCAATCCCACTCTCACTCATGCTATATTGCTTCATTACCTACAGCCCCAAAACAGAAAAAGTTGGGACATTGTGTAAATTGTGAATAAAAACAGAATGTAATAATCTGCAAATATCTTAAACTCATATTTAATTTAAAAAAAGACACAGACAACATATCAAATGTTGAAAATGACATTTGAATATTTCATGGAAAATATATGTCAGTTTCAACTTTGATACCAGCAACATGTTTCAAAAAAAGTTGGGACGGGGTAACAAAATGCTGGAAAAGTTGTGTAATGATAAAGAAAACAAAAGGAAGAATGTTTCACAACTAATTAGGGTAAGTGGCAACACGATTGGGTATGAAAAAGAGCATCCCAGAGAGGTAGGGTCTCTTAGAAGTAAAGATGTAGGGGTTTTCATCACTTCTGCGTAAGCTTGTGCGCACAAATGATCAAACAATGTAATTTGAATGTTTCTTAACATGAAATTGTGACGTATTTGGGGAGTTAATCAACTACAGGACATAATGTAATATTATTATTATTAAAACATTCAGAGAAATCTTTGCAAACAAGGGATAGAGCTGAAAAACCCATTGGATGGCTGTGGTCTTTTGGACCTCAGATGGCACTGCATCAACACCAGACCTGTTTCCAGACCTGTCATTGTATGGGCTCAGGAAAACCTCTGATAACCATTGTCTATGTGCACAGTCAAAATTGTAACAGCTAAAATTGTATTGAGACATGATACAGAAAATACCACCTTATCTGCTCATGAGCTTGTTAAAAATGGACTGAGGTAATGTGGAAAAAGGACCTGTGGTAAGACCAATCAAAGTTTGCCATTCTTTTTGAAAATCATTGACTCATCTGGGCTAAAGAGAAGAGGGCCTATCCAAGTATCCAACCTATCCAACTTGTTTTAGTGCTAGGTTCCAAACCCAACATCTATGACCGTGTGGAGGAGCATTACTGCCTACAGCATGGGCATCTTGCACATTTTGCAAAGCACAATCAATTCTGAATGATGGTATACAGGTTTGAGCAACATATACTGCCATCCAGGCAATATCTTTTCCAGGGACTACCTTGAATATTTCCGGAAAATAATGCCAAAATGAATTCTGCACATATTTATAGTATTTCTCCAAAGAGGAAGAGACTCTATTACTCTATGACTAAGAATACCCCATACAGTTGAGCAACTGAAATCCTATATCAGGGAGTAATGGGACAACATTTCATTCTCAAAACTGTAGCAAATTGTCTCCTCAGTTCATACACATTTACAGAATTTTATTAAATGAAGAGGTGAAGCAGCACAGTGGTAAACATGCTCCCGTCCCAACTTTTTTTGAAACATGTTGCTGGCACCAAATTCAAAATTAACATATATTTTCCATGAAATAGTCCAAATTTTCATTTTCAACATTTGATATGTTGCCTTTTTGCTGCTAAATATGGGTTTACAAGACTTGTATAGCTTATTATCACATTCTGTTTTTATTTACATTTTACACAATGTCCCAACTTTTTCTGCTTTGGGGTTGTATTTGTCTTCATTGATTTAAATTACCATAAAATAATTTCACAACCAGCCTGACTGGAAACCTGAATCTTGATCCAACTGCTTTTATAATCGTTGATCCAATTTCACCCTCTGCATTTTGATTGGTCAGCAGGGTCTGCTTCACGTTTAACAACACTGGCAGAACATGGGCAGAGGTAGACCTTGGTCCTCAATAAACAATCAATTAATGAACAAACAATTTAGTTGGCTAACAAAGTAACTAAGCAAATATGCACTGAAATCTTTGTTTCTTTATTTTTGTGTCTGTTATTCTTTATTTCTCCCCAGTGCTTCTGTTTACAGCTGGGGGCAGAAGATCACTTCATTCAAGAACTTATTGTGACACACTTAGTCTCATAGACTAAGCTACATTCACCTAGCCTAGAAATCAAGACACATCCTAGTGGTGGCAGCAAAGGTAATTGGTATGGCTCGTCAGGCTAACATTCACCAGAAGATGGCGATAATGAGGAGCCTAACCTCTAGTTTTCTTTTCCTTCAAGTAGGAAGGCGGATCTCGATTTGCATTCATTTGGCAAACAAACAAGCCCGATAAAGTTGACAATGGTAAGCACTATCTACATATGAACTCTGACGGTGAATAACATGTAGGCCTACCTTTTTTGAGAAATTCTACTTATATCAGACCACTGTTTCTCTGATATACTGTGCGGACTCAATTTATGCATTGATCTTCTATTATAATATTTCTCAGCAGCATTATTGACAATTCATCTGAAATATGTGTACAACTTTTCATTTCCATTTCATTTAGCTTTAAACCTGATACTTTATTTAGCTAATAAGGGCATTGAACGTTATAAATCTCCAATTTCATTTCTATTTTAATTTTTTATTTCCTGTTCAGATGAGTTAGTACATCAGTTGTAGTGAGGAAATGTTTGCACTTGAGGCCTAGTGGCTGGGGAAGGTGATAGAAAAGGAAAAATTCAGATTTCAGTAGTACTTTGTCTCATTCTCTCAACATTCAACATTCAGGTTGTAAACTCGCAATAACCATTATGACAGCTAAAGTGTTCATCAGATCACAGCAGTGATGTCATTTGTCTATACTGTTGATTATTATTATTAAGGTAAAACTACCTTACAATCAATTAGGATTAATTATTAAGATGATTCACAACTTATCTTATAGCTTGAGAGGACGTTCTTTAAGGATGATCTCATTTGGTAGTTATTATGTGGTTTGCCATCATCTAGTAATATTTGACTGTTTTAGCTTTAACGTTTACTGACAAGCTTCCGACATGAAATGATATAGGCTATATTACATGTAGGTCTGGGTTAGGAGAAGGGTGCAACGTAAGGGTTAGGATTAGGTGCCTATAAGTCGACTGTGGCGCTGCCTGGAAGACGACATTGGGGGCTTAAAACACCATTGAGCCATCACTATATTGCATTAGGGATTCAATATAAGATATCTTAGATAGCTTAACTAGGTTGTAATGTAACTCTCTCTCTCACACAAACATACGCATACACACATGCGCGAACACACACACACACGCACACTCCTGTAGCAAAAGACCCACAGGACAAAATAATGTAAATGGACTTTCACAACATTTAATACAGTCCCATTTAGGAAAATATATTCACATTCGCTTTTGGCATTGTTTCTTTATTTATTTTTTATTTCTTCTTTTTAAAGGAAGCATAGATGTCCAGTATCACATAACTTTGATACAATGAAGAAGTACAAAATCAAACCGGTAACATTTTACACAGCTGCACATACAAAATGACAACACATAAGGTGCTCTATCCATGAAACCAAATTCAGATTATTATTTTTTTCCATGTGCACGTCGGTTATAAACATAAAGTGCAAGACATAAATAAGGGGCTTAAGAAAAGATAGAAAAGAAGAAGAAACAGAACACATCTGTAATAAATAGAGACCAGTGGCAGACATAAAACAACTGTTCATATGCACCATTAGAAATCCAGTGCCAGCCACTTCACACACTGTTGGCCACATTAGTGGCAAACTAAAGACATCCTCCCAACAATCTCTGAAGATACCATCAACTGGAAAATATTAAGTTTGGATTTCTCAATATCTTATCACACAAATTCATTAATATTAACAATTAATATTTCATAATTTTTTACTGTTGTAATTCAAAAATGTCCTGATGGTGGATGTATTGAATGGATTGAAGGGGCAAGAAACTGCATGCTTTATACCAATCAATTCACCTTGAACTACAGAGACTGTTGGATCAGAACTGGCCGACAAGAGATTCAAATCCACATATGACATGCATGGTTTTATGTCCACAACTGGTCAGTATTGAGCTCAAGCTCCACTCTTGAAAATTAACAATCTAAAACAATAAGCCATCCATAAAAATCATGCATGAATTTCGGGCATTACTCATCTGAGCCAAACTCTAAAAAATTATTTTAAAAGGACGTCAAAGTTGATGCTGTAGAACAGTTTGATCAAAAATTGGAAACATGAAAACCAGAGGGTGAATACACTTTATCGTGACTCTTGATGCATAGAGATGAAAATGATTTATTTTTCTGAAGTATTGTGATCCATGTTGGTCTCCATGGCTACAGCATGGGAATGCAACCACAACCCCGGTGCCACGCTTGGAGGAATTAGCATCAGTCACAAAAATTAGCACCGCTAACACAGACGAACATAAAAACAGACTTTGAATGCGGTTCAGATTGCCTGGGAATCAGGCCAGAGCACCGCTACCCGGATCACGATCATAATCTTTGATAATGCGACCCGTTTTTTTGTCTTGTTTTATTTTCTTTTGTTTTTAATATTCATGCAAGCCCAGAGGCTTCCACAGTGTAATTTCCGTGACTTTATTATCAGTCAGCCATTCTCATCCACACACAGCCATCCCAAGCACAATCCTACACAGCCATCCCAAGCACAATCCTACACAGCCATCCCAAGCACAATCCTACACAGCCACATATGCTGCCTCTCCCAGCTCATCTACTAAATCACCATTTCCGGAAGGAATACGTAGCCTTACATTGCAAACAGCCCTAATTTGTATAAATACATTTATCAAAATGCATGTGGAGTATTTCTCTATAATAATCACCTCTATTTTCCACTTAATAGAATTTCCACCAGAATAATTAATAAGTGCATTAGTTTTCAATTCATTTTTTGTAAACCAATATCTGCTCAAATCAATATTTTCTTATCCTTGTAAATATTTTGAAAAAACAAAATCCATTTTAATCCATCAGGTTTTGTGCAAACTTGCATAACTATTTTTTTTTCCCCACATAAATATTAATTAACTTTGACTGTTCATTCACTTGAGAGAATGACAAACATTTCCCTTTCACATCGAGTACAACATACAACTCAACTGTCATGAACTTTCCCAAAGATTCTTCCCAGATCCACCCTTCCACATCCATCCACATTTTTAAGCCTTCCCACACCTTCCCTCGGATCACTTGCTACATCCGTGTTCTACACCTTCCCTCGAATCACTTGCTATCTCCATATTCAACTCCTTCCTGAGGTCTATAGACTTGCACCACCTTCTTTTTTTGGCCATGTAGATACACAACATTAAAGGACACAAAATCAAACAGTCAAATTAGCAAGAAATCAGCTGTTTAGTGCTAACTACAGTGTGCCTCGAGCCTTTGTTGCATGGATTCACCTTGAAACTCTGTGGCATTTGGCAACGACTCTGAATTTAACTGGCCATTTGACAGACCATTTTACAAGGGCAACAGGTCACCGTGGTACAGTGCGGTTTACTAGGTTTCCTATTCTGGTTCTATGACCTTAGGTCCACAAGACAGGAAAAGGAGTATGGCTACTGCAGAACCTAGCAGACTATTTTGTTTGGCTAAGTCATGATGTTTACCCTGGTCATCAGATTTTCAACGTCAGGATGGTCAGGAACTTCAGAACACTTAATTTAGATCAGTGTGACTAAAATAGTATTCTCTTATGTTTGTATCCTCCTGGTGGGACAATTTCACCGGCCTAACATATAGTTGCAACCTGGTTCCCAAAAACGTTTTCGCAAACTCAGCCAAAAGTCCCATTTGCCAGATTACAGGGTTAATTTGATATTTCATTCAGTCATTTTGGACATGCAAGGTTCTTGGGTTAACTTCCAAAGAGGCATCCTTCCAGCGTAGAGGGCAGCTATCTTCTTAGAAAAAATGGTGCCTTCCACAACCTACAAGGTTTTCTTTAACCCCTTAAGATAGAGGAACTTTTAAGGGTTCAGTTTTGAACCCACTCATGAAGGGTACTTTGGACATTTTGGGATGAAACTTTCAGCCTTGAAAAAATTAAAACGGATTCTTTTAGTAAATACGTGGTATGAGAAACCCCCTCATTTGTGTTCAATGCCATTCCAGAAAGTTTCCCTCAGAAGTTTCCCTCAGAAAATGTGGTTTTCAAAATGGGTGGGTGAAAGTTTCAGATGAGCAGCTGAACTCCATGTAGTTGCTAACATCCAGACTCTGATAACTGCGGGTTTATAAGGTAACATGCTCTTCTAGAAAAGGAGTGCCATGAAGAGGCTGAAGCACTAGCATCCCACAAGCTGACCATTTCCTCTTTCACTGGTTGCGTATTACTTATTTTTTAACTTGTCTAATTTAATATCTACTTTTATCTAAGTCACTCAGGTTTTGTGCTTTGATGTTGTTTTTCTTCCTAAGTGACATTCTACACACAGCTGAGCTAAACAAATCTCAGACATTTTAAAGTAATCTCTCATTTGCAACGTAATGACCTGACAGGTTGGAATTGCACATATTCGACAGACCCCGGTAAGTGCTGATGTTGGGTTCAGTTTACTGGTGACCAGGCGAGATTCTACCCAATCTGTCCAGAGTGCAACCAAACAGATGACAGAGAGGGACATGGGGATGTGCTAATATCAAAGCACCATATCGGATTATATATGAAAGACTTCCCATAAGGCTTAGTGTACAACAACCAGGGACAGCGTCTGTCTTGATTTTTCAGACAATCTCCTTAACTACTCGTAAGAAGGTGTGAAGCGCTTAATTATCAAATAACAAATCATAATAATTATAATCATAACAAAATAATATTCCTAAAATTAAAAAAAGCTTGAAAAAAGAGATGTTCAGGGGGGGCAGAAGAAGCACTTGGCGCCCTGAGAGGTTCAGACCCGTAAATCCCTCATCCTCCATGTCTTGCCACCTAGACAAGACACTCAAGCACAGGAACACAACCAGACCTAAAATCCTTAGCCACGTAGACAAACATGCTGTCATAATCACGTCAACGCTAACCGCACACACCCACATACTCTCCCACACACACATTTACACACACAGACATACAGTAACCTCATCCTTAGGTACTGAGTGCAAGCACTGATGGAGTTGATGAATGTCTATTGGTAAGTTAAGTCAGTTGTTTTGGCTTCATTGATCCCATTGGCTGCCTTGTTTTTTTTTTTTTCAAACACTAGAAAGGCACCATTTAGGGACTTCCACCATTTCTAAGTAAGGAAGTACAAAGGCGGTCAATAGAGAGATGTGATGGGAGATCACAGTATAGCAATGGGGCACTGGACCACTCCCTCAGGAGTATGTTCCAGTCATTCATGAAAAAAGTCCAAACGACTAATTAATCATTTGTCTTGGCCCAAGACACAGTCTTAATTAGTGGCATGACAAGCTATCAAACGCAGATGGATCTAACAGTCACGGGGAGCTGGCGATGTTGAGCTCCTATGATTCAGTGGGAGGCAGGGGGGGACCAGTCTCTGTGGCCTCCCACTGCACAACCACCCCACTCACCTTTCCCTTGTCGGGACGGGGGCCTGGGCTAGGGGTCATCACTTTGGGATCTCTCCCCCTGTGACTGATCACTGCTGCCTGGGACAGAAGAAGGCTCAGGGGGTGCAAAGGTTTCAGACATATCCACAGGAGTGAGGGTGATCTCCACTTCTCTGTCTTCCTCTTTACTAGTCATGGGAGGAAGAGCAGGAGCTAGGAGTGGGTTTGAAGCGGGCACTCGGTTTTCGGATGCAGGGGGAAGCTGCCCCCCAGGTGCCCTCTGGATCACCATGGATCGGCTCGGAGTAGTCGGGGCACTCTGCAGGAGCAGGACGGGCCGAGGATCAGTGTCGAGCAGGGGTGCAGAGGCAGACTGGCACTGCACCACGACGCCTGCCCTCTGGTCTTGGGCAGACGCCGTGGCATCTTGGAGGGTCGAGGGAATCGAGCCCAGCACCAGCTGGTGCTGATCCTGGATCACAATCTCCAGCAGCTGAGAGGAAGAAGAAGGCGTGGCGGAGAACGAGGAGGACGAGGCCAGAGCCTTCTGGATCACCCCACCGGTCGTCTGAGCCAGCGGCAAGCTGGACGGAGCCGGAGGAGGCGCCACTGGCTGCTGTTGCTGAACAACGGCATCTTCTGGACGGGGCTTCCTGGGTCGACCCCTCTTGCGCTTGGGAGGCACGTCCGTCGCGACGCCTGGTGGTTCGGACACGGGACGTTTCGGGGCAGCACTGCGTGCTCGGTGGACCACCGCCGTGGGCGCGGCTGACGTAGCCACCGTCACTGCCGCTGTAGCCTTATCGCGCTCGCTGTAGGACAGGCTCATGGTGGAAGGGAGGATCATAACAGGAAGCGGAGTTCCCTTCTGCTGGGGCAAAGTTGTCACGGTGATTGGCAGAAGATGGGGCGATGCTGATGTGTCCTTCGGCGCTAGAAGCGTCGTGGAGGGGTGCACCGAGAGCGAGGACTTGTTGTCTAGGACTGACCCACGAGGGAGCAGCTTGGGCAGGTGCTTGATCAGATTCTGCACCTGTTGGTTGCGACCCTCCACTTCTTTGGCCGGTTTCTCACCGCTGGGAGGCGTCTTTCCATGTACGGCCTGTTCTCCTTCAGTTTTGTCTTTTTGCTACAGTAAAAGACAAATAGACCTCACAATAACTTACTTTTGCTGGATGATATATTATTGAATGATGTTATTTTCCTTTTTAATTTTATGCTACTAGTGTACTGCACTGATAATATAATAGCATAATAATGTAAGTAGACCCTTGTAGTAAATATATTTTTTAATATTCAGACATTGCCTCATAGCACACTAGTGTAGTTCTAGACATACACGTTGGGCCACAAACATACTGTAGCTGCCCCCTCTATTTGCCAGGAAAAGCAGTGAAAGTTACTGATAGTTAAAAAAGCTGAAAACATCCCTCAACATAGATTGTTCAAATACCCCAAACGGTCCTTTGACCCAACGCCTATTTTGAGCACCAAAGTAAGAGCACTATTGCTTTGTTATACGTGTTATTGTGGTACCATATGGGGATGAATAAAGTTTTCAATGAAAGTTTTCACTTTTCTGAGTTTGATAAACGTACCCTCAGACTAGTGTATTAAACCAGACAATTAACAGATGGTGTATCACAGTGGTTCTTAAACTGGGGATCGGGACCCTCAGGGGGGTTGCCAGAAAATATTGGAGGGGTCACAAAATGATTTGTCTGGATTAAAGACATTTTTCTAAAGGCCAAAGTCAAAGGCTGCCATTGACATAATGCCCTTGATGTTGACATAGCCTACCTATGGGAGAACACATTTTCTGCCTCTGCTTCCAATGCCCATCTCGCAACATTTCAAAACCAAATTCCGTCAGTGGCCCATGTTTTTTGGGGGGTCGCCAGACAAAAAGTTTAAAGCTGCAGTTGGCAACATTTTTTTGATCATATTCACTGAAACCGACACTATGCTCCGACAGAACAACATAAATCCCGGTTTTAGAAAAAAAAAAACACACTTCTACCTCCTGTCTGTTATTTGTTTTGCAAAAATCAACAGCTCCCGGTCCTTTTGGTCCAATCAGAGCAGGGCTGTGTGAGATCGGACTGTCACTCACAGTCTGGTGCAGTTTGGTGCGCATTTACGAGCACAAACTCGATGAGAGGGTGCTCGGTGGCAGTGGGGCAGGGGCATGAGAGTTGTAAACATTCAAAAGTCCCTTCAATCTGTCAGACTTGCCAACTGCAGCTTTAAGAACCACTGGTGTACTATACCAGTGTACTGTAAACAGAGCAGGACATCCCCTGGCTGGAGCACATTACCTTGGCATCGCGGCCACTGCCCTCTCCCTCCACAGCACCTGCCTTGGGCGGAGCAGGGCTCTTCTTGATCACTTTGTGAGGCTTTGCTGGCCCACCTGCGAGAAAAAACAAGAGAGATGCATCACATATCGAAGACCACCACAAAACATCAATAAGTGAAATAAAGAAATAACAATTAAGGGGTTGACTTGGGAAACCAACATAGCACATCAACAATTACTAGGAAAACTACACTACCCAGATGCCCTGCCCTGGTCACACCACAAAGATAATTTCTTCACAATAATTTCTTTTATCTACACATACCAGCTAGATCAGCAGAAGTGACCAGTTCAGCCTGGCTGCAACGCGGGTTGACAATGTGCTCTTGCACCAGGAATTTGGCAATCTCCACCACCGTGTCAAAGGAGCGCTTCAGAATCTTCTGTGCCCAGTCACAAATCAGCTGACATGCTGCCTCAGTCACTTCCTGCTTATAGGTCTGGACCAGTTCTGTCAGCTCCGACTGCAAGCCATCGATATGTTAGTTTTTACTCAAGTTGTTCATGGTTACAGTACAGTATGCTCTGACAAAGTTGATGGATAACTTTTTTTTTCTGCCCCAAAATGTCAAATATCAAGTGTTTTAAAAGTTGATGGGCGGCATATGTGGACTCGTATATCAAGCACTATTACACAATGAGGACTGACTTTTCAGAAACAATTATGTCATTCAAGCTTTCTGCACAGTGTAGTAGCGTTTTTGTTGATTACGTTGTACAAAGAGGTAAAGTGGCCTCAGGTAAACGCATATGAAACGCAACATTTGTGACTTTTCACCCAAGACTTGAAGAGAAAGAAGAGAAATAAAGAAATACTTGTGTGCTCTTACTGGGTCATTCTTCAGATCTAGGTTAGGCAACAGGGGCATGTTCAAGATTGTCTTCCTACGAATCCCACTATAGCAGTATGTGGAGCAGCCAGGTTAAAGAACAAATGAATGTAGCAGCAAAATAAACAAGATCATGGAATTAAACAGGGTTTATGAAGTGAAGATATATAGGCATAATAATTATACATTACATGACTATGACCTCAACATATAATGACATAATTAAATCTGGGCAGGTGTTGTTGTGTTGGTGTTGAAATTATTGTGAATTCATATTCCCAAAAGTAGATCTATCTATTTTAGGCAATATCACCATGCCCTTGGATGAAGTGTAATAGCCACTGCAGGGAAGGATATTTTGACTGTCCTCTTCCTCCCAGTCTCCGGGCTTTGATGTTGGGGAAAATGTCACGGATGATTTTGCCGAAGTTGGCTGCACTCAGTGGTCGCTGCTGTAGGTTATCACAGTACCGCCTAAGAGAAGGAAGAAGGTTGTTTTAGATTTTGATTTTTACTATTATTACCAAAGTCAAATGCTTTCATTTATAATAAAACTAAACTTTTCTTAAGTCAGTCAAGGGATACCTTCACACATATAATTGACATATGACATCCACCAACAATCAAATATTCTAACCCTAGCCCTGACTATCAAATATTTCCCCTTCAAAGCCTGAGAGGTTTGGGAAATGCCCCCCCTTAAGCAGAAGTAAAGGGTGTGCAAAAACATTGCAAACTCAAACAACAACAGAATTGGAACTGATAAAAGGAAATTATACAGAATGTTGGGAACACCAGGTGGGTTTCTGAATGGTAACTGTGCAAAATAATGCCTTCAACATACAGTTTATACTGTACACAATAGTAAACTTTATACAGTACACAATATAGTTACACAATACACAATATTTTTTCCACAATATGCAATTATTACATTTTTTTTTTACTGTGCATGCTATCCACAACTCAAGTGCACTTCTCCCTTTGAAAGTCAAGAAATCTCACTTGTAGGTCTCATAGACGTCCTGCTTGGGCAGACAGGTGTCAGCGTGCTCCTCCAGGTGACTACGTATCCAGTTGCAGGTGAGCAGCTGGTCAGCCATGTTCAGGGAACTGGCATCACTATGGACAATTACAAATGAGAGTTAACCAGAGGAGAACCATGGTGAAGTGGAGTAGATTCAGTTAGTTCTGATGAGAATTTAAAAACGCTGAAATACTAGTGAGTGTGCCATTCATTTTCAATAGAAGCGTTTTACAGCAACAAGAGACAAGTGGTTGTTATGCTGCCAGATAGGTGCTGAGCGACTGACATGGCAACTGCCAATCCAAGCGAAGGCAGCATGTCGTACGTTGCTTGAAACTTAAAAAATAATCCAAGATAGTGATAACTCATAGACGGCAGTATTTATGTATACTGCGAAGCAGTAGCAACTAGCTGTGAGTCACAGCCTTGTTCATGAGCTCACAACGCCCACTCAGCGGTAAGTTGCTGGATTTGTCGCTGTCTCTTGTAGCTAATGTGACTGTGAGGTTAAGCTACAGTATGAACGTGTATGCTGTCTCTGTATGCTTGAGTTGTGTGGGGGTGTGTGTATTTCTGATTGTATTGAAAATCCTTTTGTGTATGGGTGTGTGTGTCTGTATGTTTGTGTATGTGCATTTGACTAACCTTTTTTCCCCTGCACTGGGTCCAGAGGGTAGCTGGAGGTACAGGTAGAGCTTGTCGTTGTCAGAGAAGCGCTGAACATCTTGCTGAAGATCATAAAAAGAGGATTCGGTTATGTAACAGTTGTGTAAACATTGCTAATATGTCAAGGTCAAGCAACTCAATTAGTTCCAGAAAGTGGAATAATTCTACACAGACTAAAAAAAATATATGAGAGAGAAAACATCTCTTTGCATAAATTACAATGTTTACTTACCAAAATATTGTCGACTTTGCCCTGAACATTCTTACTGCAGAGAGCAAAAAAACAGAAAAGTGGTTTAGTTTGTGCAGGGGCATGCATCACATAATATACATTCCAATTGTATCTTTTGTCTAACCAGCTGGGGAATGCCGTCTTACGAGATGTTGTTCTTGAGTTTCTGCAGGAGCATGCTGGGCTCCGTGTCGCCCTCTCCTGTGTCCAGCCGCCCGGGTTTGGGGGCCTCCCCACCCCTCACTCGCTCGTCCGCCATGGATTGCACTCACTGCGCTGGCCTCCCGCATCCAGAACCCTTGGAGAGAACCAGAGTCTAGAGGGAAAGGGAGGAAAGGGGAGACAGTCGAGGACGTGTGACAGACATGCAAATCTGATGTGCGAATGAACCACACTACTAAACAGAACAAAACAGACCTGAAGGGTACGCACAGAAACAACAAATGCTATCTCCAGCATCTGAAATGCAGAGTTTTGTCAAAAAACTCAGTAGCTTGCAATCGGATTACAAGACAAAATCATTGCGTTACGACATTTCACTTCTCCTGACTTTATTCCCACCTTTACTATAGCAAAAGCCACAAAGCTGTGCATGTGCAGTACACAAATAAACCAAATTCCAGCTATATACTTATAAGGTCTTTTTACCACTACATGTGGAGTTATGATCCTCTCCCTATTCGTTTTGGTAGGAGACTGATATTGTTTGCCTGAAATAATAGCTGCCTAGTGATGTTGCCAAGGTGAGTTCCAAGGGGCATCGCATCCCTCTAAGTACTTTCTTATAAAACACTACTCCACTGTTTTGCAAGGAGACAAGATGGTCAGTGCCACTGGCCAACACATACAGGCTGCTTTAGATTTGGACAAACTATCTGGAGATCATTGTAGTCAAGAAGCCAGAGGGGAATTCTGACTCTGATCTGCTTAGGGTTATGGTTTCTGTGAGCCCTCCAGAGAAATTTAGTTAGCCTCAATGGCAAAGTTATCAATAGCATTTTGTTAAATACAATCTTTATTGTCAAAAACAATCCTGTCTTTGTTGTCACAATTTGTATCATAACATATTGTGCTTGAAAATTACATAGAGATGTAGGCTACATTGAAATACAATCCTGTTTATATAAATGTAATAACCAACGTGATTACTAATTAATACATAACAATTTATCAATAACTTACAAAACGTAGATGGACTCTTTATTCATTTCAATTCATTCAAATTCAAAAAATGATTTGTCCATCAGTAAATAGTAAACACACAAATAAAAATACAACTTCGACAATCAGTTCTTGAAGACAGAACAGAAGCTCACTCTGTATAAGGATAATGGTAAATTCATTCACACAGTGAAATGAATAATGTTATTATGTTCCTGGAAATATTCTCAAGTATGACAACATTTTACTAATTAATTAATGAACAGGACAAACGTGCCTTAATACACAAGGTTACAAACGGTGCAGTTAGGCTATAAGAGAAGTAACAGCTGTAGCCTACATAATGGTTTCAATAATAGTGGCAGGCTAATAGATGTATCTTAAACAACAGCAATATGTTGAATCAAAGAGTATAGAAGCCCCAATCACCAAAATATTATAACTCGGTTTCAGATTGTATCCCCTTCCATGGGGCACCAAGGTCACAGAGAAAGGAAACAGGTTCCAAGGCGGCTTGCTCCAAAATAATCAATGAAATAGTGACACTCCCACTACGGCAACCAGCTGTCACCGTCAGTGAATTAACATTACAAGATTGTACTGGAGTAAGCAAGAAACACACAAACCACCCTAATGTTTTGAAAACCAACCAACATATTTGTTTGCGTCTGTAGTTACGACTGATATCGATTAATGTCGACCAGAGGCAGTAGACCTCTGACACAGCTGAGCCGCTGTCAGCCCACATCTACCAGCTGTCAAAAGCTACCACATCGAAATACAACGGGGGAGAGCGAGCATGTTTTCGGAATACAACTAGGAAGCTAACGTTAGCTTGCTAGCCTCTAGCTTCTTCCCTAAATTACCTTCCTACGACCCTTCCTTGAAATTCGCGGATGTTTCATCGTCCAAATTAGACAGTTCGACAAATATGGCCGTAAACAACATTTGTTCTCGTGTTATTAACCTGTTACAAGGCCCATCTTGCTTGCCGCACTGTTTGCTACGGTCATGCGCTTACGATTCACATTCTTCCCGCTTTCTTCGTTTATGGACAAAACGAAGCCTTGACATACTTGCTGGCTAGCTAGTAGATATCTAGCTAGTCGGCTTTAGACATCGATTGTTGACCATCCAAGCCATGCTTTCACAGCGTTTCAATCACCTTTGATTAACCGAGGCAAATAATAGACACTGTCGCTTAACGTTACCCAGAACATACAAAGTACTGATATTAAATTAGTGAACATAGCAAGCTAGCTGACATTAGTTATAGCCTGGCTAGCTATGCTGCTAACGTTGGCAAGCTGTGAACACATTGAAATACATGAGGCATAGAGCAATTAAAACTTATAGAACTATTTTCATAATCAACGTTAAAAATGCGTAAAACATTCTTTCATATTTCAGGCAAAATAATTAAGGTATTTATTTTATAAAAAGAAAAAGAAAGTACCTGACTCAAAGATACAGCAAAAATCCCCTGTCAGATTATTTTATGATTGGACAACTGTGTTATGTCTGCCTGACTACAAAGCAACCCCCAACGTGATTGGATGTCGTGTTGCATTCTACACGGATACAGAGCATACCTTTAATTCTATTGGATAAATACCTTTATTTTCTCCAGAAAGATTATTTTGATAGGAGGTGAAATGCTGCTCTGCCCAGTGACAAATTTGATGGTTCAATTGTTTTAGTCCTCCTAGTAACAAGAATATGATTGGTCAGATTTTTAACAGCTTTCGATTCTGCCATGAAAAGGCCAAGTTTGTCAACTACCTGTAACAGTGGGCCTGAGGCCTACCATAACATAATCCCTTAGTAAACTGTATTTATATATCATGAGGGCATGCTTAGATGCATTATGATATCCATTTACTACCTACTCATATGGAGTATGTACAATACACACCCAATGCAGACCAATACACCTTACACGAATGCACATATGTATAAACAAACATATGTTTGTTTGTGTGTGTGTGTGTGTGTTGTCTTTACAAAGTACATGGTGGTGGACTACAAGAGACAGCAAAGCAATTACACTCCATTAAAGATCAGTGAGCTGCCTGTGGAGAGGGTTGAAAAGTCTCTGTTCCTTCATGGCTAATACATAAGGAGGACTGATGAGTTCTTTCCTCAAGCCATCGGCATCCTGGACACACATGAAACTCTTTTAAACTGCATTACATGGACTTGCCATTTGCACTTACACACACTACACTTTTTACCCCCTTCTCAATCTATTCATTACATTCTTTCTAAATCTTTCTTTCTTTATCCTTATACATACAGTTAGGAACAAAATTATTCATACCCCTGGCAAATAATGATTTAATGTTGATTTTTTGTTGACCAATATGATTGTTCTGACTGAAAATGACACTGTCACATGGCTAGGTTGTAAGACAATGTGGTAGAACCAAAAAAGAAGCTTTTTCATCTTTTAAATTTATTTATGAAAAATGGCATGTCCAAAATGATTCATACCCTTTTTAAATAACCAATGGAAACATCTTTATTTGCATTCACATCTCTCAAAATGGTTCTTATAATAGGCCTACCTACCAAGCCTCTCCACAATGATTCTAGTCCGCACCTTTTTAGCAGCAATCTGGGTTTTGAGGCAGGAAGAAAAACGCTTATTTTTTATTCTATGTTTCTCCCACATTGTCTTACAACCTTTTGGCATGTGGCAGTGGCATTTTCGGTCAGAGCAAACACATTGGTAAAGAGAAAATCAACATTAAATCAATTGCCAGGGGTATGAATAATTTTGTTCCTAACTGTTCCTAACTCCTAACTGGTGATCCCTCAGGACACCTCTGCACAGGAAAGTTGAGCAGCTACATGCCATTTCACTACATGGATAACACAGTATCTCTATGTGACAAATACAAATCCTTGAATCCTTCGGCATTTGCCTCTATCAGTTTAATAGATCCTCCAGTGTCCCATAATGCCGTTCTTCGTCCTTTGTTTAACAAAATATCGAACCATACGTCATTTCCTATAGTTTCAAAATGGATCCCAGCGGCTTGAAGCTCAGCTTTTGGGAGAATGGACCAAAACCCGGTCAATTTTATTCTTTTCCCGGAAACAACAGCATCACAACTCCTGGTTGTGGACCGGTTAGGCACACATTGTAAGTCTAGGTTGTATGTATATTCTTTAAGTGTTCGTAATTCTTTTGTAATGGCACTTTCGATTTCCACATCTTCCTGCTGTATCATGGTGGGTTGAACAGCTCATCGGCTAACCCTCTAGCATGGTACTTAGCCACCGATGTCAGTATACATAAATCTGGTGAATTGTTTTTAAATGTTGTTCCGAGCACACTACGTGTGGTTGAACACCTGGACAACGCAACGGGGAAAACTATTAGAAGTGTTGCTGTATTTTCTCGCGATATAACTCCGCTAACCCAGCCAGCTAACTTTAATCAAGTAACGTTGTTACCCAGCTAACGTTATTTTAATTAGCGCATAGACCTAGACCTGCAGGATGTGTACTTGAGAGAAGAAAACTGTCGTTAAAATAATTGTATCACTGTTAATTAATACATTTCTATTTATTACTGCCTTGCATAACTGGCTGTATGTATTAAAAAAGTTCGTTTTTATGGTCCAGCGCAAGCTCTGTGCCTGTTTTTACTTTAACTGTTAGTGTGTGTGCCACACAGATAGAATACTCAGAATGGTCTCAAACCTGTTTTTTATATTAATGAAAGTAATTGTCATTTATTGTTGATGTCACTATTTAAGCTGTTTAAACCGAAATGGCACATCGGAAAGACTGAAATTCTTCTGATAAACAGGAGTTCTGTGTTCAAAATGTGATGTTCAGGTTGATGAAGTGTGTGCTAACGTTGGAACTTAGAAGACGCATCTTGGTAACACCAGCGGGATGAAAATAAGATATTGAAAAAAAAAATAATGCCTAATATATACTAAGTGATAATAATCATAACTCCATATCAACCTGCACCAATTCAACTAGAGAGCTGGAATTCTATATAAACCCATCACTTACTGATGTTAGCTAAAATTGTATTTACTAAGTAAAGTGGACCAGTGGAATTTTGGCTGATGTTGGATTCTTACGTTTTTCTTAACTGTCTAGTTTTCATATTTCTGATCTTAAATCTGTTATTGGTTGGTAATTTGTCCTACTCAATATGAAGGATGGAATGATTTGTATGCTTTCCCTCCTCATAGAAACCCGATGGTGACAGGCACATCAGTGTTGGGTGTGAAGTTCACGGGTGGGGTCATCATTGCTGCGGACATGTTGGGCTCATACGGCTCCTTGGCCCGTTTCCGCAACATCTCCCGCCTCATGAAGGTCAACGACAACACTATCCTTGGTGCCTCTGGAGACTATGCAGATTACCAGTACCTCAAACAGATCATTGAGCAGATGGTGTAAGTGTGTAACTCGTGCAATTTCATGGTTTTCAACCATCAGGACCAGTTCCTGATTCTGTCTGAATGGAGTGGAGTAATTTTAAAGCTGGGGGCTTGTACAGTATACCATAGCTTTAATATACGTATTAAAGGCAGCAGGTTTGTGTTGTTGCTGAGAAAAGATGACTGATGTTGAATATTCAAGGGGAGCATCTATGATTGAGTCTCATACTATGTGTTTTGTATTCAGAATTGATGAGGAGCTTTTAGGAGATGGCCACAGTTACAGCCCCAAGGCCATACACTCCTGGCTGACCCGTGTCATGTACAACCGCCGGAGTAGAATGAACCCACTCTGGAACACAGTGGTCATCGGGGGATTCTACAATGGTGAAAGGTAGGTGTCTATCATATTCTGCACAGCCTTGGCTGTAACGATGTCAAATCTGCTCTTGTATCACACACCTTTGCATTAACCTTTGGGTTTTTGACATGATGAAAACACTGAACTGTAGTAGGGCTCCTTAGTCTTTTGTCAGGGCTGTGACCTAGACATGTGGTGAAGATTAATTTATTGGCTTTTTAAACTTTCACTACTAGACTGTGGAGGGTAGACAAGAAGTGTGTGTGCAGGGGCACATATGGTGTGGAGTTCTGCCACTTGTGCCACAGGCCCCCTGTGATTCTGAATTCTAATTTTTTCATTGCTTTTTCCCCCTTCAGCTTCCTTGGCTACGTTGATAAACTGGGAGTTGCGTATGAGGCGCCGACTGTGGCCACAGGCTTTGGTGCCTACCTAGCTCAGGTTGGTAGCCCACAAGTGCTTGTTACAGTTAGTTATATAGCGGTGATGTCTTAATGCAGTATGGCTTGATGTGTATAGCTGCTGGTGGTAATGTACAATTTACTCCATATATGAACCTTGTTTGCCCGATGCGCCTTCATTTTCCTGTCTCTATGTATTCAGCCTTTGATGAGAGAGGTGGTGGAAAACAAGGTGGAGATCACAAAAGATGAGGCGCGGGAGCTGATTGAGCGCTGCCTGAAGGTTCTCTACTACCGTGACGCCCGCTCCTACAACCGGGTGAGGGCTTACTCTACTTCTTTCAAACACACTCCATTACAAGAAACAAACTCCTCCAAGTTTTTTGGAGTGACCATCCTTTTGTTTAAATCGTGATCAAAATATGCATGCACTTATAAAATAGCCCATCTTCATCTTTTAAAGATGAAATCCATGATTCTAATCCCATAAAATTTTGGTTAGAGATTATGGCTCCTGCTGTCCTTTTGCAAAATTGCAGATGGCATCTTTTAAGAGCAACTAAAGCTTCATAAGATTGTTTGATGTATTCAGTTTAATTTAGTTTGGCCCATGTAGTCTGATTTATTTCCCCCTCTGTACCCACATTTGATATTTATTTGGAATAGAAGTTAATTTTACAGTTTCAAGGAAAAGTGACATGGAGCAATCAATGTTGCTTATGTTCTGCGTTTCATTTGCAGTATGAGATTGCAATTGTGACACAGGAGGGAGTGGAAATTGTTGGACCCCTGTCATCTGAGACAAACTGGGATATTGCACACATGGTCAGGTGAGTTATAACAGGACAACAATAATTTAAAAAAAAAAAATTTAGGATCAGTCAATTTGCTTCAAGATCAGGCCTCTAGCATCAATCACTGTACATCTTTACAAAAATGTACCGTGTACATTCCTTGGTTTGGAATGTGAAATAATTTTAATTTCTTCTCCATGTGATTTGTGTTGCAGTGGATTTGAATGAGAGCTGTTTGCATCT
Organism: Alosa alosa; assembly: GCF_017589495.1. Taxonomy (NCBI): domain Eukaryota; kingdom Metazoa; phylum Chordata; class Actinopteri; order Clupeiformes; family Clupeidae; genus Alosa; species Alosa alosa. The sequence goes on from NC_063208.1 coordinate 12,086,855, forward strand.
GCCCTTCCACGTCTGAATGACCTGTTGTTCAAGCCTCACTGAGTAAATTACTGCTAATGTAGAATGGCTGTCCCTTTTTTGCTTTCTTCTCTTTTGTATAACAATAAATATGTAAAACATAAAAAGGTTTACTGTCCTGTTCAATTGGGGAATTGCAAAAGGCCTTGTCTCTTTGTCTTAGTCATTTCTGCACTATTTGTATAGAGGACATACCTCATTACACCAATATTCAAACTTTAAAGAAATCACAGGATAAAAATATGCAATACTCATGCTATATCAGTAGCAATTTCCACAATATAAAATTTCCATACTAGTGTCCCTGACTAGTTCACTTTTTGGTGCTTGTCACAGAACAGTGTGGTTTAGGGAGTAAGGTAGAACAGCAACCTGTCCATTAGATAAGTCTTCTGTGTGAGGTCAGCTTAGCCAGGGAGATACTTCCATACTCGACACACATGCAGACCCCTGAATTAATGTAATGTGCGTATAAGAAGAAATCTTTATTATAGTTGTAATGATCAGATTTGACCAACTTGGGTCAACCAACACGTGTAATCGTCATCAGAGCTTTACAATCCTAGAAATAAAAAAACAAATGCATAGGTAATTTAACATAAAACTACACACCTAATGTAGAGCACTACATGGTCTCTCACTGAATCAGAGTATACACAATACATTAACCGCTTCAAAGTCCATATGATTATTAGAAGGCATGTTCTTGGTTAGATGTTGGGTAGTTAAATTGAAAGACATCTTTAAAAGCAGCTTTGTGACTTGTTAAAGCTGGTTGATTTCTGTATGGAAGATGGGCAAAAGAATCTGAAGTTGTGGGCCCTGAACGGTAGGTATGCAAAAATATTCAGCTTAAATTCAGGATTGTGTTTTGTAGATATAAAAATATATTTTTTCTTGACACGTCTCAGTTGTTTCTACAGTGTTATTACAGTCTGGAAGGAAACAGCAGCACAAACTGAATAAGCAAAAGGACTTGAGGCAGTTTCTCCTTCAAGCCTTTTAATGCCCATTCTGTGTCGGGATATCTTTACATTGATCTAAATAACAAAATCTTCAGGATGAGAGTAAAGACAAAGATACATAAACTGAAGTGTTGGTACAAAAACAGTTATAGGAAATTCCAGATTTACAAATAAAGCATATGGTAAGAACTATTTACATTTGAAGGTTGTGTATTCAGGTTCCATCTTAGTTAATATAGAGGCTCTGCCATTAAGAACTGCAGCAGTAGTTTCACAAGTCCGAAACATAAGGTGCAGTCCAACACCAATATGAAGGCAGATGTATTGCTCATCACATATGGACCCATCTAGGCTCATACAATCAGAAAAGTCTGGCTAACCACACAGCAAACTATGGTTACCCACTAGTCTACATCTACAATATATGTTACCACTGTTTACAGGGTTTGTCTGGTGAGTTAACCTTTCTGTCTTAATGTCCAATCTCTGCCTCCTCGAAGCCATGGAAAGATTCCAGGTCGCTGTCTTTCTCAAATACATGTTTGAGCTTCTTGCGGCGGGTGGAAGGTGATGGCCAGGATTCAGGGGTGACTGCTCGATCCGCCTCCCTATCCCCCTCGGCCTCTGGCTGGTTGGACTGAAGGAGTGCCGTGGTGAGCTCATGCACCAGACCCGCGGGCCCTTCCCCAGCCTGCGTCTCCAAAGGCTCCGCTGCCATTTTAAAAGACCGCTGTAGCAGGTCTGGACGAGCCCCCAGCACCTGTAGCAACTCCGCCAGCCATCCGATCAACAGAAGCGCCAGCTCGGCCGGCTGCGCCCCTATGAGGTTCTCGGGAGCGGACGCCACTTGCTGTGTCCAGCACGCCTGCAAGAACTCTCGGAGCACCGGGCCCGTGCAGGCCTCCAGTGGCTGCAGGCCGCAGGAGCAGGCCTTGGGCACCACAGCGGGCAGAGTGTTGGCACTGTTTAGGGAAGCCAGGAAGTCATCAACCAGGTGGCCTCGGTAGGGATCCATCACCAGTAGGCCTTTCCCCCCCGCACTGGGGTTGATATACGGGCGCCAGACCTTGGACAGCCACAGCTCCAGACGTTCCTCGTCTGAGAAACCCTCCGGTCGAGCCTCGAGAAAGACTGAGGCCGGAACAGCTGCCATGCAAGATGGTGGGACACCCTTCAGGAACACCATAGCAGGGAGCAGCGTTCCATCTGCCATCGCTGACAAGACCACGTCCATGATGGGCTCGCCAGGGTCAGTCAGTCGGAATACCGAAGACAGGGATGAAACCTGGTCTAACTGTTCCAGATCTATGAACACAGCCAGTTCGTCTACAGCTCCGACACTGCCCAGCCCAAAGCCCTGGGCTCCGCCAACCTGCTTCTTCATGAAGCGGGTGAACGAGCGCACGCCCTCCTCCACGCTCTGGGGGAGCGTGCGCCCTGTCGCGCCCACCGTCTGCACCCCTAGCTCGTGCTGAAGCAGGAAGTCCACAGCCCAGTCGTGCGACAAGCCTGGGTCACTGCCGCCCACGCACTCCTTGGCCTTCTGGAACAGTTTCTCTTCGTTGACGGGCAGCTGCTGTTCGCGCTGCGCGAGGACCCACTCGGACAGCCGGTCGGCTGCTCTGGGCCCCAGCCCGCGGCGACCCTTGCTCGGCCCCTGTTGCTTGCGTTCGATCAGCCATGACTGAATGTCGGCCGGTGGGGTTTTAAACTGGGCAGCAGCCTGGGGTATACCGCAGCACAGAGCGAACAGCACAGTCTGCAGTTGCTCCATAGAGAGGGATGTCTCTGGCTCTTTCTTGATAGTGATTGTCCCTGGTGTCAGCTTCTTAGCCTTTCCAGCCTTGCCTGCTGGTGACAGCTCAACTTTTCCAGGATGTTCGATGGTAAAAGAGCTAGCACCTTTCTGTAGAACTTCATTTGGTATGATGATAAACCTGTAAGACCACACATATATTTAACATTTAAATACTTCTACTAGTCATTTTGAGTGACAGTTATCAATAAATGTTTTCATACCTTGTGTATCCTGTGGAGAATCCATCTATATGAAAAAATAAAAACAAAGAAACATGCAAACATTGAAGTATACAAATCGATTACATAAATACAAGGTCTCTGTCGCTTCAGCTGAAAAAATAAAATTTAAGTTTGCTGCTGTGTAGGACTACTACAGACATCTACGACACACAAGAACAGACAACTCTATTTTTTTCATGCGGTTTTCCAGAGCCCATCAAGGGAACTTCTAGAGCAGTTTCTCATTGTTAACTTACCTGCAGATTTGAAGGAGCTTCCATAATGGTCGGGGTTCTCCACCAGATGGTTGGCCATCATATCACCCACTTCAGTGGTGTAAGCACATGACATACAATACAACGGTACGTCCCTGCAACACAGCAAAGTTTTTTACTTACATGAATTGGTTCAGACTCCAACAGTGTACATTAGCTTGGAGAAAGGCCTTGGCCTCAGCTGGAAATGACAGCACACAGAATATTACGGTACAGTAAGTCTCAAAGTATTTGGATCGGACAATTACCTTGGACATGGTCTAAACATGGACAAGTACTTGCTCAAGTTTCCAGTCTTGCGAGAAACATGGTTGCTGTGGTGAAAACAAGAGGAGAGATTGATCAATTCCCTTATCATGCAGTGTACTGTCTGACGCAGCCCACAGTAGCACAAGCCAGAGAGGAAGAAGACCGTAACACCGCGCCCTGTCTGTGAGCTGTGGCGGGCACTCACTTGATCATGTGATTGGCGTAGGAGCGAGAGCAGCAGGTACTGTAGCGGCACAGGGAGCAGTGCACGTAGGTGGGGTAATGCTGCGAGAAGTTGGGGATCTCAAAGGTGCACTCCACACAGCTCCCCTTTTCCAACGTGGACCTGAGAGAGAAGACGAGTGTTAACAATGTGTGAGTGGGTCAAATGCCAAACAAGTAAGATCCTGTTAAACTGATGTGCATCTCAGGCCTGTTTTATTGCACAAAAATATTCCGGATCGGTCAATTCAATCGAATTATGACGCGTTTCTTTTGACTTCGTATTGAATTAAGCAGGACGTTGTTTTAAAGAACAAAGGGTGGAACAAAATCTCTTAAGACAAATCTTGAACTCCGACTTACTTCTCTTTGTCAAACTTGGTCATCAGGTCCGCTAAGCTTGCGCTGGGGACCTTCCTGGATGGGACAGGCAGGGCAGAGGGAGGGGGGAGAGGAGACAGACGGGCAGTTGGGGAGGGGTTACTGGGAGGGGACCTCTGGGTGTTGGCGGTATGCGCTCGGACTGGGGTAAGTGGTTTGGGGAAGATAGGGTTGGAGTTGGGGGTGATGGAGCGTGTGGGTGTAGGCTGTCTAGCGGGTCGTGGCTCTGGTTGATGGGGAATGGATGGCACCTCGATCACCCGAGGCGCACCGCTAGCACTGGGGTAGGGTGAGTGCTTGGGCATCGATGGCATGGCAGCATACGTGCGGATTGTCACCTGTTAGTGAAAGATACAAAAAGAGATTTACTGCTTACATGCAAAACATCCTTACAGGTACCTACACAAAATAATGGCAAGCAACATTTGGTGTTGACCTCCATCTTGACTCTTCAGTAAGAATTCTTGGAATTTGTAGTTTTGGACAGGGCCATGCCATTTATACACTGAGTAAATGTAGGTTACACTTGCATTGCCCACACTCATTCTGGACATTGAGGTTTTATCCCTTAAACCTTCAAAGGCCCAGAGGGTAATGTATGGCCTGTACAACACTACAGTGTACTGCACAAGGATAAATGGTCCAGATAAATGGCCATAGTTTGCTCACCTTGGTGCCAGGCTTCAGCCCTTCGAGTTGGTACGGCTTGCGGTGCGTGTTGTGGTGCATGAGCTTGTGCTCAGCCCGATCTTTCACAAAAAGGAACTGCAACCGGCATTTGTCACAATGCAAGACAGACTTTTTCTGTAACAAAATAAAAATAAAAAACATAAAACACACAAACACACAATGGACATCAATCAGATTCCTTCTGACATTACAACCTTTCTGAAGGCTTAAGGCTAGGGGTGTAAAGATTCGCCGATACTGATTAGTGCGTGTACCTGGTGACGGCTGTAGTGCAGCTGGTAGTTGCTGCTGGAGCGGAACACCTTCAGGCAGTAGGGGCACAGCAGGTGAGTAGTGTTGCTATGGACATCACGGAAGTGGAAGATGACGTCCAGGTAGAAAGAGGAGCGAAATCCACACACCTGAAAGCAGAAACATGTTAATCATGTTAACCATGTTTTCTACCTGTTTGCACAGAGGTTTGCAAAATGTTTCCGCAGCATGAATGAGTTAAGGAGATGGAACGAGGAGATGAAAAGCAGAAGAGTTATTTACTTGGCAGATATATGGCATCTCTCCAGGTTTGTGGGAATTCTTCATGTGTTGCAGGAAAACTGGTTCATTCTCATAGGCCAACTCACAGATCCTACACTTTGCTGTTTATGAAAAAAAAAAAAAAAAAAAAAGCATTACAGTTACGACTTACTCTAGGAAAAATGGCACCTGTTTGCCAGGAGTTCAGCCTACTGAAAAAGTACCAGACACACACAGTATTACCTGCAGCATACCAGCCTATAGACCCTTTCAACAAGGTAAACAAAAACAATGCTTGAACGTTCTATTTGGGCCCCAATCTACTTCCTCTACATTAAGATAACATATGGAATGTTAAAAAGGAAGTCTTGTGGGGCCAACTATGATGCTGATAATGGAACTGTCTTGAAAGGGTCCATACTTAAGCGATGTTCCTACCATAGGTTTGCAGAATTCAGCAATATTGCAGAACAATACAGAAATACTTAAATCCAGAAACGAGTTTCACCAGGAGTGCTGCTTGGGTGTAGAGAAATTAGTACTCCTCTGGTGCTCATCAGCTTAGAGATCCAACCCGATTTCAAATTTAGTAGTGAGTCTGAGGCACTCAAGAGGATATTTGTACGTAAAAAGCCTTTATTGTAGCCTAGAAATCTAGACGCACCCTAGCGGCAGCAAATTACATTTGCTGCCAGGGCTAGTCTGGCAACTCTCCGTTGGCTTGTGAGCTTGAAAAATTAAACTTCTATCAGGCCAATCAAATCATGTATGGAGTCGTTAGGTGGGCTTAACATAATGATTGATGGCAGAGTTGCAACGGTTTGGCTTGAATTCCCTGCTACTTGAAAACAAATCAGATAATGTTGCTGTTGGCGAACAGTGAGACACGAGTTAAGCTTTTATTAAGTTGGCAAAAGTTTAGGGATCGACCGATATATCGGCCGGCCGAGCAGAGAGCTGAAAGCCTGCTCTTCAAGACAACAGTAAACTTTAAACTTTCAAAGCATCTTTTAACTGTTTGACTTAGCTGAAATATTGCCATACACTTTGAAGGTGGAAGCAAGTTTGTGGGTCCAAATGGAAAATGCGAATGATATAGGTAGCCTACTTTATTTAATGCTTAATGCCTCGTTTATAAAACTGCTTGCCATTGTATTTAGGTAGCTGCAAATAGCTAAGTTGTAGGCTAGGCTATCTATATGCATGCGGTAGCTAGCTGTTACAAACACTTATCATATGATTAAGTAATGCCAAAGTTGTTCCGTGGTATTTGTGGGAGTTTTATTCAGCGACCACCTGGCTGAGTGTTGGAGCGTGTGGTGTGTGTGTGTGTGTCTCCCTCCCTGAATGCCTGTTCTATAAAACATGCTTGCCATTGTATTTAGGGAGCTGCAAATAGCTAAGTTGTAGGCTATCCGTATGCATGCGTTAGCGGTAGCTGTTACGAACACTGGTCAATCATATGATTAAGTAATGCCGACGTTGTTCCGTGGTATTTGTGGGAGTTTTATTCAGCGACCACCTGGCTGAGTTTTGGACCGTGTGGTGTGTGCGTCTCCCTCCCCCTCTCCCTTCGAGCGGGCGGAGTTGCCATCGCAGTGATATCAGAGCTTTAATAATGAGACGTGTTATATGTAGTTGAATATTAATTTGTGTTAACGTTTATCATGTACCAGACATACCGTGTATGCCTTACTTGTTTAGAGCCGTTTGCTAACGTTATCATTATCAATCCAGTTCATTGGTGGTTCGTCAGCTACCAAACAGAAGTTTGTGTGTGCGTCTGGTCTGTCTCACTCAGTGGGACACACGCATCACAGCGATATGAGAGTGCTGCGCTACCTGAAGGAGAGATTTTAAAACTGAGAGATATGTTTTTATACCTTTTGACGTTGATGCCGTTTAGAACAGAAACATTTGACACCACGTTATTTTCCTCTGCTGATTTATGTTCTGTGGTTGACAAATCTGGCAGCTTTTTTTAGAAAAATATAGACATAGAAAAATTGAAACCATGCAGTCTTAAATTACAAATCAAGCACTTTATTTTAATAGCTAATTTTCAGGCTTATTGTTTTCTTAAATTATTTAAATGTGTTGACAAAGGACATGTTGATGAAAGCATTTTGCACAGTTAACCATATTCAGTGCACCCATCCATAAGTTCAATGTTCCTTTTTTAAATTGAGACTTGGGTGATAACATTTGTTATCATCATTTGTGTAATTATGTGTCATTTGTATGATGTAAATTGAGGGAGCAAAATAAAAGCAGTATCGGCTCCAAATATCGGCTCAAGAAAATCGGTCAGCCTGTATCGGTCATCGGCTTAGGCTGATGGAAAAAAAATCGGTATCGATACTAAAAAATCCATATCGGTCGATCCCTACAAAAGTCTGAACTAGCCAACTAGCTCCGCTGGTGGGAAACGCATGGGACTAGCGCTGTCCTATTGCGTGCAGAGCGAATTTGAAAGACAACCGATTATCCCGCCCCTCGGACTGAGTACTGCGAACGGTGAGTGCCCAGACCCTACATTTTAATGTGGGTCTGGCTCATCAGGCTACCTTTATTGAGCTTGGCTATCAATTAAAATCATGCCAACATGATTAAGGCAAAATGGCCTTCCTCAGGGCAAGTTTAAAAATGGCCGTCTGTAGACTGTCCAGCTGCAGTCTACAGACGGCCATTTTTAAACTTGAATCCAGATAACTATTAAATTCGAAATACAGCAATACTATTTGATTCATCTTTTGCACTTGTACAACCATACATAACTGTTGTATTGTCAAATGTGGCACATTGTTGTTGGGGAATGCTTACTGGAGGACTCTGCTTGGCTATGCACACTCTCCACATGATACTGCAGGCTCAGAGGTGAGGCAAAGTTCCGGAAACAGTGTTGGCAGGTGGTCTGGGTCTCTGCTTCGTACTGCTGGTCCATCTCTACGTGATGCTTTGTGTGCACCATCATCCTGCAGGGAAGAAGAAATGTGTTCAATTTATATATGTGATGCTTTCCAAGGCATAGGTTTGATTAAGAGAAAGAAAAGCCATTAGAGATTAAACAAACAAAAAAAAAAAACAGCAGGGTCCCTTTAAAAAAAAAAAAGTTGTGATGCAGCCTACTGGTTAGCACTTCGGACTTGTAACCAGAGGGTTGCCAGTTCGAACCCCGACCAGTAGGAACGGCTGAAGTGCCCTTGAGCAAGGCAGCAAGGCACCTAACCCCTACGGCTCCCCGAGCGCCGCTGTAGCAGGCAGCTCACTGCGTCGGGATTAGTGTGTGCTTCACCTCACTGTGTGTTCACTGTGTGCTGAGTGTGTTTCACTAATTCACGGATTGGGATAAATGCAGAGACCAAATTTCCCTCACGGGATCAAAAGAGTATATATACTTATATCTGACAATGTCCTTACTTGAGATTATTCTTGAGCTTCTTATCGCACAAGTGGCACTTGAACATCAGAGCATCCTCTGGACGCGTCTTCTCCACTTCTACACCGCGATCCAAGCCGTAATAGAAATCCTCCACCAGCATGATCAGTCTGGCCTCCCCGTCTTCTTCATAACGCCTGGATCCGCCTTCTTCTTCTTCCTCCTCCTCCTCTTCCTCTTCCTCATCCTCCGAGGAGCTTGGTGCAAACCTGGGGGTGGGTGCGGGGGCCGGAGGCTTTTTGGAGGCCGGAGGCCTTTTCTGTGAGGGGATACTGAGGCGTTTCTCCTTCTTCTTTGTAGGTTCTAGCTTTTGAATGGCCCTCATGAGAGCCTGGTTACATAGCTGTAGGTAGGAGGACAATAGTTTTAATTTCATGCACATTATTTGACACCCACAGTGTTTCCCATACGTTGACTAATCTGTGGCCGGCCACCACAAAATCGAAACTGGCCCGCCACACAATAATGTTCTACATTGCACTATTTAAATTATATAAAATCCTTTCGTTGAGCTGCGCTTTTATGCACGCAGCCTTTCCTTGCCCCGCCCTGCTCTCTCTCGTAACGAATCCACCTCTTCTGCATGTAGCCTACATTTGTTGATGGATTGATGTTGGAACATAGAAGCATTGCATAGAAGATGACGGGATAAATAGCTATTAAATCCGCTTAGCATCGTGACCATGCTGCGCAAATTTGTTCAAAACTGTATTAAAGTTAACATTTCACAACATACTACATTGGTGAGACTAAACTAAGTTAAGTTATGCAATCAAGTAGGGCTGTAACAATATGACGATTGACCCAAACCGAAATCTTGAACACTTGACACTCATATCCACAAACCTGTGTAAGAGTGGTGTGAAAAGGCAGAACTGTCTATGCACACACCCTTTCTAGTGTTTCAAGCAGTGTTTTGCAAAATATGTCGTCTTCACTGCGGGATAAGCAACACACATCTCGCTTTACTTACTGGTAGCCTGTATCGTTGTCCAAAAATAAATAAATAAATCATAATTTCATACCCCTCGTTGCTTTCATTGTAGACTATGTGTTCAACTTTACCAAACAGTACGCTTGAAGTAAACCCATAATTTCATCCTTGCCATTGTAGACTATGTCTAACTTCACTCTCCCTATCCCCCTCCCTCCCTCCCTCTCTCTCTCTCTCGCTCAAAGGACAGGTGTGACTCGGCCAACACAATCCAAATAAAACATTAGCAATCGTGAAAGCAAGGACGCATAGAAGACAACTAGCTAAATTACTATTAAATCCGCTTAGCATCATTAGCATGCTGCTCATTTTTGTTTAAAACTCTTGCATTCAAGTTGACTGATCATCTCAATACCAATGTTTCCCAAAAGGGCCTGTCCCAAGGAGAACAAGTATTACCTTGAAACTTAAACACACATGGGGAAACTGAACAGTCCAATCAGTAGACTATGATAAGCTAGCCAACTATGCTGAGATGTAATAGAAATGGTAGGCCTAGTAATCTGCATAAAGTGTGCCGTCATAAATATCAGACATTCAGTATTCTTTCTTTTTATATCAGGATATAAAATAATACAGGTATATTACATTATTATATTGTAAACCTCTGGTGTTCTAAGGTAGGCTATTGAAATGTTATTTAATAAAATAGCCCCCCAACTACCCCCCTTCCAAAAAAAGAAAAATCGAGGTTTGTATCGAACCGTGGGTCAAAAATCGTGATACAAACCAAATCGTGAGGTTGGTGTATCGTCACAGCCCTACAATCAAGCCGTATCTCTAAGCTAAAGTTAGAAAACTGTTTGGATGTCGAGCTTAGCATGCTTAGTTACAGCGGCTTGTCAATCCCACCTCCCCTGTCATCCCCCCCAACACACACACCAAGACCCCTGGCAGTTGGGTTAGCCCCTTGAGCCGTGGATCTGCCCAAGGTTTCTTCCTTGGTAAGGGAGTTTTCCTGCCCCTGTTACTCTTGGGTGCTCCTTGTTGGTGCCCCTCCAATCCCAATCCTCCCCACCTTTCTTATGCAGCCCTTGCCACTTAATCTACTAAACCCCTCTTCTACTGCACTTTTTACCCCCAATAAAATTGACAATAAACTTCCTTGTATTTCGACTAGGTTACTCATGCAGGGCTCTATTCATTTTATTGATTCTGACACTGAATATTTGCAAAATCCCGATGTAAATGGAAAAGTGTTTTCCAAGACTCAGAAGAAGTATGAACCTTTATTTTAACTGACCTGCCTACAAACCTACCCCCAACCCCCTCCCGTTGCCCAAGTCAGCTACCACCACAAATTGAATCAAATTCTGTGGGAAACACTGCACCCATCAAGTGTAAAATTGAAGGATTCTTCCCTTAATCAATTGGCCACTGGCACAGCGCAGTCAACAGCAAATACTTACACACATGTACCCACGAAGCGAGGCAACCATCTTATATGGGGATCTGCACCGTGGACAAGACTTTGCCGCTTTGGAGTGACTTGAGGGTACTGCAATTACATAGGTACATTAAGCAAGCTACTCACTGGCATGTAGTTTCACACCAAAACAAAACATTCTTGTTAACAGGCTGATAGTCTACAGAAGCTACGCGAACACAAATGTGAACACATCCAGCTATGCAACAACAATTAAAGGCATACTTGCATAGCAAAATTTGTTGTTCAATTTTTTTATGTTCCGATTCACCAAAAACCCAGGAACATGTATTTTCTTTGAAATTGAGCAAACAACTGCATTTTCAACTTTCGTTTAGAGGAAAGATGTGTTTGCTGCACTTCTGAAACGATTTGGTAAGAGATTAATGCACCAATTTAAGATTAATTTCACTGCTGGTTACTGTCCTGGAAGTCGTAAAATGGAAAGTTCAGAAACAGGCATCAATGGGATCCTTTCCAGACATACCTGCAGAGCAAATTCAAATTTGGAAACAGGTTCGTCTGGGTTCACCCAGGCTAGTTTACCAGCCCTTGTGAGTTCAAAGAAAAACCCCATATCCAGTTCTTTGCCACTGATATATGCTGACTCGTGTGCTTCAGTTCCTCCAGAGCTCTTACCTCTGAGCTGGAAGGTGCTGGTGCTCGGAGCTGCAAGCATGGGCGGAGGTGGAGGTGGAGGCACAGCAGGGTTGGTGGTCAGCGCACTGACTGTGGTTGAGCCTTTTCTCATGGCAACAGAGACTGTCTGTGGACCAGGACTCAGCACAGGAGCCTTTGGCTGCGGACTGGTAACGCTAAAAGGAGTTGCTGAGAAAGAAGAAAGGCACAGACAGTAAGAGTCCAGTAAGTCACTACCATAATCAACCACATATATGACTAACATATGACAGCATGAGTGTTACAATTGCAGGTCATATTTTAGTATAAGAAGAATTTTATAATTATCAAATAATAACATTTGTTGAATGAAGTGAACCTTGTGGGATAGCTTATCAGTGTCACATGGTAACATGTAATTCATTCTCAGCACTGTATGTAGCCTAATATCCACAGTAGGGGTCGACCAATTATCGGCCTGGCCGATTATTAGGGCCGATATTTAGCATTTTTATAATAATTGGTATCGGTCATTTTTTCCACCGATAAGCAGATATTGAAATGGATAAAGAATGAAACGCGCTACTTTGTCTGTAAGTCTCTCACTCCCTGAATTTGCTGCTCTGTGGTCAAGAGCATTGTCCCGCCCACTACACCGTCTGATTTGTTAGTTAGCACCAATGCAGCCAATCAGGATCGAAGATTGAACACAGACAACGTTTAGGATTCTCACTGAGGCAGACTGGGCTTCAGCTGTAGCCTACGGAGCTATTTTTCGAAGGTAAGGAAGGTAGCCTACATTGCTGAAGTTGCAGTGAATCACAATCATCTACACTGAAGTTACAAAAACACCACTTTGTAAGCTATTGTCTCTTTGATCCGGATCAATAAGTAAAGCACCCACTTCCTTCATTTAGCTGAATTCCCGATTGATGCGTTACTGATGCTGTTTTACTAGTTATCCCACAAACTCGGGTGCTGCGCGTCGGGAGTTCTCTGCCTCCGCCTCATTCGTTAATTGTGAATAACGGGACACCTCGGCGGACATAGTAGCCTACAGACAAGTCATAAATAATGCGATAGCGAACGTCAAGAAGTCTAATTGCTCCATTTTGAAACGGACTGTCAGAAAAGACTACATGCACCTCTTCCTCTCCCTCTCGTGCACTCACACACACGATGGCAAAGCATCCTCTTTGTGACTGGTCCCTTAACAAGCACATAGCCCATTGTGCAGGCCTACTCTATGAAAATAATTGCCATCACTCAGCTCTTGGATTAACATGATACACAGGATTTACACTTGCAAAGTGATGCAAGTTGATAGACAATTGTGTATCAAAAGAAGAAAGAAAAGTTTGCATAATTAAATGATTTTGAATTGTTTTTGCAGCATATAGTCTTTACTATCTACCCCCCTTTTTGACAACTGACATATCGGTTTTACATATCGGTTATCGGCCTCCTGTTTTGGTAATAATTGATATCGGTATCGGCCCTGAAAAAACCATATCGGTCGATCCCTAATCCACAGGCGATGAATGAACATGGATCAACTAAAATGTAGCTGTAATATGTTCACTGCTGATGTGCGGTCATATGAACACTACCTGACACAGTGGCCATACTGGTTGGCACGACAGTCGGGGGCGTCACAACAGTCGGGGGCGTCGCCACGACAGTCGGCGGCGTCACGACAGTCAGGGGTGACGTGACAGTCTGGGGTGTCACAGCCATCGGAGGTGGGGACATGGGCGCAATGCCTGAGGGGGCAAGGCTGAGTTGGGGGAGAGCAGCTGTGGCCATGGCACTGACAGTCTGTATCCCCGAAGGTCCTGTGATGGTCAAGGTCACTGGCACCTGCAGTGGGGTCTGTGCTGGGGAGATCATCTTGGGGGCCATCAGTGGATGGCCCGTTCCTAAGACAGACAAGATTTATTTATAACATACAACATAACATTAACATTTTTTAAATACATTTTGAATTACGTTTACATTTTGAAATACAATACAGTTCACAACTAATTTATGAACACAACACTACTACCCCTCTGTCTCCTTAACCCTCTAAAGCCACAGGCTTAACTATAGTCGACAAGATGCGGTACTGAATAAAGCGGCGATTTAGTCAAATGGGGTGTCATATTTCGTTCGACTTCCACTCCACTAGATGGCAGACATGTCATCGTCATCGAGTCGAAAAAGGACACGCTTTAAACAAAACTTTCTAGCTACAGCGCATTGAATCAGTGCATGAAATACCGAGACTAGTGTGCGCGTGTGAGCCACTTTGTCAGGCGATATTGTCAGCGTCAGTAGTATTTGCATTAGATTATCGTCTAATGGCATCAAAAAAGTTTACCTGAAATGAAGTGTTGGGTCTTCTATTCGCGGACCCTGATTCTGAAGGGGAATATCTGCCTTCAGAAAATGACGGTGATTCGTTTAGTGAGGCTTCAGATCGTCCCTGCCTTGCAATGATGCAGCTGGACAAAGTGAGAGTTTACTCCATAGTTTAGCTTACACCAAGCACAAGCGTTGAATCGTTTGCCCAATGTCACTGGTGGGAATAATGTTTCCGCGGGTTGGTGTTCGCCGGAAGTTAGCAGGGTGTTAGTGGTGTGGCAACGAGGGCTGGAGGTAGCCTAATATCCATAAGCGCTAGCTTCTGTCTTCTGAGCGTGTGCCTCTCCACAATCAGCGGCGACAGTAGCGTGGTGGAGCCTTTGTCTAATGCCACTGGGTATGTTAGGCAGGCCGAAGTGCTCATAGGACAGTTAGGGGAACGTTGTGGCAGTGTGTGGAGTCGCAATGAGAATGACAGTAGGCCTAGTCCGAAAGCTGCGCCAAATTCTCTCCCACTCGGCTGCGAGCAGATCTGGCCATGCTGCTCGCATGGTGGAGGTGGTGACACGCTCTCCCTCTCCCACACACACACACACACACACATTAGGTCATGCATAGTCTATCACAAGATGATGGGAATGCAGGCCCTGTATGGATAGGGATAGGGAGTCATTATCTCTACAGCAAAAGGCCTGCTACAAAAAAAAAAAGTCAGCCATTTAGTAATGATTTACACTGTTGATTTGCTATCTACTTCCCTGATCATTTAGGACATACAGTACACTATGTGTTCCTTTTGTGTGTTCATGTCCTTGTGATGTGTGTGTCTTTGTCAGCTAAGAAAAAAAACAAAAAAACATCAACAAAACAACAAAAAAAAAAAAAATACTAACATTGTCTCTTGTCTTGTCTCGTCATCTCACTCCTGATCTGTGCCTTGCGTGGCAAATGAGCTTTTGAACTAAACAGGTCTTGTCTACTTGTGTTTGTGTGTCATCTGAATAATATATATATTGCCCCATACATGGAATCAGAGTGCCTACTGTATGTAGTAAATGGAAAATCTCTACAGCAAAAGGCCAGTCTACCGCTACATGCATTTGGTTTGTTTCTGCCATTTATTAGTAATGATTTACAGTTTGTTCACTACTTACTATTTACCTGAGCATTCAGTATTGTGCAATATAGCATACAGAAGGTGAGGGACATTTTGGGGAAAAGAAGTGGTGCATTTTATCATTCAAACATGCAACTTTTCATGAAAATTCTATAATCCAAGATGGCCGCCACCATATGACGTCATAATATGCAAATTAGATATAAACATTTAATCTCTACATACACTTTGGGTCATCCTTAATATTTCTCTAATTTACAGAAAGTCTCTATCTCTTATCACTTTTAAGATATAGCCTTTTGAAATGAAGATGTCAAAATTGATCGTTTCGGAAAAAAACCTCTGGCGCCTAAAGGGTTAACTCATTGAGTGCCAAAAGCGTAATATTAAGTTTTTTCCTTCCCATCGTTGAGTGCCAAAAACCATTACGTTTTTTAGCTTTTTTTTTAAATTACGAAACTAGACACTCTAACACTCCTTATATGTGATTTTGGGAACTCTGATGAATGGAAATGAAATATATGACGATCGAAAAACTCATGAAAACGCACAATCTGGACATTTTATCTGGACATTTTATCATAACTCGGTTGCCGCTTTGGGTCGAATCAGTGACGCTTGCACGTCATCTCAAAACCAGGCCATTTTTGTGGGTCTATCACTAGGTGACAGTCTCGCCAAGTCTCGCTAATCACTTCCCGGAAAGTTTACAGGTAATAGTGCTGGGCGGTATAGCGGTGTATATTTTCGTTATGATATGAATTTTGAATATACCGCCATACCGGTGTATTTGATTACACAACGTTTGGAATGCTGCGCCGCGCAACAGTGTTTCACATAGATATATATCTATGAGTGTTTCAGACGGGACTTTTTCACACGCATGCATGGTGCCACTGCGAGGCATAGTGAGGGTAAACACAAAACACCTTAAGTTTTTCCCCTGATGTATGACCCTTAAGGCTTAATTTCTCCTTAGGTAAGGGGTTTATTTAAGAGTGTTGCACAGAATAATACCTTAAATTGTTTCTTTAGTTAAGGAAAAACGTTAAGGGATACTGCATTGAAAAGGATTTACCGTCACCAAAATTCTATTGAGATTGTTCAACAGCTGTAACTAGCTGGCTAGTAGGTGATGTCGTTAGTTAGCAACCCACCGAACACAGTGAAGTTTAATGATCTTATCATTCATCTCACCTTAAGAATATTCGCTGAATTATCCAGGTAGCAAGTAAAGCGTGTTATAGACATGCACTGAGCAATACTAGCTGGCTAGTTAGAAATGATCCTGACGGTCATCAGTGCACCAAAACGAACTTTTTTGTTAATATTTTGCCTAGCGAACCGAACCGAAGCTCATGGCAGGCTAACAAGACATCCACATCCACATGAAGTTAACGTTAGCCTACCACTAACGTCATGTAAACCACACAATAACAATACATTTCTGATAGGCCTATTTGACAGAGTAAGCATATTAACAGAGAGGTTTTATTTTAAATGGTATCATTTTCAAAAAAGTATAATTATTGCAAGTTGCACTACTTTCTGTATTGGTTTTATACAAGATGTTTGTGAAATTTGCACAGTAAAAGTTCTGTATTTTGACTGCAATTGTCTTTGCATTCTGATTAGATTCTTCATTAGAATCAAGAGTGGCTCTTTGTAAACAGCATCATTTTCTGGGGCCATGCAAAACTGCATTACCACTAGTGTGGAGTTATTCTATCATGACAGTAAAATAAACCATCCTTAGTCAATGTACTGCAGCAATTCCTCTCTCAACCTGTAGAAAATGCTGTGAACATCTGATTATGCATGGTAAAAAAATACCGTCATATACCGTGAAACCGTAAGAATTTTGAAAAATACCGTGATATACATTTTTGGTCATACCGCCCAGCACTAACAGGTAACACACTTAATATTTCACGAAAGACGTTATATCTCCATTTCTAGAAAAAAACAGCGATTTTGATGAAAACTAGCCACTGTTTAGCTTGGGATTTCTCAGGAACAGAGGCGTGTAGAAATACACGGTTTGCACCCACTGAGAGCTTAAAGTCTCACCTTTTAAACGAGCCATTGTATGTGTTCATAGCTATTAACACAGAATATGCTGTGGCTGTACAAAAATCATCAACAATGGTCTAGATTGCTGGCACTCTAGGACAAAGCTTCCGAAAACAGCTTGGCATTCAATGAGTTAAGGGGGTTCATGATAATGATAACAGACCATTTTTACAGATCTTGGTTGAATTACAGGGTACAGTGTCGTTTTTAATTTGTAGAACACCATAGTTGTACTTAATCAGTGTAAATAATTTCCTAACATGTTATCTTCTTCAGTTAGCCTTCTTTCCTTCTCCGCTTATATTGCATTGGTACAGCGGTTCCCAACCTTTTTTGGCAGGTGACCCCATTTTGATGTCACAAAAACGTTGGCGACCCCAATCATTCACATGTTATGGCAGAGAGCGCAGCTCATCTCTGCTGTAACATCCAGAGGAAAGCGGTTCTTTAATTTCCCCTAAATGTCCTTGCATGCCTGGTTGCTTTGCTACTTTGTTTCGTACATTGATCAAGCATAGTTCCGTCAATCAAACATCTCATGCAGTCTAAGTTTAATTTTACTTAGCTAGATTATAATGAAGGATCCGTTACTTAATTTGGATATCATTGGGTTTTAAATATATTTTTTTATTTAATGTATGTATATTTTAATGAAACGTATTAGTCAATTGCATCTCAGGCGACCCCATTTGAATTTCAAGCGACCCCACATGGGGTCCCGATCCCAAGGTTAGGAAACGATGTATCGGTATCATAGGGAAATATTGTGACAATATCATTAATGTTTAATCAGTTAGACTGATTTCCACCCCTGTAATGGACATGTAAAGCACACATAAACACACTTGTTGCTAGCAGCCTAAGCTATTCCCTGTGAATTTTTGGGACAAAAATCGTTTGGGTGGACTTTAAACCATTGTGGTCAGGTGAGCAACAGTGTCGCAATCACCTACGTCATCTGAGCGCATTGAGTTAATTTTGTTCACACACACAAAAAAATAAAATAAGAATCGCTGCCACTAGAGAAGCAAGATTGATTAGATTCTGCTGTCACATCTGTTATACAAGATATTTACAGCGCAGAACTTTAAAAGACAAATAAAAACATCCTCAAATTGTGTGGATGAATTTGCAGGCCAGGCTACCAAATCTGCACTAAGCAGCACAATGTTGCCAAATATATATTTTGATAGCATCAACCGTTCTGCTTCTGGTGTTTAGCTGGTTAGCTCGCCAGCTTACTCAACTACTATCAAAGATCCTTGATTACTTCAACACTCTGAATACATGTTCATATGATGAACAAGCACAAATATTTTGAAACGCAGTTCCCCTGTGAACTTATCACCAAAGAAATGGAACGCCTATCTATACTTTATCTTAGACTCAGGCCTCCACCAAAGCCAAATCCCAGTAATAGTGAAAAATTATTTGTGGATCCAGTCCCAAATATAAGTTCCTTGGCCCATTCTACTAGCCTGGGAAAAACCCAGACGTACTTCCGGCAAATTCGAGATTTGCACTGAAAGTCCGTCTGGCCAAGAACCCATTCTAGCCCATTTCCAATTATCTTAGATCTAGGCACCAATCAGAACCCTTGAGGGGGGCTTTACACGATGACGATAGCGCACCCTGTTTTTAAAAAAAAAAAACCATCAACAATGGCTGCTGCCGCTTGTTTGAAGCTGCCATCACGTTGGTTTAAGACAGGGAGTTTCTTAACTGCTTCCTTATGTTGGAATAATCAACATTGTACAATCATGTAAGGGGTACCTATGTGATATCTGCAACAGTTGTAGGCTACTGAAAACGGTTTGATATTCTGTTCATTTATAGGCCTACAGTAGCTACTTTTGAATTGGTGTGCTATGCGAGCATAACTCGAATGCTACACTTCAGCGTTTGCCTTGAAACAATTCCGGCATAATTGCTTTGAACGTTTCAGTCTCTCATCCCCCATTCCTGCTTTATATGTCCCGGTCAGCCAGAAAGGACGAACGAAAGAAAATGCTCGTTTAAATGTGAACGGTTTTGTTCAGAGCTGAAAATGCAATTGTGTTTGACAGACAATGTAAATTGCTAGTGACAAAATATTAGCTTTCAGTGTGGCATGATGTCTTTGTAAATTAGCCTACGTTAAATTAAAAATGTTGTGTGGGTTCTCAGTTGTTTGTTTTAAACTGAATGCACCTCGGCCCGGTCAGAAGATACTTTCACTTTAGGCAAAACATAAGACTTGCTTGACTCATTACATACACACAAGTGGACATGCTTTTTAATCGCGTAGACTACAACTAGGCCTACCAAGTTGAAATTAAAGCACATCCATTCCCTGCTCACATAAGTATAGCCTACACACACACTTCAAACAAACAAGCGTCTTAGTCTCGCACACATGCATTATTGCCATACCCAAAACACTGGTGCTACGTTGGTAAATCATCCATCGCACAGACTGATTTTTATGTAGCACGTGCAACAAATATGTGTACAGCCCTGGATACATCTCTCAAAGGGCACTCTGGAATCTTTGGTTTAAATCTGGGTGTAAGTCATCTGGGTGTCTACATAGACAATCTACATAGCAACGAGTCGACGCAAATTATTCATGTCGACGAATTTATGTAGTCGACTATGTCGACTAATCGTCCCAGCCTTATTCAAGTTTAATGAAAATCTGTTTGTTTTGCATCATTCTACTGTCAAGAAAACAGAGAGACAACAAATAGCACCAGAAACATTAACTTCTTGGAGGAGGTATAACAACATTTTTCTAGCCAGTTTTGTGAATCCAAATGAAAGACATAGATCAAATAGAAAGTGGTCCGTCTTGTAAATACAAATCTGCACAGGCTTACCAGCAGTCAGATAGGTTTGACCATTCAAGATGAATCCTATTGTCTTCCCCATAGCTGAACCAACTGGGCTTGATACCGGAATAGACTGAAATAAATATATCCATGCACACATTGATCTCTGTACAGAAATAAAACAATATCCGCAAAACTCAATCATGAATTCATGGCACCTAAAACAAGTTAGGTTCAATCTATTTTCACAAACATGCATACCGGTGAGGTAATGTAGATAGGCTGGCCTGGGGCGCTAACTCCTGATGTGATGTTAGGTGCCACTTGGAGCGGAAACTGAATCTGAGGTACTAGTGTCTGACCCAGAGGAAGGGCTGTGAAGTAAACAAGACCAATACAGACACTGTCAGACATCATACAACAGCCATGCCATAAGTAAGGAATAATGTATAGAACGCCGGTCATTATTGGGAAAATAAGTCCCGACAGGGCGAACCGGACCCCGACGCCATGCCATAATGGTGCTTACTGAGGCAAAATCAGAAGGAGTATTCACCTGTCGCACTGACGATGGGCAAGGCAGCGTTCTTGCCCTCTGTTGGCACTTGTGCAGCAGAAGAGACTGCAGGGGACCCGGCAGATGGTGCTACATAAAAGAAGCGTAAATGCTAAATGTTAGTCAACAAAATACATTTAATGTTCAAATTAATTTAAACTTAATGTGATCCTATACAAAGATTAACACATGGCAACCATATGGTGCATTTGCAACAGAGGGACAATAATCCAACACAAACTCACTTTTGTTTGTTTTACTACCATTTGATTTAGCATCATCGTTGCCATTTTGCCATGGATCAAGGTCCTCCTCATCACATTGCATCAGAAGTTCTGATGACTCAGACATGGTTTCTGGCAGACCAGTTCCTTAAAAATGAGAACCCCAAAACATATTAGACAATAACATAAAGCCTACTTAACTTAAAGACTCTCAGGATAGCCTATAGTCTCAACTGTGTATTTATCGAACAAGACCAACACCCTCAAAAATGACTGACACTTTAAATGTTATTTTATTATTTACATAAAGGTAATTTTATGCAGTGAAAAAAAAAAAACTTAAATCATTTTGTGTGTCAGTTTATTTTGTTTACATTATGTAACTAACACATTTGTGAATAAGTCTTCTTTTAAAATAGTGATTATAAATAGAAATAATGATTTCGACATTTCGTTGTCTAACAAAGGTGCTCTTATGATTTAGTAAGAATTATTTGAAGCTTAATAAAACAATCTCAACATGCATTTGCAGTATTTACCTATGCTAACTAGCTAAGCAGCTAACTTATGACCAACTCGCGTTCTCTGAGGCAACCCCTCCCTCTGCGGAGCGTTGATACATGTGGATTCCAGGTTACAATGTAGCCAACCAGGGCTAGCTTAACATTGTAGCTACACTGCAAAAAGTATTTTACAGGTGTTCTCATCCTGCAGACCCTGACAGTTTGCAAACTCAGTACATGACGAGTAAAAGATAACCTTACCGTGGACAATTTTTTGCAACAGGGCAATGGGGTTCCCTGGCTCCTCCATGTAGAGAAAAAAACAATGCTCTGAAACTCGAGGTGAACGATTTTCCTTCTCGGCTAACACTGGTGTGAGCGGGAAGGAGGGGAGATTGGCAGTACACGTCACTTCCCCAACTAAGCGTTCCATAATTTCATTGGTTACGATCTTCGACATGAGGGCGGGGTGTTGCAAAAGCTTCGCTTTAACTCTCTGGTGTTGCATTGCATAAGAATCCACGAAAAGTCTCGGTTTACTAAGCGTGGAAATTAACTAACATGAAATGATGAAAGTCTTGTTCATTTATCCATGAACCGTTTCCAAGAGCTTCTACGTTAACTTAAAGCACGAACGTTTTTATGACAACAAATGTAAACGACATGGTGGTCCCCACAAACCACTCATGCGTCTGGCCATTTTGTGGTCTGATCTAGTATTAAATGGGAATGATCTTTAAAATGATCATTCCACAATCATGTTACAGCCAGACACATTTTATAAACTAATCTTATGAAATTAACTCATATTACAAATGAGTAGTGTAATGGATAACAAACCAAAGCGTACTTGTGTCAGGCATGGCAAATAACCAAGCATCTAGCTAGCATAACTAGCTGTAAACCACCGTTAGCATGTATCTAAGTAGTTTATTATGGAGACGAGACCGATTCTGGAGCGCCCTCCCTTTGTAGCTTTTTTTGTCAAATCAAAAAGTTAGCATTTGCTACGTTTTGGGTTAATTAGCACTATCAGCCCATGGTAAAATAGCTATTGTGCCTGCCTATTCATAAACATATTACGACATTTTGATAAAGATAATAGACATCGATTTACTTACTTGCGGTATCATTAACAATCAACTACCCATATTATTGTTGTTGACACACAAGACTGCCTAAATAGCTAAGTTACATGCAGCTAAGACGGGTAAGGGGCTTCCAGGTTGCAATTACCCTTGTTGACAGGTAAAACTATGTCCCAATTTTGTGAAATGTTATGTTTTGGCCAGTAATTAGGGGAAATCGGTGAAAACAGTAGGTTCAACAGTTGCCGTTCAACACCCACCAGTCTAGCAGATGATTATTATTATGAAGTTTTTGAAATCCCAATGGCTAGCTTATTTACAGACTGGCTAGCTTGATTTAGCTAGACATGTTAGCTTGCATTGCAGGTCAAGACATGTCAATAACCAATCTCTACCACACTTTAAACAGTCTGATTCCATGTTGAATAAATTAAAATAGAGTATGGACAAGTCATCTTTCAACGAATTTACCGTTTTAACATGTTAACAGCATGCTTGATGGATAACGCAGGCGACACCTTCATGTACACCCATGAAAATGTTGTATACGTTTGGAATAGGGGTTTGCGATTATCCCTTAGAATCGCTGAATATAAATCAACATAATATAAGTAATGACAACCACTAGCTTGCGTTGAAGCCGCGACTTTTGGTTAAAATATGCAGTCATTTCCTCATGTTGAGTTCATACAACTGTCAGGCTTAACTTAGAAGAAAAAGGTAACCCCTCCCTGCCTCCTAACACATGCTTTTCAGGTCATGATGGTACATGTGTGACTTACATTCCTTATATACTATGTCATGATGTATTCAACGTATCCTCGTAAAATTAACAGGCTGAACCCAGATGTATACCATGTAAGATCTGTAGCTCTACTGTAAATGAAGAACAAGACTCAAGTCTTAGAAGTGGAAATATGTCGACTAAATGTAGCACTTTGTCTACAGCACAAAAAACATGTGGTTTACTAAACTGATTTTTGGATAGCATTCATGCCCTGGAAATGGTTTGCTTAGTGATCAATGTGTGTATATAGCATCTAACTTCAATATCTGTCACGATAACCATCACAATCTTTCCTGCTAGCTAAAGTTGCTAAACTGCCAACGTTCCCACTGTTCAATTCACCATTGCCCAATTTATCAGCTAGCTAGCTAGTTAATCACCCAGCTAACTAGCAAACATTAGCTAGTTAGCTGTATTTAATGATTTAATTGTAGACCCTGGGACAGTGATGATTACTGTATGCCATATGTTAACCAATAATGATGTAGCAAAGTACCTATTTTAGGTTGTCAGCGATTTGTAGAAAAAGTTTGGACCTTGATAGCATAGAATAACTCGAGACTATTTGGTAACATCAGAAGTCCTTGGTCATGCATTTGTGGATCAGTTCTTGAACAGAATATGCTACACAAGCGTCTAACCAGTTACTACATGCTCACATAGGTTTACTTTATAAACATAGTTTCCCACTTGCCTATTTTAATCGTAGAAACGTTTGAAGTGCAAGAATTACTAGATAATGTAAGCTACAAAATCTAAAATCTCTGTTGTGCACCTTCCATGGTGTAGTAGGCTAGCCTAGCTGCTGTCTATTTTTGATTTGATTTGATTTATTTAGAATAAAGACATATACAAGGGATAGGGGAAAAACATGACAGTGCAAGCATTTATGTCCATCATGGCCCCTGATGTTACAAGACAGGACATATATCCACATAAAAAAAAAAAAAATTAAATATCATAAAAATAGACTATGAGAGCCTATAAAAGAATCTTCCCTAATGCTTCCATTCTGTATTAAAATGCAATGTGCATACAGACAACACTAGATGCAACAAAGAGCAGCAAAACGCTACAGTAGGCAAAAATACTGGGCTTTTGTATGAACCAGAGTAATGTTACAACTAGACTACCACTTAGGGGACAAATGTTCACTGTCATTTCCTAAAAGCTATAGGCTACTGTCTCTGGATTATATTTCATGATAGCAACTTGGATCTGGTAGCTTTGAGATTTTACTGCCTCTGTGAATTGAATTTCATGAAAAGTGAGTTTTTCCAATTATATTATGTGCCAGTTTTTGAGTTATATCTCATGAACACTTTGAAGGATCTTCATCAAATCTGGCACAGTTGATCACCATGAAGTCTCAAGGGCAGATTAGATAGATAGATAGATACTTTATTGATCCCCAGGGGAAATTCAAGAAGTGACTAAATGATTAGGCACTCAAAGTCACATTTTCAAAGGTCATTCATAAAATATTGCTTCCATACAGTTCCACAACATCTGCAGAAGATGCTGAAGGATTTCCATCAAACCTAGCACAGTTTATCACTTTTAAGGGTAGCCTAGATTAACTGATTAGTTAGTCAGCATTGCATGGTCAAAAGATTTGTGCAATATCTCCTGAACACATTGGAGGATGCACATGGCCAAACCGCTAACCGTTTGACTGCAGTGTCTAGCCAGTTGTGGCAAGCGAGCTAATTAGGCTATCAGCTGGTTCAAAAGTTTAAGTACTTAATGAAGATATCCAGGAGTCTTTATGCCTTGTCTAAGTTGAAGGTTACAAGAAATCCAATGTCCAAACATAATAGCAGTTGCTTAGTGTGTTTAAACTAATATATATAGTGGTCTATCCATTTAGTGGTGTATGTGCCATGACTAAGTTTGTGTGGCGTATAAACCACAATTTGTATTGATACAAGTACCAATGTTTGTGTAGAAACATTTTAATCACATCCAAATGTTCGTGTTACAGCTCTGGTAGTCTCCGCCATCTTGGTCAGATTTTATTTGTAACTCCCGCCTCCAAACACAAACACGCTGACCTGATTGGTTCTTGAATGGTCCTCATTTGAATAAAGTTAAACTTTCGCCAACTTTGTTTTGCCTGCCTTGGCGATTCGCTCTCATTTCGCCCAACCAGGGCGAATTTCGCGTCTATTTAACCTCAATAGACCTCTGAAGTTCGCCTACAAAAAAAACTACCATCTTTGCCCATATAAGGAGATCCGGTATCTTGAGATTTTTTTCTATGGGAATATAACGTGGGGATTTGGAATTATCACACCTGTTAAACTCTCGCAGGGATGAAGGCATCGGAGATGCAAACGTTTTGCATTGAAGGGTCCACCTAAAAACTCAAAAAGCCAAAATAGTAAAAAATTTGAAACAACCCAGGGGGAGTTTGGACTCCCTTCTTGTTTCAGGCCAAAAAAAAAACTAAATTGCATAAAATGTTGACATCCCTGCTGTCAGATTTAAACACTGGAGTTACAAGTTAGAAAGACCAACGGAAAATGAAACGTAACGATTTTCTAAGCTGCTTTGACATGGACCTATACTCTCATTCCAGCGTAATAATCAAGGATCACCATGGGTGCAGCAGCACAATGATATCATGCAGCACCTGAAAATAGTCCCTGTAGGCTAAGTAGACGAATTGGTTAGTGACTGAATTATTACGCCTGAATGAGAGCATAGTTCCATGCCAAATCAGCCTAGAAAATCGGCATGTTTCATTTTCCGTTGGTCTTATTACACTTTCTAACTTGAGAGGAGACAAGTCTTAGTCACTTTTAAACGTGATGCTAGCAGGCGAGATGCTAATGGTCTAATCTGATTCAATGATCTATGCTAGGCTGGAGCTAAAAGTGGTATCGCCAGACTTAGAGAACAGCTGGAGGAACTGGAGAAAGGTAAAAATCAATTGTTTAACTCAAGGGGAGGTGTAAAATGAGTGTAATTCCTCAAATGGTGGAATATCCCTTTAAGGTAGATAGCACCTAATCATTACACTTGGGTCCAGTAGACACAAACACCACATAGTAAGTTATGTGTAGAGGGAGTGTACTGTATGCAGTCATTTATTGAGACTTATTGAGAAATAATAAATAGCATATTTTTTCTTTTAGCAAACACTGAAAACGAGTCCCACAGACCTGAACACCTTACAAGGGTTAACTGCAGTGAAACCATGATAAAACAGTGGTGATAAACCATGAGGTCTCCGTACCAACATCTGCAGTTGAAGCCAAATTAGCGCAGTAGATAGCAGGTCAGTCTCATAAGCTGCAGCCGTGGCCTACTGGTTAGCGCTTCGGACTTGTTACTGGAGGGTTGGCGGTTCGAACCCCGACCAGCAGGCAAGGCTGAAGTGCCCTTGAGCAAGGCACCTAACCCCTCACTGCTCCCCGAGCGCCGCTGTTGTTGCAGGCAGCTCACTGCGCCGGGATTAGTGTGTGCTTCACCTCACTGTGTGTTCACTGTGTGCTGAGTGTAAATGTGTAAATGCAGAGACCAAATTTCCCTCACGGGATCAAAAGAGTATATATACTTATACTTAGGTTGTGAGTTTGATTCTCACATAGGGCATCAAGAGCACCACTGGGACCAATTTTTCTAGCAGCACCCCTTGCTGCTAATTATCAACTATAGTGATAAACCATGGTTATCATGGGTACAAAAAAACATCGTCAAACTATAGTCATGGTTACCCAAAAAAACATGAAACCGAAAAAACATGGTTATTCTGTCATAGTAAAACCAGGGTTAATTTCGGTAAGGGGTGCCCCAGGGCTCAGTACTGGGGTCACTTCTTTTTAGTTTTTATACCATGTCACTGGGTCCAGTTATCTGCTCACATGACTTCTTATACCACTGCTAAATATACAGATGACACACAGCTCTTTCATTCCTACCCGACGACCCCTTGGTCAGATTAGATTCAAATTGTTAATGCTTGCCTACAAAGTAGTCACTGACTCGCACTCATGTACTTGAATCCCCTCATTCAGGTATATGTAAGTCGCAACCTCTAGACCGCTGCGCTCCTCTAATGAACGCCACCTGGATCTGCCATCTGTACACTCATGGCAATTCAAACTTTTCTCATCCTTTTTCCCTGTTAGTGGAATGCGTTAGAAAGCCTCCTGAAGACTCAACTTTTCTGAGAGTACCTCCTCTTAGCACTACTAACAGCTGGACATGCTTTATCTAGTACTTACTACTACCTTCCTCCCTATCCTGACTATCCCTCTTCCCGTGATGTGTAAAAAGTGGTTCACAACAGAGACATTTTTGAAATTTCACACAGGGTGGAGAACAAGAAGTATGTGACACGACACGATACATGATATAAACTTAGGCCTGGCACAAATCTAATGTAAATATGTTTGAAGTGATTTTAACTTTTTATCTGATTGATATATAGGAACATTTGCAAAGGATTTTTCAATATTACACCTTGAACTCTCTGTCTTATGATCTGTGAATACAATTTTTTTTACAAAGTGATTCTGTACCATTGTCACACAATGTTGCCTTTAAGCAACAAAAAAAAAATGTTATCAGTAAAATATCCCAAAATGAACCAATACATCTTGTGGAGTTATTTTTATCATGTACCATCAAATTCTGTGCAGTAGAGGGCTAGGATCTTGCAGGTGGGTATTTTTTGTAGACTAGTTGTTTGTTATTGACTCAGGCTATTTGTATTTACAGTATTGTGGGAAAATATTTTTAGAGACTAAATTGATATGGCAATTAAGAATATTCTCTGTAGGCCTAATCCATTATGCTTTCTCGTGGCAAATATTAACGATTGAGCGCCCTCTAGTGTCACTGTACTTTAGTCACGGAGTATAGGTGCCAGATATTATTGGACAGCACTGTGCCCTTTAAGTCATGACGTGTGCACCTGTATGTAGCCTAATTCATGCATTTGTCATTTGTGCAAAACATGCATGTATGGTCATCATCAGCCATACTGTGGTCAAGCTTTTGTCTTCTTGCACACACATACACACACACCACTGGTTAGTCTTTAGAGTAGATCCAAGACTAATCTGATTATAAAACCTTGAATGCCAACAAGTTCCCAGAACACACCAGCCCGTTAGCGGTTCTCAAAACTGAACTCAAGACACTGGGGAAGTCAAGACACTGGGGATATTCATTGCTGTTGGTGAGAAGAGGGGAACGGGGCAGTTCCTCCGGTCGGACGGTATGAGTCTTTCTGTGCCAGCCCGGGAAGTATGGAAAGAGCTGAAAACAAACCCGATTGCAAAGTATGGTGTGGCTACTGCTGTGACAGCCATCAGTAAGTAGCCAAAATGGTGACAGCGCAACAACCTAAAGTAGGCTACCGCTTAGAACTGTTCAAATTTGGCACAGGCTAGTGCTGAAAATACTACAAAGAAATTTAGCATGATAATCTAATTGGTTCAAAGCTATGCTCATGCTATGTTCACTTCAGCATATCTAGTAAATTTCAAAAGGAATGTTTGTGAGTTTAGGCCCTACTATGTGTAGCCTAGACTTATCTATTTCTATGTATCTATTTGTAAACATGAAAACAACCCACGTGTAGGATACGTTTGCATTGGCATCTGAATGAAAATAAAAAAATGTTTTTTTTCCCATTGTATCTCTTAATGATGTCGTGAACTTCAGATCTCACAAGATTATGGGGTCTTAATCTGGACAAAACCAGACTAAGTGATAAGGCAACCCATTGTGTCTGTTCACCTCATGTGCCCAGTTTAAAGCATGTCTGTGAAATGGATTTACCAGGCAGCTATACCTATATACTGTACTTTAAAGCTTTAATTGATACTACAGGAAATGCATATTTTATTTAAGTGGCTGATCAGGAGACAAAGCTCAACAATGTAGCTGATCACATACTATAGCAGGAAAACACATCACATCAGTTTTACAGTTAAATCTGGTCTACTTTTAATAGGGGAGAAAAGGAATTGATTAACAACAGACTCAGAATACACAATGTGACATATTCTTTTCTGAATTCATGTCACCCGTAACCTCTACTGACCCATCACCAAATCCAGTTAGGGGCAAACTGCCAAACCTTTGTGATGTCAGGAGGTCTGTTCAAATTCACAATACTGTTAATCAGTACTCAGCAGTACAGTATTATGACTTTTGTCAAGATCAAATAAAGTCTCATGGGTTTTGGTTCTCATGGTTCTTTGGTAGATGTCTGGCTAATGTTTGGTATTATTTAACACAGGTCTAGTTCTTCTGAGGAAATGGATTGCAGGTGGAGTTTGCCGAAATCGAATACGCCTTGATGGGAAAACAGTGGTGATTACTGGAGCCAATACTGGAATTGGAAAAGAAACCGCCCGAGATTTAGCTCTAAGAGGTGAACGCTACACTACCCTAATTTCACATACAGTTATAAACGTATTATGCTCCCAAAATATGTGTGTGTGTACTGTATGTAGGTTTGCAACTATGTATGTATGTATGTATGTATGTGCTTGACTGCTAGGAGCACGTGTGGTGATGGCTTGTCGAGACATGAGGCGAGGTGAGAAGGCTGCATCAGAGATCCGACGGTCAACAGGAAATGGGAATGTGGTGGTTCGACAGCTGGACCTTTCATCGCTCAGATCTGTGAGGGAGTTTGCAAGCAAACTCAGTGCCACTGAGGATCAGCTCGACATCCTCATCAACAACGCTGGTGAGATGGACTCAGCTGAAAAACCTCAGTCAGCCATTGGCCATTGTTCAAGGCCTGTAAACAGTCTGGTGGTGGTTTTATTTTTAAATCCAAATATGCTGCAAGAATAGAGTGAGCAGTCACAAATTCAGTGTGAGGAAATGTGCCACTTTCAGGTTCATCCATATTCTTATTTACATAATTTTACTTGATAGTTCAACATTTTTTTTTAGTAAACATTGTAAAATACATTAATGTAGGACATACAAAATGCTAGAGATGTATTTCTCACATGTGATATATTTTCTGATGTAATAAGGCACAGGTTTACTGATATCTTCTCTACTTAATCAGAGCATGAATTGATCTCCTGGCTGTTTGGACCCCTAACAGGTGTAATGCTGTGTCCCAAGATCCTGACAGAGGACGGATTTGAGACTCAGCTGGGTGTCAACCATTTAGGACACTTCCTCCTTACAGTGCTACTCCTGGACATGCTGAAGAGATCTGCACCCAGTCGAGTTGTCAATGTATCCAGCATCGCTCATGTTGGGGGTAAGAGGAACACACACACATGCACACACACACACACACACACACACACACACACACACACACACACAAACACATACAGATGGTAGTTTTTTGGACAAAACCATCAATACTATTACTTTTAGCATTACACTTTTACACTTACCCAGTTTCTCTTAGTGTCTGTTTGTTGGCTTTTGACAGATAGCCCTCCCATGATAACATCCCAAAATGTAGATGAGAATATAGTTAACATGAAATATCCATGATCCTGAGCTAAGGCCTTCTCTGTCACTGCAAACAGGTCACCTACTACAGACAAATACATATACACAGGCATAAACAAACACACACACACACACACACACACACACAGTGAGAGAACTAGCATGGCATCTCCAGCGTCAGGTGCTTAGCTTTCTTCTTGACCTTTTCTTGCCAGGGTTTGTCCTCATATTCCTCTGACTCCTTCTCTTGCTGTTCCGCACAAAAGACAAAAAAGAATGTTGGTTTCTTTCTCAATTGACTACTTTTGAGTACCACTGCAGAAGATAACTGCATATCTATTGTCTTTTTACAACTATCGCCAAAACAACAAATGCCAGTAATATAACGGTGACATCCCAAGTTCCACTTGCAACCTGTTGCTTTCAGGGAAGATCAACTTTGAGGACCTCTTCTACAATAAGACCCCATACGACTCACTAGTGAGCTACAGACAGAGCAAGCTAGCCAACCTTTTATTCTCAAGAGAACTCTCACGCCGAACTCGAGGTAAGGGCTTCCTATCTTCCTTTTATCCAACGTATGCTGATGCTCCCTATCACGCTATGACATTTAGAGTTTCAGTGTATAATTCATAAAATGGTAGATTATGGATACAGAAGGTAGCATGTTTTACATTCAGTTATCTGTTGGCAGACTTATTTAGCCCAACACTTACACATGAGTTTTCACATATAGATCAGGTCTGCTTTAATATCACAGCTACAGTATGTTCTCCTCTGTTAGTCTTTGGGGTGTCTTCGTTTGCTCTGCACCCTGGGGTGATCAGGACAGAGCTGGGGCGCTATGTGGAGACACGGTACCCTCTTCTGAGTGCAATTCTCCAGGTGCCTGCCTGGCTGCTGATGAAGACGCCCAAACAAGGCGCACAGACCTCCATCTACTGTGCTGTCACCGAGGGGTTGGAGGTACACACCGGCTGCTACTTCAGGTATGTTTGTAATGTATGGTGATAGGAACCAGGTATGTATGTTTGTATCTGTAAGTCCATACTATCCCATGGCATGATACTGAATTGAAGTGCGTGGCAAGGCTGAGATGATACTATGTACAGTTGACCTGCATGGAAGTGGTGGTGAGACAGAACCACTGGGCTCGTAGATGTAAAGCCATAGATAAGTGGGTTTCTCAACTGGGCTAAAATATTTTGGGCAGTGGTAGTGTAGTGGTTAACAGTGTTGGGAGTAATGCGTTACAAAAGTAATGTAATTACTGTAATATATTGCTGTTTGTAGTAACGCGGTAATGTAAGGCATTTTTTTAAAAAATTGGGTAATATTTTACTCGCTACAATCTTCAGTAACGCGCGTTACAATGCATTTTAACCAGAAATTAAGTGGTGTTTTTTTTTTATACATATTCGCAAACACCACCGCGAGAACAACAGAGAAGAAAAAATCGCGTATAATAGTAGAACGTTATCTCCTGATACTAGTTGAAGATGACTGTGGCTGCAGCAGACTCGAAGTCGGATTATTTGCTGGATAGACATAAGCCTACGCTCATTATTTTCAGCTTGTCAGAGACAAGGATATGAAGAGCATAATAGTTAAGTAAGTGCACTTTGTGTGCGAAACCGAAAGATCTCTCTATGCCTCGCGAAATAGCACAAGTAGTTTAATGAAAGTGGTGTCATGCTAATCTTTTTGATTCTCGTTAAAACACAAACTATGCTCTTAGTAGTGCATGTCAGCTTTGTGCTGTGAACTTGAATTAAACAGAATAAAGGGATAGAAATGCAGAAAAAGATTGTGTAGCATGGCAATGCCACCGCTCCCACCACGCGCATCATGCACTTTGCGTAGGGCACCAAAGGACAGAGGGGGCACCCAAATATAGCCAATGAAAACGGCGTTTCACTCAATAACGTTTACAAAGTCAAAATGCACTAACACCATGTTACATGCAAGTTTGATACTTTTTGGGTTCTCTCAATCTCTACCACGTAGTACTAAATGGAATTGGTGGGTCTTCAATAATTCGTTTTCCAAGCATTTCATGAAGCACATGATATGCCGAGTCGACTGAAACGCATTCCATTCAGATAGCTAGGTGGCTACCAGGCACATAATTCACTTTTAATTGCAAAAAGCAATGCACACTTCCATTTCCAAAGCAATGAAGGCTGCTTATAACAACTTAACACTGTGCATATTATTATGACCGCCGCGCGCGCAGCGCGGCGGTCATATAGGTTTAATCAGATTTTTTTTTTTTTTTTTTTTTTTTTTTTTTCGCATGTCAAATTTCCGTCAATGATTCCGGGACACTGAAAGACCGGGGTAGACAAAACTTGGTGGGCATGTAACCCCATATGGATAGCATGGAACCATCGTTTTTCGTTTTGATCTGTAGCCCCACGCTGGACTGCACCCCGAAAGGAGGGTAGGGCAGACACAGTTTTCTGTGAATATCTCGAGAACCGTAAAGGTTTAGGAGGACCATTATTTTTTGTATGTTGATCTCAAGGGGCCATGTCAACGCATTCCATAACCACTCATTTCATGTATAGCGCCACCTAGTTAAACACAAAAAGTAAAAATGAGGTGGTGTAATTGAAGGTATCTGTGACCTAACATAGTCAAAACTGCACGAAATTGGAAGTGTAGGATCATTATGACACCCTCTGTATGCACGCCAAGTTTTGTGGAATTCCGTTCATGGGGGCCACACAATAAATTAATTTATGTTACTATACACCAACTGGCCTGTAGGTGGCCGGAGACAGTTTTCTGTGAATATCTCGAGAACCGTAGGGCCTAGGAGGTCCACCTTTTTTTGTATGTTGGTCTTAGGGGGGCATGTCAACCCATCCCATTACCACTTATTTCATGTATAGCGCCACCTAGTTAAAAATTAAAAGCATAAAATTAGGTGTTTTCATCTCAATATCTCTGGCTGACAAGGTCAAAACTGCACAAAATTAAAAAGTGTAGGATCATTATGACACCCTCTGAATGCATGCCAAGTTTTGTGTACTTTCGTTCATGGGGGCCTTACAATAAAATAATTTATGTGTACATTTAGTGGCGTACACCAACAAAGGATTCGGGACACTGAAAGACCGGGGTACACAAAACTTGGTGAGCATGTACCCCATATGGATAGCATGGAACCGTCATTTTTCGTTTTCATCTGCAGCCCCAGCTGGACTGGACCCCGAAAGGAGGGTAGGGCGAGACACAGTTCTCTGTGAATCTTTTATGGTATGTTGGTCTCAAGGGCCCACATAAACCTGGCTCATAATCACTCATTTGTGATTTGCCCCGGTAAAAAAATGAAAATCAGTAGGATTAAAGAAAGCCAAAATAAATATTCATCATCATCATCATGGCTGCATTTTTCAGTATTGGCGAGAAGTAGTCGTTTGTCCACTAGATGGCGCATCGTTGCAGTGAGGCGTAATTTTGTTGGAAGTTAAAGGGGTTGGAAAAAACAATGGGCGCTTCATACAAAGGACTGTAATTTACGCAGCGAACATCTAATAAGGATAGGACGATGTTCACATGAAGTGTAATTCCCATTTCTTCTTGAAGCGAAATAAATCTGAGGATGTTTATCGGACATGCTTGGTTTTACTGCAGATGCGTTAATCTTGTAATATCAATAAGGACCTAGGTAATGTTACCGTTAGCGTTGGTTGAGTGATGGAGGCATTTGATTTATTGCATTTGTAGAAAACTATAAATGCGGTTATACCAAGCAAATGTATAGCAGCACTGTTTGTATCTTTCGACTGTCATTTATTGCACGTGCTACAAAATCATTCTGTGCAATGGAAGATTTACCAACGTTACACGGTCTGATGCAGTTTTGCCTATACATCGTGAGACTGAGGCGCCTGTTTATTTTTGTTTTAAGTGCGTGCAGGGTGTGAGGGGAATCGATGTGCTTTGATTACAGCTTGGTAGTTGTAGTCTGTGAAATTAAAAAAGCTGCGTGTGTGTGAAGTATCAAACAATGACACCTTCATTTCATTATGGCTGTTTTAGCAAAACACCTTAAGCTACTGTGTAGTAGGTCCCATTTAGAAGTGGCTACTTCATTTGCGCTTTCCTTGACTCATGGAGCTGCGTGAATGTTATTACAACTTTTAAGCCCGCGATATGACAGTTTAAGTCCGCTTGATACTGTAAAGTAAGCCATTGGTTTCAAAGGAGATTTTATTTGTGTAGCCAGCATAGCCTATTGACAATTTATGTTGTCAATAGGCCTACCTATATAATCCTACCTGTAGCTTAGGGAAGCTAACAACTTTCTATTAGGATCTAGTTTGTTAGTTACCGTTTTGTCATAACTCCCTGATGCATTTTTGCATTTAGAATAGCCAGGCGTGTATATCTCAATCGGAAAATTAAACAATATCGGGTGCCTATGGACTAGGCTGGGTGAACCCAGCCTGATCTACTCCCGCTATTTATTTTTGATTTCTTAAAAGATTGAGCTTGGTCTGATGAAAGCCAGACTAGCCATGGACCTCAGTTAAACAATGCAAGGGAACATGAATCAGCCTATATTTGCACTAACAATAGCGGACAAAAGCTCTTCAACTTTGGCCCGTTAAAATGTGTATGAACAGTCTAGCGGCGCATTTCATCAAGGCCCATTTGGACATGTCAGTTATTTGCACCACTGGTTAGATGTAAAACAGCATTTCGTTTCAGACTAGGCTACTGTTACTTAATTTGTGCATTAACAATAGCGTTTCAGACTACTGTTACTTAATTTGTGCATTGACAATAAAGTATTACATGAACTAAAGATGACTAAAATCTTATGTAGAAGAAGAAACATTCACAAAAATCCATCCATCCAAAATGACCTTTGTTTTTGATAGCTGTTGAAAAGCGGCATGGAACTGACAGAGATGTTTTTGTTTAAAAATACATAAAAAATAAATAAATAAATAAATAAATAAATAACATTATGCTGATACCTTTTGCTTTTCCCAAATACAATGTAGCCTACAGGTGTAAGTGACCTTTCATCAATCCAGTTGCAATGGATGAACTGTGATGAACTGCCCTACTTGTGATTGTTTAGAGATTTTAAAGGTTTTATAACAATTCTACATCTTCTTTGGCTATTCTACAATCTATTCACCTTTTCAGCACCAGTAGGCTACTTTCTGTGCAGCCGCACACACACACTCAGGCATGCCAAACAAGCATACACAAAAGTTTCAAGAGTGGGGGATGGAGTAAAATATGGAGACAAATTGAAGTGTGATTTATTTTCGCGGAACGGATGTACAGGACTGAGCGGCGGTCATATTTTGTACCGCTATGCGGTACATCTAGTTGTTAATATTGTGCTATCAATGTAACTCAAATAAACAAGAGCTGGCAAAAGGGCATTATGAGAACGTAAAGATAAATGTTGTTAAAGTGACAGTGCACCATTTATAAGTAAAACAGCATTTCTTCAGAAATTAATGTTTAAAAACACACAGTAATGGTCTTAAATTATAAGCCTTTTTATTTTACTTTAGGTGTTTGAGTTATCATTTAAATGTCACTCACTCAAAGCCACTCACTTAGGGCACCGAAATGGCCAGCTGGCCACCATCTTGACATTTCTTTATGTAAGCTTTGATTTAGGCTCTCTGTTGATTTTAATGAGATGGCCTAGGCCTTAAAGTTACAGTAATTCTATCACAATTTACCAGACTTTGACCTTTTGTCGGTTTTTAACAAAATTCTAACTATGATTGTTCCTTGTATTGCATCATGAGCACTGCTCCTATTGCATTCCTAGCTCAGTCATTATGCTATACCACATCTCCCTCCATTGGAAGAGCAATGAGCTGCATTGAGCGTAATAAACTGCATTTAGAATGCCAAATCCATATTTCTAGATATTTTGGTGAAAGTAACTTAAAAGTAATGCAATAGTAGTGTAATGCCTTACAATTCAGAGACAGTAATATTATAATGTAACAAATTACTTTGAAATGACAGTAATAAGTAACACATAATACATTACGATTTTAAAGTAACTTGCCCAACACTGGTGGTTAAAGAGCTGGGCTAGCGTGCAGTAGCCTGAAAGTTGTCGGTTCAATTTCCGGCTTCCACTGTTGTTGCACTTGCTGCTCCGGGGACAATGTGATCCCTTGTAATGACATATGTAAGTCACTTTGGTCAAGAAGTGTCTGCTAAATGTAATGTAATGTTTCTAGCCAGACATAAAACATCTGCATGATGCCTTGAACAGGCTGATTATCTTTGTATTTGATCTTATTGCTTTTAATATTATTACATCACAACTGTTTTTGAGTGCATGACATGAGTGTGCCTGCCTATCCTGCGAGTGTTGCGATTTTTCTCATGTTTTATACATGAACACTGTTTTTGGGATAGGTGTTAAGTTGTGTCATGTCTCTTTTTGTTTAGCGACTGTAAACTGAAGGAACCTGCTCCAGAGGGAAAAGATGACCTAGCTGCCATGAGGCTTTGGGACATCAGTGCCAAGTTGGTGGGCTACAATGAAGAGGACTGAGACCATTGACACCACAGAGCTGTGCTCGTAATAACAACAACAGAGAACCATGCCAAACTGTAATGGATCTAAATGACTGCTGTTCCTGTCAAACTCAACTCGTGCTCAGCTCACCAATTGTGCTGGTTCCTATCACCTGAGTTAGCAGTGACTGGCATGTCTGCTTGGAAATGGTGTTATGAATGGATATGTCAGGAGTTAGACTGCAGAGTACATTTGTACTCTTGTTGTTAAAATAAACATCCAGGCATCAAAAAGAAAATGTTGTGCATACTTAGGATTTTAGATGTGTTGTAATACCTTAAATTTCCTTGCCTGTGTCGAGAGCCCAATAGGCCCACCCCATGTTCAGAGTGCAAATCACTAAGTGTTAATCCTTTACTCTGGATCCCAGCCTTACTTGTTTAACCTCTTCAAGTACCGTGTTAGAGAGAACAAAAAGTATGGTCACAGAAAACCAATAGAAAATTATTAATCATATTAAGATTAACTTTATGATTTCAAATATACATCTTGTCTTTAATAGATTCATATAAATTATTTATGCAAAGTATTTTTAGGAAGAATTATATTCTACATCAATTGATGTTGTGTAATAAAATAAATGATTTATGACACAGTGGATGAACTTCATTTCATCATTCACTTCACCTCATTTTATTCATTCATCATGCATTTACTATTTTGTGGTTCTTTCGAATGTTATGTTTATTTTTGCCACCAATCACCCACCACATTTGGTGTATATCATATATATTCATATATGCATCGTCATGAAAAATAAGCAATTTAACTAGATTCTATAAAATGTGGCTTTGTACAACTATACTGTTCTAGAAACACTATGTGGCTTGTTAAAAAAAAAAAAAAGGACCAAGTGGACCTTTCCAAGATGGCGCCAAGGAAACATCGCCGCTCGACACAAGTGGTGCATTGTGGGCTATTGACACCGGAAGTTTTCTATTTTCATATTGGACAGCCACAGCTTCGCCTGTGTACAACCATTCAGGAGGAATTTGGCTAGCTACGAAGGACATTAAATATGAAAAGGGCGCCCAGGAAACCTCTGTTCGTTGAAAAGGACTGTTGGTAGTCATCACATTCTACTAACGTTACGGTAAACCACTTTATATTCATAAAAGATCCCAGGAAGCAAGATCCTACTGATGACTTGCTAACGTTAGCTAGCAAGCTAAGTTGCTTGCCTGGCCAACCACAAAAACCGTTTCATAGCAGTTAAATTGAACATATTAGCCTACTGGTTATCAACCTTACATTGCTCAAAAGACCCCGACTTTCCAAGGCAAAATGCCGCTGGGATTGAAACCATGCTGTGCGGTGTGCAAAACAAATTCGTCCTCTATGTGGAAGAAAGGAAATCAGGGGGAAATTCTGTGCAACAACTGCACAGTGAAGAGCTCAATCGGTGGATCCTCCGGCCCGTCAGCATCCTCCAACGTACAACAGAATAATGGTGGAGGAAAACAGGTACGCGATCGTCATAAGCAAACACTGCTAAAGAGTTGCTAACGTTGATGAGACATAGCTGACCATTTGGGTCATACATTCAACACTCTGAGATTATATTGTACCAATTTCCGCCATTCTCCATCTTACCTGCAGTCGAAACAGGAGATCCACAGAAGATCAGCACGATTGAGAAGCACAAAGTACAAGGCACCAGCTTCTGAGAAGAAGGTCTCGACTAAAGGAAAAGGCAGAAGACACATTTTCAAACTGAAAAATGTAAGTAGTCACAGAGACGTCACGCTCTGGCCGTTTTTGGTAGTCCATTATCAGCATCATAGTTGGCCCCACAAGACTTCCTTTTTAACATTCCATATGTTATCTTAATGCAGAGAAAGTAGATTGGGGCCCAAATAGAACGTTCAAGCATTGTTTTTGTTGTTGAAAGGGTCTATACTTATCTTAATGCTTACAGGCTTATGTTGATATACATGTATGTTTTCTTTTAGCCAATCAAAGCTCCGGAGTCCGTTTCAACAATCATAACATCAGAGTCTATCTTTTACAAGGTACGTTGAATGTCTCTGACTGCGACCATGCCGTTTAACAGATTGTGTCCAATGAACTGACAGTCATTCTTCTTTTTCAAGGGGGTGTACTATCAAATAGGGGACGTCATCAAAGTCGTAGACGAAGATGATGGAAAGCCATACTTTGCACAGATCCGTGGGTTTATTCAGGACCAGTATTGTGAGAAGAGCGCTGCATTGACATGGCTGATCCCCACACAGGCCAGTCCAAGAGATCACTTTGACCCAGGCACATACATCATTGGTAAGTCCTTGGAAGTATTGCCTCTGCCTACGTTGCAATTGTCTTAAGAGCTTTTGATACATTTAATGACATTTACTTGCTTCTCTTTAGGACCAGAAGAAGATTTGCCAAGGAAGATGGAGTACCTTGAGTTCGTTTGCCATGCGCCTTCAGAGTACTTCAAGTCAAAGAGCAGTCCATTTCCAACCATGCCTATACGTCCCGAGAAAGGCTACATTTGGACACACATTGGACCTACCCCTACTGTTGCAGTCAAGGAAACAATTGGTGGAGGCAACTAGTGTTTTTTTTTAATATAACAGAAAGGACGCACATCTGCCTATGAAGGTGTATCATTGACCTGAATTAATGAAAGTACTGGACAGCAAACACTGTGTCATGTGTGTTCACAGTATTATTTATACACTTTTTTTACAGAGTGACATAAAATGACTTTTAACATTGGGATCAGTGTTTTGGAAGGTTAAGAGGTGCCATAAACCTGAAGACATGGTGCTGTACAGACTTCTCCGTTGAAGTCTTTTTAAAATACTGACTTTTGTAATGGATGTTTTTTTAAAATAGGTAGAATATATGGACAGTCAATATCTGATATTTTGTTGTTTTGTGAAACAAAATAAATAGTATGTCTGGTCCTTTATGCATAGATGGATATTGCATTAATGTTCTCTTTTTTTGTATACTAACTAATGTATGTTTCCTGCAATATCAGTTTTAAAAAGAGGTGATCTATTAGTTAGAAATTACTTGGATGTGATCTATTAACTGACAAAGCCTGAGTAAAACTCAAAAATGAGAAGAAATGGTCACAATATCGAAGTTACCATCTGTATTGCCTCTTCAATGAGATGTCTAAAGTCACCAGGGGGCACTGTTCAGCATTTGTATTCAGAGCCATATACAGCTCTGTTTGTACTGTGGAGATTCCAGTGCAGAGTAGCAGGCCTATTGTAGCTGAGAGATTTGTCTGCTGCTGCCACTCCTCACTGATCTTGTCCATGGGGTTGTTGGTTTCACTGATTTATATATATTCTCCACACATGTAAGATGTCAGTAACCCCATAAGCAACTGAGAGCTCCATAAAGTTTCTGCAGTATGTGCTCTATGTGGAAACATTGCAGAGGACTTTATTTTAATCAACACATCAGGCCATTTTTTAAAAGTAAATGTTCCAATCAATGATCTAGGAAGCACATTTTCTTCTCTCTCCTTCATTTTACAGTCTAATGGTTACTGACTACAACGGCTCGGGGTCAAACGTCATAATGGAATCGATTAATCTGCGTTATTTTTTTTAATCAGTTATTTTTTCTCAAATTAATTAATCGAAATTAATCAATTATTTTGACAGCCCTAGTTTGAATACATCAAGGTTCTGCTGTGTTCCTTAAACATTTGCATTTGTTGCAGCTTTGAGAATTCCACAGACATCATCGAAGATGACAGAGCACCATGTGCTTCTGCTCTCCTCGGAGCATGAAAGGGGGCCAAGGAATAGATGGGGATAACAGCAGGACAAGTTGGAGTGTGTTGTAGGAGAGTTGTAGAAACATTGTGGCTTGCGTGGGACACTCTTGAGAAGAGGGGGAGGAGAGAGAGTTTTTTTCAGGGATTTATTAGATATGGTTAATGTGGAATTGTTGCTTAGTCACTGCATGTACTCTAATTTCATTCTAGCATCTAGAGGAGAATCGCATGAGTCTGTCCTGCTCTCACTCTCTGTCTGCCATGCACATATCTGCAGTGCACCATAATGCTTTGCTTTTGCACAGCTGTCTAAACTGATTAACTTAATTATCATTTTGAGATAAACACATCTGGAGGCTGCGTTTGTGTGTTACATTTATGGTGATATTTTTGTGGTGAGTGAGATATTTTTCATTTTTGTTACAATATTTTCTGTCCTATATCGCTCTCCCTCCCACACTCGCAATCACACACACACACACTTAAACAAGCCATTGCTAATATCACTAGCCTACATGTAGGCTACTTATTATGACCGCCGCGCAGCGAAGCGGAGGTCTTATAGGTTTAGTCAGATTTTTTTTTTTTTTTCTTTTTCGCATGTCCAAATTTCCGTCAAGGATTCCCGGGACACTGTAAGACCGGGGTAGACGAAACTTGGTGGGCATGTAACCCCATATGGATAGCATGGAACCATCGTTTTTCGTTTTGATCTGTAGCCCCCCGCTGGACTGCACCCCCCGAAAGGAGGGTAGGGCAGACACAGTTTTCTGTGAATATCTCGAGAACCGTAAGGTTTAGGAGGACCATTTTTTTTTGTATGTTGGTCTCAAGGGGCCATGTCAACCCATTCCATAACCACTCATTTCATGTATAGCGCCACCTAGTTAAACACAAAAAAGTAAAAATGAGGTGTTGTAATCGCAGGTATCTGTGACCTAACATAGTCAAAACTGCACGAAATTGGAAGTGTAGGATCATTATGACACCCTCTGAATGCACGCCAAGTTTCGTCGAATTCCGTTCATGGAGGGGAGCACACAATAAATTCATTTATGTTACTATACACCAACTGGCCTGTAGATGGCCGGAGACAGTTTTCTGTGAATATCTCGAGAACCGTAGGGCCTAGGAGGTCCACCTTTTTTTCTTATGTTGTCAACCCATCCCATTACCACTTATTTTATGTATAGCGCCACCTAGTTAAAAATTAAAAAGCAAAAAAATTAGGTGTTTTCACCACAATATCTCTGGCTGACATGGTCAAAACTGCACGAAATTGAAAGTGTAGGATCATTATGACACCCTCAAATGCATGCCAAGTTTTGTGAACTTTCGTTCATGGGGGCCTACACCAACAAGGATTCCGGGACACTGAAAGACCGGGGTAGACGAAACTTGGTGGGCATGTAACCCCATATGGATAGCATGGAACCATCGGTTTTCGTTTTGATCTGTAGCCCCCCACCCCCCGCTGTACTGGACCCCCGAAAGGAGGGTAGGGCAGACACAGTTTTTCTGTGAATATCTTTAGGAGGACCATTTTTTTGTATGTTGGGCCAGGGGGATGACCATTTTTTTCATGTATGTTTGCCTCCAGGGGTCATGTTAACCCATTCCATGACCTAACATAGTCAAAACTGCACGAAATTGGAAGTGTAGGATCATTATGACACCCTCTGAATGCACGCCAAGTTTAGGCCGAATTCCGTTCATGGAGGGGAGCACACAATAAATTCATTTATGTTACTATACACCAACTGGCCTGTAGATGGCGGAGACAGTTTTCTGTGAATATCTCGAGAACCGTAGGGCCTAGGAGGTCCACCTTTTTCTTATGTTGTCAACCCATCCCATTACCACTTATTTTATGTATAGCGCCACCTAGTTAAAAATTAAAAAGCAAAAA
This sequence comes from Alosa alosa, assembly GCF_017589495.1. Taxonomy (NCBI): domain Eukaryota; kingdom Metazoa; phylum Chordata; class Actinopteri; order Clupeiformes; family Clupeidae; genus Alosa; species Alosa alosa. Next base: position 12,129,857 of record NC_063208.1, read on the forward strand.
ATTAGGTGTTTTCACCACAATATCTCTGGCTGACATGGTCAAAACTGCACGAAATTGAAAGTGTAGGATCATTATGACACCCTCCAAATGCATGCCAAGTTTTGTGAACTTTCGTTCATGGGGGGCCTTACAATAAAATAATTTATGTGTACATTTAGTGACCATACACCAACAAGGATTCCCGGGACACTGAAATACCGGGGTACACGAAACTTGGTGGGCATGTAACCCCACACGGATAGCATGGAACCATCGGTTTTCGTTTTGATCTGTAGCCCCCCCCACCCCCCGCTGTACTGGACCCCCGAAAGGAGGGTAGGGCAGACACAGTTTTCTGTGAATATCTTGAGAACCGTAGGGCCTAGGATGACCATTTTTTTCTGTATGTTTGCCTCCAGGGGTCATGTTAACCCATTCCATGTGCACACATGTGCATAAACAGATACACACGCACACACATACATTCACAGTAATCATACGTATGACACATACTCACACAGTAGACATATGTATGCATGCATGCACAAACACACAAGCACGCACACACACGCACACACACACACCCACACACATAAACATAAACGTGTACACGCACACAATGCGTGTACACGGGGTGGGTTGTATAAAATGAATTTTACATGTGAAATCTATGAACTAATCATGTTTTGGTACTTGTTGTCTAGCAGATACCAGTGAGAATTGAGTGTGGATAATGCAATTTAGTGAGACAGTTAGAATCATATAGGCCTTTCAGCGTGATTTATTTTTGTGGAAAAAATGTGCTGGACTGGGCGGCGGTCATATTTTGTACCGCTCTGCGGTACATCTAGTTTTGTACCCACCCGATCCCACAGCATATTGGGTTGATGGGATTTACAGTTTGATGCCATTATGTGGTGAAGCATGTTGTGGAAGAGAGGGCAGAGAATAGTTTATGGCTAGAGGAAACTAAAGAGATGTAAAGTTACAGAAAGGAGTTTCATTATCCAGATTTTGTTATCAAACAACATAATCATAAAGCAGAATTACAAATATTTTTATATCTATATAGGGCCAGATGAGTAATAATTTGATCAGACATATAGAGCAACTCATCACAGAGAAAGCCTGTGTGCTCTTTTCTAAACAAACAACCATAGCATTAAAATCCGATAGAATCAAATGTTAAAATTAAACCAAGTATAAAATTGAATAAATACACCTCTCTTTTGCGGATCTTTCATGACAGTGATAATATCAGATCCATTTGTTAGGTCTGCAATAAGGTTCTAGAATACCAAAGGCAGGAATGAGGCGTGTGTGGTGAGAACGACACATAATATAGAACAGTAAAAACATCCTGTCAAACCCCCTTGAAGTGTGTGTGTGTGTGTGTCCGCAGAGGCAGCACTATAGACAAGAACATGAAGCGCAGAAGCCACTGTCTAGACCTGGCTAGGATTGAGAACTACACATGCAGGTTTGAAGCAGGTACATCTACCGTCACTAATAACTTCGCCTGTGGGCAGAAATAAGTTCCACTCATGAAGCTGAGAACGAAGAGAGGAACAGATTTGTGGCAACACATCAGAGACATGCACTGTGCTAAATCTACCAGCACAGTTTTGACAAATGAAAGCATCATGATTTAGAAAGATGGCAAATTATATTAAAAACGATCGAATGTCCATCATCCGAACCCAACCCCAGTAGTGCCCGCCACAGTGCGCCCTTGACACACCATCGTCAGACAGGCTTCTGTGGGGTACAGACTGTCCTAAAAGGATCTTGGCCTTCGTTCTCCAGCAGGAGTCAGGTGTCACAACAACTACAACCAGAGACATAGCACAAGATCCTGGGCACTATGCATAGGCAGTCCTAATGTGCCCCCATCAAACATATAATAAAATATATTCCAGACTTTTCAAGACCCCCCCCCTGGGGCCCTAGTAATCAGTACTGGTTTTACCTCCAGTCCAACACCCCTGTAGACTACAACAATAACAACAGCCTCCCCATAGCTACAGGGTAACATTTAAAGTATCAAGTTATTTAAAGTGAAAATGATTGCAATGGTTATTGCATTATTAACTAAGATGTTGGGAATTGCTTCCTGTGGATAGAGGGACTGTTGTTCCTTATGTAGAAATAAATGTTTTTTGACACTCATAGCGCCTAATACACTGAGAACAGCATGGGTTGGAAATTGGGGATGTGTGTAGTTGTGTGATATGAAGGTCAGTGGAAATGTTGTATGCTAACCTGTTGATGAACGTCTCAAATAGACTGTCACAGGCCCGAGAGGCCGAGACAGCTGCTTCTAAAAATAACAGACCCTCTCACGCACCCCATAGGAGTAGCTACACGGAGGCACATGAAACAAAGGCTAGCCATTGGTCTCGCGCACTAACTCGCCGGCTGACAAAAGCACAGACGTACTCATGCGGCTGTCAACAAGGTAAAGCTCTCTACCCCACCGGCAAACGCTCTTTGCTGAGTTGTTGACTATTAGCCTAGCATTCACTCCTCGACCATGAGATCCCTACGTTTTATTGCGGCGGAGAGCTTCGTGTGTAGCGGCTCAAGCGCTCATGAGAACATCAGCTGCCTCTCCCACAACCTGTACCCCCTGCTCTTCAAAGCCGCCTACCTGCGAGAGGAGGCCGCGTTTCTGCACGACCTTGTCCAGACCTGGCCTCTTCCCCAACTAAACCTCAAGCGGCTGCTGGAACGTACAAGTGACTGTACAGAAGACCTCACCTCACGGACATGTCGCATATGCCTTGAGGCGGTCCTCACGGGGCTTCGGGACTATGTATTGAGCCCACAAACCACTTATGTTAAATCTCTGCGACTTGCCGACTTCACGGGTTTACAGGACCTGGAGCGGCAACCGTGCAAATGTGGGAAAACACTAGGCCGCTGGGCACGTACAGAGCTTATGACCCGAATGTGTTATGAGGCTATGGTGGCCATGCAAGCCGGTACAGCAGCTCCGTCAGCATTCGACACAGAGATAGACGTGCGCATGGAGGCTTTCGTCACGGGCCGTAGTTTTGAAGTGGTGTCGCAGGCACTAATTCTTCGGAAGCACTGTCCACTAAAATTGCACTGCGTCTTTCTACGTGCCGACTCACTTTCCGTAAGGAATCTGGTTTATTTCATGCGGCTCGCCGAGCCCGAGGCGCTTGAGAAATTGGAGGTGGTCCATAACGTACACCTTGAGGCGCCGCACCTGGAGGTCATCCTCTCCAAGATGAACTTAAGAGAACTGCGATCCCTCACGCTCCCCGCTCGAGCTCTGGACGTGAGGCGGCTCGGACCTGAGGACAGAGAGTTGTTCGCGGTCCTGGGAGATTTGTTGAGTAAGCTGACACACCTGAGGGAACTATACCTGGGCTTCTCAACTCTAACAGGACACCTTCGAAGACTACTCAGGTAGGGAGTATGTGTGCTAATTAAAAATAGAGAAAGATTTTTCTACATGCCTGAATTAATTCCCAGTGTAAGTGTGCTGCAGTGTTTATGCACAAAACCAAATATATCTTATTTTATTTCTACAACACTTCTGCACACCATCGATTGTTCTAGTGGCTGCACAACTGAATGTTGTGCCCGAGTTGTTTTCATTTAGAGAATGTTGGCTGGCTGACCCAGACAGAATCTGGCAACAACTAGTGGCCCACATTTAAATAGCAGTGCCAAACCAGTTATCTGCCCTTGATATGTATGCCACTAAAGCAAGGTAGACATACGTGGAGGTGGAATGGAAGTAGCCTACACTCCTTATCCAATATACCGGTTTCAAACTGCCTTTTAAATTCTCTGTTTGAACTCTACTTTCTCTGACCTCCTAATATTTCTCTGACTCTCTCTATTTACTCCTCTCTCTCCAGCCCTTTGAACACTCCTCTCCAGTGTTTGGAGCTTGCTAACTGCGCTCTGACAGCAATTGATATGGCCTACCTGGCAAACAGCCTACACAGTGAGCACTTGGTTCGCCTGGACCTGAGTGGGCATGTGGTGGGTGACCTCTTCCCGAACACCTTTCGGAAACTCCTCCACCGCTGCGCCGGCACGCTGTGCAGCCTCGGACTGGAGGACTGTGGTCTGGAGGACGATCACCTGGAGCAGCTCCTGGTGGCTTTGGCTCCTTGTGACTGCCTACAGGAGCTCAAGATGCTGGGCAACCCGCTGACCTGGGCTGCCCTCCGGAGGATTTTTAACATGCTTGCCCAACGCTACCCTGCACTCAGGTACTGCTGGTGGACATGACAAATAAAAGGGATAATTTTCACCACCTCACATGTGGTTCCTTTCTCAACACTCATGTAATGCTTCACATATTATTACAATCTCACTTTTACCTACTGACAATGTAGTGCAGTTTACATGCTCAGCACTTGACAAGCAGAACTATGCATGATGGTTTTGTCCTTTATCGCTGTTCTGTGGGTTAATCTCAAAAGACAGCTCTGACTTATCTGTTCTATAGGTACATAGAGCTCCCAGTGCCACGAGATTGTTACTCTGAAAACGTCACCTATCCTCTAGACGACAGCACACTGTTGCAGTACGACCGGGAGAAGTTCCGTGAGGCCCGGGCCGAGCTGGTAGGCATCCTGGAGCAGGCTGGGAAGGGCCACGTGGAGGTGTGCTCTCCGCTTTTAGGCGTGTACGACGCCGACATCAACGAGACGTCCAACGAGCTCGGGGTGTTCATGGTGAATTCTTTCAAAGACGTTGTGGGCAATTTCATTGACACAGTCGCAGAGGTGGATGAGAGGAGATCGCAGGCCGACTGAAGAGTGAATTTGGAGAAAGACAGGAGATGATGGGGTGTCTACTGATAAAGGAACATGTGGGGATGGAGTGAATTTGGGAAGGTTAAGAAAAAGAACTTGGATGGAGGGCAGATCCTAAAGGAGTGGTATTCCTGAGAATAGTAGGTGGATTTTAAGTGTGCAAACAGATACATGCACTGCAGCAGATGGAGAACAAAGGTATGCGAGCAGATGCATAGACTTGCACAAAACCAAGATGGAGCAATAACATTAACTGAAAGATTTTTTATTCTGTGTGGCTACAACCTGCCGAGGAAGTGTTTGCAGAATAGGTGGAGCACCGTCAATATCGCTTCCACACTTAGCTGCTAAGATGTTCATTAAGAATAAAGATGATGCAATTGCAGTTAAGTGACAGGGTGCAGAGTTAAAGCCAAAATGTTCAATATTGTAGATGGAATGTACAATAGATAAGAATGTAGATAGATAGATTTTGAAATGGTCCTAAATCTTGGGACACTACAGGTCACAATAGCAACGAATCCTTTTGTATTTGAAATCATCAATACTTTAACAGATGTGTTAATGCTTTGGCTTTTTTCCATATCTTTGGAGATGTAAATGTTTTGGATTATAATGCAAACTCAGAATAAACCTGTTCAGTGTGGTGTCTGTCTGTTCAACCCACTTAATTAAAATGACCTTGATTTCAGGTGCAATGCCATAAATAACTCTGCTGAAGCCAGCTGGACTTTCAATTAAAAGAGACTTTAATAACTACAGAGACCGTACACATAATACACTTTCATTTTTAAATACATCACACCAGAGACCAGACCACAAGTGGTGTGCAACCTCCACAATCCCTTTACTTCTTACTCCACTGCTCCCTCTCCTTCCGCTCCCGAATCACCTCTTTCAGGTAGGGTTCTAGGTAGTGATCGTCCTGTAAGAATCACATACACAAGCACACACAACTTAGAGGCATGCTTATGAAAACAGACCACTTAAATGTTCACATACTTTTTAAAAAAGTTCTAGATGGTAATGCACAACACAAAACACATCCTTACTGGTGAAAATAGCTACTCCCAGCTTGGTTTAGTCGTAATGGCTGTTATATGAATCTCTGCACATTTGTGTTGAGGCATTATTTTAATTTTGGTCAAAGGCATTTTCATACAGAAAAAAAACAAGTGAAAAGATAGGACCATGGTTATGGCAAAGATGTTACAGAAAAAGACCACCCAGGAGAAAATGAATGGGGGACCTGTAATCTCATACAAACGCCATTTATTTTGATGTTATTTTGAAATAGCCACAATTTGACACACGTATATTATATGAAACACAAAATAATCCTTGTAACCCTCATTTAAGGTGTAAATTCTTGTAGATGAACCAGACTGATGTAGTAGGCCTATCTTCTCTATGGCATCAATTCAACATCAATGTTTTTAACCGGACGTGAGTGGTCTTACCTCCTCGTATTTAGTCCATTGGTCCTTGGGGAGAACCGCATGTTTCATGGAGAGGTCAAGGGCCCTCTTGATGCGGAACATTCTGTCATTGTACACGTTTTCAGGTAACCTGCGGATGGCTTCCTTTACATCATCATCTTCATGTATGGTGTCATCTCGCATAAGACCTGGAATGAGAAAACAGCTAAGAAACTGTTCTCAAACGGACTCACATCTGATTCCCACACATCCCCTAACACAAGTCTCACAATATGTCTGTCAGATGCTATGCGGTTCGTTTAACTGTATTATTTCTTACATGGGTGTTAAATAAGTAGTAGTGTTGTTTATTCACAAGTGACTCGACATGCAGGAGCATAAATTAATATAATTGTTCAGTGTTGACATAAAAAGGTGAGGAATCACTTACCGATCTGGTTGAATCCGCAAGCGTTGTAGTACCATTTACGGAATCCCTGCAGAAGCCTGCCGGTAGCAGCTGGGGAAAGTTAACATCAGATTTTTTTATTTAAAATCACCACACCTAAGTTGCAGCAACCCAAGGCCAACCATTACATAACACATACAGAGTATAACACAACGTGATTCAAAGCACAACACACACACACACACACACACACACAATTCATCAAACCACTTCTGAACTCTAAGTTATGGCCGTTAGTTGGTCAAATGAGATCCTGAGGTAAATATTTTGGAAAGTTGTCACAACGAAATGTAAAAACCATTACAGGTTACAAACACAGCTTGCTAACTAACGTTAGCCACTCAACCTTTATATAACTACGCAAACATACATTGTTAACCGCGATAGCTAGCTAACGTAAATGCAAGACTTCTTTAACTTTTAAACTTTAACTTTTAAAACATGACTTCAATGTCGGCCGGCAACTAAAAGAGTAAGAGAGCCGAAAAAAGGATGGCTGATATTAACCATTGCGAGTGACCTGCTTTTCCATCAAAAGTTAGCATGTTAACATTTCTTCTGTTAGCTAACGTTAGGGGACAGTAAAGGACACTGCGGAAAGAAATCAGCTTTACATTTTTACGGCAATACAACCACAAACCGTGATGGATAAATGTTAAAGTCACAATATCGACGATATAGTTAATCACGAAAACATAGATAGATAAACGACTTTAAAACCATGTAACAGTTTACCTGGTGCCCTCGCCGCCATTTTCAACTCTAAGGAAGTACGTAAAGGATTCTGGGTAATATGACAGGCTCTGTTGCGACCTTGTCGAATAGGTTGCGACCTAACCACGTGTGCCACCAGAGAATGTCTAATAGGAATCCGTAGACGGACTCTGGTACCACCTACAGTCACACAAAGTCGATTTGACATCAATCAAGAAGCATGGCTACACAACGACTCTGGAATAGTATGGCTGCACAAGGAGTGCTGCACAACAAAGTAAGAAATCTTTTACAAATCACACAGAAACGGCATCGGGTAAAAACTAAATGGGCAGCGACTCACCCAAAATTAACTGCCACTAATCTTGCCCTGCAGAACTTTGACGCAATGTACAGCATGCAACTTGGAGAGCTGTGGCCTTCGGTAAGAGTTAGCTTGCTCTCTGAGCGTAAATATGGTGCTCTGGTCAACAACTTCTCGTGTGGCGACCCTGTCACAGATCTACAATCTCTTGGTTGTCGGGATTTTATTGCCTCAAGTTCTACAGCAGCCGATCCTTTTTCACCACCATACTCTGGATCGCATCAATTTTATCAGCACATTGTTAACGAAGGAACCGGCATTGATTTGGCTAGAACCTTCATTAGCCCAAACGTTAAATGCTTGGTTTTCCCTAAAGGGGACACATCTCGCTTCAAGCCAGCAAGGCTAGATAGTGCTGGCCTTTTGACGTACTATCTCATGGATGCAGCCTCTGTCCTTCCTGTCCTCGCTTTGAATGTTCAGAAAGAAGAGTCGGTGTTGGATCTCTGTGCTGCTCCAGGTGGAAAGACTTTAGCACTTCTCCAGACACAAGCTGTCAGGTTCATTTGGGCTAATGACTGGTCAGGGTCTCGTATGTCTCGTCTTCAAAGGACTCTCAATTCCTGTCTTCCACATGACCTCCTTTCAGAGGATAAGCTGTGCATCACTTCATTTGATGGACGTGAATGGCATGAACTGGGGGGAAATACCTTTGACAAAGTCCTGGTGGATGTTCCCTGCACTACTGACAGGCACTCTTTAATAGAAGAGGACAATAACATATTTAGTCGTTCCAGGACAAAGGAGAAGCGAAATCTACCTTTATGTCAGACTCAGCTATTACTGACTGGACTCCAAGCTGTAAGGAAAGGAGGAGAGGTTATGTATTCCACTTGTACTCTGTCACAACTACAAAACCAATGTGTGGTAGAGCAGGCAATAAGCCTGGCAAACCAGGAACTGGGAATAACTGCAGAGATAGTTGATCTCCAACCTTTCACCACTCTCTTTAAGGACACTTTCCATTTTGCTCCAGACCTAAATGTTGGTGCGATGGTGTTGCCTCATCTCACTGCCAACTTTGGACCCATCTACTTTTGCAAACTGCGACGCCTCAGTTAAAAGCTAACAAAAAACTCAGTGAGCAACTGTTTTGGATGTGCGCATTATATTCCACAGGATACTCGGTTTCCCACACTATATGAAAGCTTATGCTGCTTATGTACAACATTGTAGCTGATTCAAGGATCGATTTTCAGATAAAGATACCAGTGTGTGAATGCTGTCAAATGTTATGTTTTTTTTTTTTACATATCTGTATGAGAGGAGGTTGTTTTCATTAAACAGAAATGACACCAATCGGTGAATTGAGTTGACTTTTTATATATTTATGCTGGATCAATTGATATTGTCGGACTTGGTTCACCAACCAACCAACGTACAAACTCCTGTCTAACGATTGAGAGCCCACAATACATTTCATTCCTTTTTATTCCTTTACAATTCCATTAAATCAATGGGAGTCTGATTAAAAGACTCTGTCAGAAATATAAAAAATAAATATAATAAAATAAAATTGTGTAAAGCACAAAGCAGTTTATTGAAATGTTGGTGAACCATCAACTGCATACAACTCGATTTGTTAATGATGCCTTGTTAACACAATGCAATGAAGAAATAAGCAGAATTTCGAGACAAACCTGAAAATAGACTATAACGTTTTTTGAAAGCATTCAAAATCATCTACTGTGGCAAGTGCCACACTGGTGCAGAAGACGTCATCTGGGAGTGCCACAAGGCGATCTAGGGAAACATAGTTTGGTTCAGCTGGGTCATACTGGGCTCTTCCTAGATACTTCAGGAAAAGGTGCCTCTCTTTGATCCGCAAAAACTGGGCATTCAGAACCTTTGGGAGGAACAGTGATAAATTAGGAGGATGTACAAGCCCAACAAACCCACACACTACTTGTGGTTAACAGAGAAAAGCAATTATAGCGAAACGTATCCAATGTATTATTTGTATTATAATGTCCACTATTATTTTCATTACCATGACAATGTGTTTATAGCAACACCAAAACAAACAGTTTACCTGAGGGAATTTGGCGATAAGAGAATGGGGAATTCCCATGGTGTTGTGAATGTAATCAAATATCTTGCTCAGTTTTGTCTTGTTTGCGGTCAACATTTTTGGCACTTCAGTGACCATGTGTTGTATTTCACCTGTACGAAATCCAAATTCTAGCTCATATACCTGAAACAGAAAGGCAAAAGTGTGTAATTGAGATGATGGCCATTTCAGTTTGTCCATGTGGTCTTTCTTTATCAAATGATCATCTTTGTAATGAAAAGTACAGAGTTGTGATGTCTTGCATATCATTTCAATGTTAATTTATGAAAATACATTTTGACAGTATTTATGCTGAAGTGTTTCATACCTTCAGGTTCTCCTTCACTGGCTCTAGACTTCCACACAGGAGTCTGGGGAGACGAGTGATGATGTCCCTTGTCTGAAAATATACCAAATATAAGGTCATGAGCCAAAACAGCACTTCTGAGGAGGGGAAACCAGTTTTGTAACAACTACAAAGCATTCTAATTAGTGAAATACGTAAAATAAAAACTATTTAGACATGTTTTACAGGATGACCTTTACCTTTTCGGGGTTGAGACCCAAGGTGTCTTGGTAAAAGCCTAAACGATTGTCCAGCCTCTTTACATTGAAGTTCAACAAATAAGGGGCTTTAGAAACCATAGAGGCTATTGAATTTGTGCTGAACTTCTTTGACTTGAGATAGGAGACTCTGTAAATGTAGAAAATTTGATTTAAACGTAAATAAATAAAAAAAATTTGCTTGAGACATTGCACATGTGGCATCAGTGAGCTGTTACATTTTCATTGAAAATAATACATTGCAGTGACCAGAGTAATACGTCTCCAAAATAATTCTTTATTTGTTGCATTGGTTTGATTGGATTTCACATTTGAGATAACTGTTAAGTAACAATTTCTGAGAAAAGAAATATAAACAGACCCTAGATTTTACTGTTCAGGAGACACAACTCTCGCATCTCGCATCAGTCATCTCAAAATGTAGTAAATGTAGTCACTGTTTGATGTGTGGTTAAGCGGGAGTGAGTTTTACCTGGCCTTCAGTTTGTCCAGTCTCTCTGTGAGGATGAAGGGGTTGGTGGTGATTATAGAGCCCAGTTGGCCATCCTGCAGCCCCAGATCCTTCAGGAAGAGCAGTCGAGGGGCCACATCTGACTGGAAGTCCAGCCTCACCAGCATGGAGCCCACGTTCCGTTGCTGCTCCAGCTTCCACAGTTCTACCCCTATAGAACAAAGAATGAAGGTCACAATTAGTGGAACACAAGGTGGGAGTACATACAATTTATCATTCAGCCACTGGAGCAACCCAAAAATTGAAATCAAGGTGTGCAGTTTTGTGAAATCTAAGACCTCAAAGGACAGAATCGATACTGCCTTCAGAATTCTGAGACTGGGTTGTCTGACTGTCTCGCAGTTCAAGCAGGTGAGCCCATTGTTTAAGAAATAATCAATTGGAACACTGGTAATATAATCTGCACGCTGTACCTAGTTGCACTAGCTTGGTGAGTGTGTCTGATTTGTCAACGTAGTCTCCGAGGGAGAATGAGGTGGGAGGCAAAGCATGAGGCACCACAATCTGAACTGCCTCCTCATCACTGATTTCCTCGAGGGCTGAGAGGCGTGGGATATCCTCCAAATCTGCATCAGAAAATATAGAAATCCAATTGTCACTGGCTATTGACAGTACTATATGGACATTTGAAAAATGAGTAAAATAGTCGAAATGCACTTTCGCATACTTACCAACCAGAGTTGTCAAAGGGACTTTTCTGCTGGGTGCCTGCCCCTGCTTGTGAGGTATTAACATTTTTGCCTCTGGTTCTTCACAGTCATGTTGTTTTACCTGACCATGTTGTGTGACTGATTCACACAAGCCTCGAAGTGCTCCCACTCCCAACCTGCCTATTGAAATCTTTGAGGATCTCTGACCACTATGTAGGTTGAGGTGCGGTGTGAAACTGCTGCACATGCGTCTCATTGAGGTTTTGTGATAATCCAAAGGCTGCTGGAGGGCAGCAACATAGTTGGTGGGATGTTTGATGGTGATGATCGATATCATGCCCCTACGCAGCAGCCGGAGACATCTTTGACAGAAGTGCATACTGGGGGAAAACATGGGGCAGCTTCTAAAAAATATATACACAAAACAGTTTGCTGCTGGTAACGGCCTCTGATTATCAAGTAGGCCTATAGCATTGATCAATCTCAGGCTGTGATCTCATTCCGTCTACTTGCACACTTAATGTTAAGTATAACACAAAAAAAATCAGTGCACTGAAAGTACCCGGATGACCCCTAAAACGGTCAAAATACGAAACATTCTACGGTCGTATAATGCATTACATGTCCCTCACTGACTGAAGCCAAAAAATTGATTGAGCTAATAAGCATAACGTTACATGCTAATGCTATCTAGCACGTTATGCCAGCATGTTTGTAAACAAATTGAAGCTGACACAGCGCACACATCAGTGGAATATTTACTGATTAGAGACCCACAGCGTTTAACACTCCTAGATAATGTATTGGGGACAGCGACAATGACACCGGCTAGTTTCGTTGAATAGTAACACGGAAATTAAGACGTCATTTTACTACTACAATAGCCTATGAACACAAACGACAATAACTCTGCCTGTGTATGTTAATCATGCTTCATATAACACCATCTCTACATACTTTTTTTGCTAGTCGTCTGCCCGTTCCATGCATTCACCTAACTCTTCCCTCACAGAAACCTCACATGTCCTTTCCAATGTTGCGGAAGTCCTGAATGTACCAAGTCACAGGGTGTGGCTAGCTAAGATAAACCGAATACACAAAAGCAAAAAAAATTGTGTCATTTTTGCAACTTCACACAAATTATAAGTCTCTTTTGCCGACATCATAGGTTGTTGTCATTCTGTAACATTACAAAATGAAGTTCAATAGGACTTTCTAAATGGTTTCTACCTCCGGTTGAAAGTGTTGGTACATTCTGCTTAACAACTTGTTCACTGACAGCCTCTTCAGCGATTCGCTAGTGGTTGAAAGTTTGTTCTTGTCAAGCAAACACTGAAGTGATGGCGCCCGCCCTGGGGTCCCGGACGCTCAGCAAAGATGACATTAATTATAAACTACATTTTCGAATGATAAACGAGCAACAAGTCGAGGATATTACCATAGAGTTTTTCTATAAACCACATACCATTACCCTTTTGACATTTACTGTGCTCAGCTTGATGTACTTCGCATTTACCAGGTAAATTTATGGTCTTACCATGCTGATGATGATAGATATTTGCATGATGTTGAGATCAGTTTGGATAGATGAAAGTTGATTCCTATGACATTTTACTCGCATGATGTGGGCTTGCTTGAATAATAGCCCATTGTTGTCTACACGTTACAGATTCGGTTGCTATTTATATAAATGAAATGCTCCTCTTATCTGTTTTATTGCTGATATGCAATATATTATCACAGACTTGGTGTAGGCTAATTGAAGGATTATTTTAATGTCAAAACCAGCCCTATTGCTAGTTTGCATTCTTGTCATAGTTAACATACTAATCGCTAGATGTGGAGCTGGACTCTTTGTAGGCCTAATAGTGCTACCTACTCATCCCCAAAATTATAAGATGTCTGACACTAGGCATAGACTTAGACTTTTGTTTTTCTCTGGCAGAGATGATGCCAACCCAGATAATAATCTGCGAGTAGGACTGGTGTTGGTTGTCTCCTTCTTCCTGGTCATTAGTGTCCTGGCATTCCCTAACGGTAAGGCGTGTATCTCAGCCTGATCTAGGTTGAGTTGACCTGCCCTGCGCTCTGCTCTCTGAGGGGATTGAAATGGATTAATGACTGGATGTCTGTTACCGGGCTACTTGTCATGATTTAAGACTTTTGAAAGGGTGGGCTGAAATGTTGTGTTCATCAATTCACTTTTTCAGGATAGACAGATGCCCTACCATGCATTTTTGTGTGTTGGTAACCTTTGCCACTCTGTCCCTAAAACAGTCTTGGCTTATCCATGTCAAATCATCTTAAAGAGTTATGTAACACTGTGCACTGCTGAGGGTTTTAATGTTCTGCCTGTGATTTTTTTTTTTTACTGCTTAAGGTGGTTGATCAGAGGGCATGGTTCACAGTTTCTTTTGTACTTCTGTATTCTATGCATTTGATCCTTTTAAGGTCCCTTTACAAGGCCACATCCTGTAATATGGAGAATGGTCTTTGGTGAGTACAATGCACAGAATTACTGATTATTACTTGATTATTGATTTAAAAAAAAAAAAATCTGTTGGTGACTGCCTGATGCCTTACTTTTTCTCAGGTCTCAGTGTTCTTTACTTCCTCTTCCTGGTTTTCCTCATCTTCTTGAACTGGCATCAAGTGAAGACGCTTATGTATTGGCTGGACCCTAACCTGCGATATGCCACACGGGAGTCGGATGTTATGGTCAGTGATGCAAAACCATTCAGTGTCCATCACTTCTTCCTAGAGTCCCACTGGATTTCTAAGTGCACATTATTAGGGGGATAAAATAAAATAAAAAAAATTAAAAACATTACCACTCAGTATAACATGTCAGCATGTCTGTGTTGCATATATCTTTAATGATTTAACATTCTCTTATGTTTTGACAATTTAAACATAATAACATCATAAAGAGACCTCTCGCATAGTTTGGTGTAGTGTGGGCGTGTGGCACACCTTGTGCATTCTTACAACACTTTTTTCACGGTTCCTTTTTTTCTTTCTTGTGCAATCCTGTTTTCTTTATGCTGAGATGTAGAGTAATGGCTTCATAACATCACTGGATACTGTCTAGGAAATAGAGCCAGTTGCTCCACTGGGGGTCGGCATGCATTTTAATGAATGGAGCTGAGGGGTTCTGGAGATTCAGTGTCACTGAGGGGGGATCTACTGTTGACAGGCTCTCTCCTATACCTAGTTGCAGTTTAGGTGGGGTGAGGTGTAATCCAATGAAATATGATTAAACTGTGTAAAGAGATACCAGCAGAGGTGGAAGTAAGTCACACATGTGCAAGTCACAAGCAAATCTCAAGTCTTAACCTTCAAGTCTCAAGCAAGTCCAAGTCATTTTTTGTGACAGTCAAGCAAGTCAAGTAGCCAAATCATTGAAATTCATGATGATTTACCCATGTTTTCATTTTAAAATAAGCTACGATAGGCTAGTTATGAACTGCTGGAGTTTTATTTGTAACAAACAAATAGACATTGCATTCATTCAAGCCACATAGCCTACATCTGAACGGTTTATGAGATGAAATTTATACGAATAAAAATAAATGTATTTTAAGTAGACCTATTAAAACAGCCTATTATTGTTTCAATATGCCTCAAATATTAGGTAGCCTAAGCTACATCAAATCAGGAAAATATATTCAAACAGTTCACGTTACACCTGTCCTGACCTGTCACATCTCCAGGAAGCTAATAATGTTGAAAATGTGAACTAATCAATCAATCAAACGCTGCCGCCGACGTCACTGCCAATCTTTGACAAGCGCGACAGCGCAATGGGTTTTTCTTTTACTGTCTATGGTTTTAGGAGGGTTTAGGACCGTCAATGTAATATAATAATCATATTATACATAAGCCTAACATGTGAAATAAGCTACTTTTCTATGCTGATTGCTCGCAGTTAGCTAGGCCTACTTACTGTTGTTAGCCTAGGCCTACTACTAGGCTGTAATGTATGGAACAGGGACGTGTTTAAGAGGGAGGGAGCGAAAAAAAATCAAGATTAAACTTAGACAAGAAAATGTTTCACTTTGAAATTTTAACACATTTTAACCTAATATGGCGTTAACTAAAAGCATAATAGATTCAAAGCCAACTCTTAACATGCAGACTGCTGTTCATTTCTCCTTTGACTTGTCAGATACATCATCTGTGAAGCCAAACATTATTATATTTTTGGTATAAACGTAGAGCCTTCCATATTTGCAAGTTAGCCTACCTCAGTCTGTCTCATTTGATCTGGCACTTGCTGTTAGTCTGTCGCGTCACTTGGTACAATGACAGGTATGCTCGCGTGACGCATGCAACAGCACCTAAGCCGATTTTCTAAAATCGTAAAGTTAACTCCTTAATATCTATGAAAAAATAAAAAGTCAAGTCATTTCAAGTCATTTGTCTCAATTCTAAGTCAAGTCTCAAGTCATGAATAGCAAGTCAAAGTCAAGTCGAGTCTTTTATACATGTTGATCAAGCAAGTCTCAAGTCTTAAAAAATGTGACTCGAGTCAAGTCATGTGACTCGAGTCCCCCATGTCTGGATACCAGTAATACCAGATTTTATGTGGAACAGAGATAAGTCAGCCAGTAGCAATCTACTCCCTGAATTTTTGCATCAAGGGTGTCTTCCTATCATGACAACAATTTGCTGTATGAATATTTTGTTCGTTGTTTATGTTTTATGGAAGTGAGGTCAAATCAGTAACAAAATTTTGAAGGTTTTGTGGATTGTAGTGTCAATGCAAGAAGTCACAGACATGGTAAAGTTATGAGAAAGTGAGAAAGAAAGTAATGAGAACATTAGCTTGCACTAACACAGTTGTACAACAAACGTGAATGCTCTACTGATTGTGTATACTCAATTCATGAGTATATTGATTGATATGGTAGTCAAAGGCCATGTTGAGGCCTTAAAGGAGAACTCTGACCATTTTTAGCATACAGTGCCGAAAAGATTAAAAAAATCGGTGATCCTAAGCACGAGTTAGCCTAGATAAAGAAACAGTAGTTAGTTAGATAAAGAAACTGTTTCTTTGTCTAACTGGATGCCCTGTCCTCTGTCCACTATTGAAATTGGTGGCATGTGTCCTGCAGTGAAATGATTTTTAAGCTCTATTTGGTACCCCTTTTCAGACTAAAGTTGTTTGAGTCCTGCAGTCAAATCTAATCTTTATCACCGTAAAAGGCAGGGGAAATTTATTGAGATAGTCAGAAGATGCAAACAAATTTTTTTTAAAATGTATCCTTTCCTCTCTCTCTTCTCTTATAAGGTTACTGCTAATACACTGCACATATTTATATTCTATTTATTACTGTAAACCACCTTCTGTAAACCAACTGTATACTACTGTCTACACTGCACTATATATCCCGTTCTGTCTATGCACAACATGTCACTCACAATAAAGTTGTATCTAATATAATCTAATCTCTTTCTCTCTCTCTCTCTCTCTCTCTCTCTCTCTCTCTCTCTCTCTCTCTCTTTCTCTCTCTCTCATTCTCTTCACCTCACTTTCCATCTCCTGCTTTTGCCTCACAGGAATATGCAGTGAACTGTCACGTGATCACCTGGGAGCGAATCATGAGCCACTTTGACATCTTTGCCTTTGGCCACTTTTGGGGCTGGGCCATGAAGGCCCTTCTCATACGGAGCTACGGTCTCTGCTGGACCATCAGCATCACCTGGGAGCTCACTGAGGTAACACTGGGGTCAAAGCTCAAAAGTGTACTAACCAGGGGTGCGTTTCCCAAACCTTTAGCAACTTAGTTGGTTGGCAATGGGAAATTGCATTGCAACCAACTTAGTTAGCAACTATTCGCCTTATTCACCCGGCGGCCAGAACGAGGCTAAAGGGTACACTTGCTATTACACCTCAGTCCAGCAGATGGTGGTGGTAATGCACTCCGTTTGCAAACTGCCAAAAAAAAGTTCACCAGAAAAAAAGAAGGGTTCGCTGGTTCTTCTTCTTCTTCAGTGAGTAAGGCGAATGGTTTTGGGAAACCAAGTTTAAATTAGTGAGGCCAAGTTGGTAGGGCTGGTTTAAGAGCACAGATATTTTCTCCACCTCTCATTCATTCTGAATGCTGTGATCCTCTCCTCACAGCTGTTCTTCATGCATCTGCTGCCTAATTTCGCTGAGTGCTGGTGGGACCAGGTGATCCTGGACATCCTGTTGTGTAATGGAGGCGGCATTTGGCTGGGCATGACTGTCTGCCGATTCCTGGAGATGCGAACCTACCGCTGGGCCAGCATCAAGTGAGACACACACACACTACGCTGAATGTAGATAAGGCATAGTCTCAGATATGCATTCTTTTATACTAGTATCACGACATACACATGGACACTGAGCAGTTTCCTGTGGTCCGCACACACACAACACTCATGCATCATGAGTTAAATTATCAAGTAAAGTTTATGAACAAAGTTTTTGGCTACGCAATTAATTTATGTGGTAGCTCCTATGTTTATAAATTGCTGTTTGCCTGTGTGTTTGCAGAGACATCCATACTACCTCTGGGAAGCTAAAGCGGGCCGTTTTGCAGTTTACTCCAGCCAGTTGGACGTATGTCCGCTGGTTCGACCCCATGTCCTCCTTTCAGAGAGTTGCAGGCATCTACCTCTTCATGATCATATGGCAGGTATGGTTTATTGTTTTTTTTTTTCATGTTGTGTTGTTGTGTAGTAAAAGCAACATTTCTGACACATAAACTTCAATGCTGCCTTGAGCATAATAAGTATTGCCAGGCCCAAGTTAACATCCCTCTCTCTAGCTTTCCTTTTTTGCTTTTTTCGTCTGTCTCTCTGACCCTCTTAAGGCCCGTACACACCAAAAACGATAACGATAACGATAAATAAATATCGTTCTCGTTAATATGAATGACGACGTTCACACTTAAACGATAACGACATGAAGAACGATATCGTTGGGGATCACTTTCAGAGCGATTTTCACAACGATAAAATGCTAATAGCCAATCAGAACCCATCGAATTTTAGCCCTCACATTTATTAACACAATGAGTGACTTTGTTTATCGTTGTTCAGTGTGAACGCTTTTATCGTTATGGTTATGGTTATAGTTATAGTTATCGTTATCGTTCTTGGTGTGAATGGGCCTTTACTCATGTCTGACTTCTTCTCCTCTCTCTCTCAGCTCACAGAACTGAACACATTCTTCCTGAAGCACATATTTGTGTTCCAGGCATCTCACGCTCTAAGCTGGTGCCGCATCCTCCTCATCGGCATCATCACTGCCCCCACAGTACGGTACGAGTCTAACTACAAATGCATCCTCATGGCATGCAATGCAAAATGTAAACATGCAATAACACTTTACTCTGTAATATTCAGTGTTTTGTTAACTGTGCTGTGTGGTTTCTGTCCTGTCCTGTCCTTTTTCTCCCCTGTTTAGCCAGTACTATGCCTACCTCACAGACACGCAGTGCAAACGAGTGGGGACACAGTGCTGGGTTTTTGGGTGAGTATCACTGTGTAATTGAGAATGGTGTGTGTGTGTAGGAGTGAGTATTGGTGACTGATTTGGGGGAGACTCTTTTCACTTAGCGGAGACTATTCACTTAGCGGTGCTTTGCGATTTAAGATGTTCTTGATTTACCCGTGTTTTTGTGTTACTACAGATAGTTCTGTTCTGAGTCTGTGCTCCAGTGCAGCTCCCCTGTGGCAAACTGGGCCAGTGGTAATCTTCGACTTGAAAACACAGTCCAGTACAGGCTGTCTAGGAGCTCTTTGGGAAACTGCTGATGGAGGCATTCCCTTAAAGCCATTGCTGCCAGTGCTAGTGTCTGTGGCGTTCCAGTTGAGGGGATGGCGGGGGGACTTGTTGGCAGTACTAATTTAATCAGCTGGCTTCCTGTAAACGCCCAACAACGGCCCACCTCTCTCCCCACCCTCTCTCTCACTGTGGACCTACAGTCTAGTCTGCTGACCAGAATTAACGTGTGTGTGTGTGTGTGTGTGTGTGTGTGTATATGTGTGTTTTGAAATGAGGGATTGGGTATTTGGCAAAAGAAAAATCCCATTGTGTGAAAACGCATAATCGGCTTGCTCTTGTTTGTTAGTTTCTGTGTCTGAGTGTTTATCAGGGAAACTTGTGAAAACCATTACCACCAATCAGCCACAACTTATTCATTCATTCCTGTACTAGTTGGTTTAATGTTGTTGTCTTTTACATTTGCCCCCCTCATGTGTCTTTCTTTTGTTCTGTCCCTGAATGCTCCATTTTCCAAAGTTGTAGCTCAGAATTCATTCATACTCATTCTGTCACACTCAGATTAATAATAGTTAATACTAGTTAAGACAAGTTCATCTACATCATGTACATGAGTTAACATATGTTTTTAAAATCTGAGTTTATTGAAAGTGAAAGGAAACCACTGAAAGCTTCATACTCTGTCTCCTTACTCAGAGCCATAGCCTTTCTGGAAGCACTCGCATGTGTTAAGTTTGGCCAAGACCTCTTCTCCAAAACACAGGCCCTGTACGTAGTGTGGTGGCTTCTATGTGTGGTAAGGATCTCTCTCTCTCTCTCTCTTTCTCTCTTTCTCCCTGTCTCATTTTCTTTCTCCTCTTCTGTTCTTTTATTCTCTGTGTCTCACAGACATACTTTCTTGGTGAATAAATATATCATATCTCCCCTATTTACAAGTTATGTTGAAGTCTATAAATGTTCAAAGACTGGAACTGCGGAAGTGGAGACATTGCTATGTTTGGCCATGCTTTCATATACTCTGCTGTTCTCTCTGATGCTTTCTCAAATTGTGAGTGCTTTATTGGCATGGAGTGCTTAGAGCTGCAGCCAAGGTGAACACAAGCCATCTACAAAGTAGTAGTGTTTTTATATCTTCTGCCTCTCTTCCCCCCCTCTACCTCAAAGGCCTTCATAACGTCTCTGTGCTTGTATGGAATGGTGTGGTATGAGCAGAACCATCGATCCAGTATGAAGGTGGGTTCACTGACTTACACAATCTACAGCAAGCAAAGAACTTGTTGGTTTGAAACAACAATATGCATACCGGTATATAACTTTTTTAAGTGATATTTTTATAGACAGCTGGTGTTGGTGTCATCGTCAAACCCATTTTGATGGTACATGGTCAAGTGTATGATGGTGTGGTGTGTCTGCTGCATCATGAGATGGACTCTTGACTGAAGCATATGTTTCTTTTTCAACAGAGCCTATCGGAATGTGAAGACAACAGTTTAAATGAGTCAACTGGAGGCATCTTGGATGAGCCGAAAGGTAGGCTTTTGTGATTCTTGTGAAGTCTGCCCTCTTGTGGTCGTAATTCTCACTGCATCCTGTGCAAATTTCACATTTTGGTCAACTTGAAGACCTGTCTGGATATCTGCAAACCTGTATGGGTCTTTTTTTTTTTTTTTTTTTTTTTTTTTGAAAAATATCCCATGATTACTGGTACTTGACAGGTGAAAAGTGCTCTGGGAGTAGCAGTCATTCATCCAGGCGGAGAAGAGGAGGACCTGGAAAGAGTAAAACCGTGACTGGGACAAATGGGGAAAAACTAAAGGCTTTAGTGTGCGGCAGACACTGACATGCACTCACATTCCCTAGAGTGAGAAGAGAGGAATGACAAAAAGTACAAATACTGTTGAAAAAGAGTTTAAAGGAGGATCTGTAGAGACACCAGCATCTTTCATCTTGGGTACAGAGGAAGAGTGCATAAGACGTTGAGGGATCATGTGAGAGCAGCACCTCTCCTTATACCTCATGTTGTTGACAGGACATATCTTTGCAGTGGGTTGAGATTAAGCCACCAAATGTTTTCAGTGTGGTCTTTGTTGTAGTTCTCTGTGTGAGTGTGTTGGGTGGGTGTTGTTGGAGGGAGGGAAGATGCATAGGGCTGTTTTGGGTGGCTCTTCCTGTTAGCTACTGCTGGCAAAGAAAAGCACATGATTTAAGGTTTTATTTATTGATTTATTTTGCTTTAAACCAATTATGCTTCTTCACTTCTGAACAATCCTAATTTGAGTCATCCTACATCAGTGTCCAATGACCTATGTCATTCCACCGTTTACTTACTGTAAAGTTTACAGTTAAGTGTAAAACAAGGTCTTTTTAAACTGATGCAAAGACTAACATTTTGTATGTATTGCAGAGAACCTGAAAACATTCTTTTGTTTTGATGAGTACATTCTTATTTTATTTCATGCACTGCTATTGAGGTAATGTATTTAGTCCAAATGTATTTAATTAACCTATTTTACTAGGGTTTATGGTTTATGGCAAGCATAATAATGTTAATAATACATTAGTATTAATGGTTGGTTTCTATAGCCCCCTTCAGAACAGAAAGCCTAATCTGCAGTGTGCTCTATAAGTGTGTGTGGGTGTGGGTGTGTCTGTGAAAAAGAGGAGAGGGAGAACTCAAGTGTCCTTCTCACTGACGTTTGATGTCAAGCAGCTTATTTTGTCTTCTGTCTTACTATACATGTTGTTTGCACTGTGAAGTACTTTGTGTGTGGTGTTTGAGCCTCTTGTTGGATTGGCCTGTAATGCCCTCGACCTTTCTCGCAGTGAAGCCTTAAAGTTATGATGGACTCCTGCCTCACGGTTAGAGCCACTCTTGGTATCTATGCACAGCAGACATAGGGAAGCAGGTTCTAGTGGTTGCAATTTATATAACTGTTAATTCTGTGTTGAAACACCGACTTAACAAAACTTAAAAGGGACTGATCCTGGAAGATTTGGTTTGTTTTGGCGGGTCTGAAATTGAAATCTTCATCTTTGTCAAATTGAATTCCTAGCTGAGGTACAGCGGGGAAAATAAGTATTGAACATGTCAACATTTTTTTCAGTAAGTATACTTCCAGTGAGGCTATTTGCATGAAATTTTCACCAGACATTAGTATTAACTTAGGTAATCCACACATAAAAAAATCCAAACATTAATGTCCATTAGTAGAGTTATGAGCAAAAAAGTGGAATGGCACAGGGACAAAGTATTGAACACACTAAGAAAAAGCAGTGCACAAAGGCAAGGATTGGCCAGGAACGAGCTGGAATCTATACGCAGTTAGAGAGTAATTATCCCTCATATTTGTGCAAATTAATATAAGATGGATTAGTACATATTAATGAGCTATAAAAGGTTTTTCATTACTAAGGTGTCACACAAGAAACATTTCATAATGGGTAAAAGCAAAGAGCTCTTCCAAGACCTTTGCAACATTATTGTTGCAAAACATATCAGTGGAACTGGTTACAGATGCATTTCAAAACTTAAGAATTATCCAGTAAGCAGTATTGGAGCCATTATCTGCAAGTGGAAGGAACATCACTGCATCATCAATCGGCCATGCACAGGATCTCCTCACAAGATTTCTGACCATGAAGTCAGAAGGATAGTCAGAAGTGTAGCCTAAGAGCCAAGGACCACTTGGAGAAAGCTCCAGAAAGACTTGGAGGCAGCAGGTTCAATTGTTACAGAGAAAATCATAGGTAATGCACTCCACTGCCATGGCCTCTATGCACGCTCACACCGCATGACTCTATTACTGAAGAAAAACATGTCGAAACTCGTTGAAAGTTTGCTACACAACATTTGGACAAGCCTATTAAATACTGAGAGAATGTATTCTGGTCAGGCGAAAGAAAATGTTAACTTTTTGGATGTCATACTACACACCATATTTGGAGGAGAAATGGCACTGTGCATCACCCTAAAAATACCATACTAACAGTGAGGTTTGGAGGTGGAGGCATCAAGGTGTGGGGCTGTTTTTTTTATCTCATAGTACTGCCAGACTTCACACAGTTGAAGGAGCGATTTTTCCTGGGAGAATCTTGCCATCCACCAGGACGATGAGTATGAGACGTGGCTAGACCTTCCAGCAGGACAATGATCTAAAGCATTCAGCAAAAAAACTCTCAATTGGTTTCAGAGAAAGGAAATCAAGGCCCTGACTTTAATCCAATTGAACAATTTTGGAGGTTACCTAAAGATCAGGATTTACTAGTGGGACCCCTGGAATCTTCAATATTAAAAGACTATCTGTTTAAAAGAATCGGCCAAAATCACACCTGAATACTGCAACTGATTAGTTTAGTCATACAGGAAATGCGTTGAAGCTCTTATTACAAATAATGGCTTTTCCACAAAGTATTTAAGAAATTTCAGTAGGTGTGTTCAATACTTTTTTCCTGTGGCATTCCACTTTTTTACTCATAACTCTACTTATGGACATTAATGTTTGGATTTTTAATATGTGTGGATTATCTAAGTTAATACTAATGTCTGGAGAAAATTTCATGTGAATAGCCTCACTGGAAGTATACTTACTGAAAAAAATGTTGACGTGTTCAATACTTATTTTCCCCGCTGTATGCCATTCCGGGTGTTTGTTTCTTATTAAGAAGGGCGACCCACTGGTGTAAAAGTGTGCATTCCACTTCATGTTTTCTTCATGAGGACTTTTATGGACCGGCTATTCATATCTCACTTGTTTGTTTTAGAAGTGGCAGGAAAACAGAAAATGTAAGTGCCTCCTTCAATACACTCATAAAATCAGCATCTATTAGTGACTGAGATGTTTCTGTGCAGCTTCCAAGTTGTGATAAGCTGTTGGATTGATAATAGGACCATTGAGTTATTTAACAGTGGGCCCAATTGGAGGGCAGTCTGATTCAACAATAGACTTGTCAGTGTTTGAAGTTAAATGAATGATGGGGGTAGAGTTAAATGAATAGAGGTTTCAGTGGACTACAGACCACGAAAGTGCAGCATGTTACCTGATTAAATTTCAACTTGTCTAATGTTGCACTGATGTCACTGGATAGCCCACAATGAAATGAGGTACAACATATGATTCCCTTTGCCTTGTGCTGAATTGAACAAGTGTGTGCGCGTGTGTGTGTCCTGATCAACTCTGTTAACAGGACTATTGTCTCAAAGACTGTGAAATGATTTAAGTGCCCAAAGTTGGTAGTTACTGTTTTATATGCAAGTTCAAACACCAGTGGCACCATGTTTGATACTGAAGTACTTACTGAATACTTAGTGTATGTTGAACCTCATTCAGGTCCTCATTCTGTTGCACTGAATAATGGTACTACTGAGGTCTAAAGACTGTTTTCTTTTTTTTTTTTTTTTTAAATGCTATTGGAAGGAAGAACAGTCATTGAAACAATATTGATGTTCTGTGCACAATTTAAATACTAAACTGAGATTTCATATAACCATTTACGTAAGTCTTTTACAAATTGTTTGTTTAAATAACTCTTTGAAATAAAGGACTTGTGAAAGGCAGTCACTGAGTATTGTAAGTTTTGTCAGTTTTGTAAAGCATGTATCAAAAGCAAATGGAGCTTAAGATGTATGAACAGCTGTCACATTTTGATTACCTTTTGATTTATGTCTCATGAATAAACCATTCATAATAAATAAGTAATTCATTAGGCCTACACTTTCTGGCCAGGAATATGAATTAACATGTCCCATTTATTCATCTCAGAATAAACCGTTGCTGAATTTATGTAATCAAGATTAGTATGCCAGGTGGAAAGAAATACAACTACTGTTTATTAGGAGCCCTGGCTATAGACAGTAAGTAATCAGGATTTAGGGAAATGTATACAGTATCCACATTTTTTTTGATCAACTGTTTATTGAAGTTATATAGAGTATCCAAACTAATAAAATTTCAAATTAAAATATGGAACTCTGTGAAAAAGGAAATTTAAAATGCAAGACATAATATTATTGAGAATACTTATATGGTGTGCCAACCACCCTGAATACTAACCTAATCAAATGGAATATAATCTTAAAATTTGGATAGTTAAAGGTATTACAACATTTTGCTCAATAACAGATAAAACTAAATTTAAAAATGTCAAACATTACAAGAAAATCATGATCTAGAAAACCAGGGCTTTATATCTACAGTTGCACTATTATTTTGACCAAAAGGTTAAACATCATAGCTATGGATGATCCAGTGGTTATGCTCAAGGTTTTATCCCTGTAAAAGGGCTTTATGACAAATAAAACATCCCACAGATGACTGGCCTGGCCAACAGCCTGTAGATGGCCAGACACAGTTTCCTGTGAATATCTTGAGAACAGTAGGGCCTAGGATGACCAATTTATTTGGTATGTTGGCCTCCAGGGGCCATGTCATACCCGTCCCATATCCACTTATTTGATGTATACCTCCACCTAGTTGAAAATGAAAAAGCAAAAACAAGAGATTGTAATCACACAGGTTCAAAACTGCACCGAATTTGAAGTGCAGGATCATTATGACACCCTGTGAATGCATGCCAAGTTTCTTGGAATTTCAGTCATGGGGGACCATACAATAAATTAATATATATGTTCAAACACACACAAAGATACATGCACACACATGCAGGAACAAACACACACACAGGTACGCACAGACACACAAACACACGCACACATATATGCAAACAGTAGACATGCAGGCATATGCACGCACACACGCACAGGTACACACACACACACAGGCATGCACACAAGCACAGACATGCACACACAGGCAGACATACACATAAACACAAACACGTACACACATGCATGCACGCAAACACATAAAAACACACAGAGCAAGCAGGCACACATACGCATAAACACACACACCCTCCAATACCCCCCCACACACACACACACACACACACTCACAAGTGAACATACACACACACAGACACATAAAACACACACACATGCAGACACACGCGCGCACACACACACACACACACCATTTCCCCCCCACACACATTCACAAGTGAACACACACACACATGCAGGCAAGCAGACGCACGCGCGCACACACACACACACACGCACGCACGCACGCACACACACACACGCACACACAAGTGAAAACTCACACACAGGCACACATGCATTTACATACACAAAAGTTTCAAGGGGATGGAGTAGGAGATGGAGACAAACTGACAAGCATGCATTATTTTTGTGGAGAGAATGTCGAGGACTGAGTAGCGGTCATATTTTGTTGCGTTTTGTGGTACATCTAGTTCAAATTAATTTCAACACATTTTCATGAAAGCAGTGCAGACTGATTGTAAAGTATGCCTACTCATCTAGTTGTCGCTCTCTTAATGTTGATTCGTCTACATCCTCTCAGATAAGACTACTGAATTTCTGGATTTTTTTGTTGGACACTGTAGCCTAGGTCTTTTAGGGGTTTTCTCATGTTTGATAGCAGTACCCAGGCATTTCCAAATATTTGTTATATTTTGGGGCCTTCAGATGGATCTGCAAATTCCAGGACCACATTAACATGGCCTATGTGATGTGACTTGGGTCATGGCGAGGGATAAGAGCAAGATAAGAGCAAGAAGAGAAAGTATTTGTATGGATTATCCTATCCAATGACTGAGATTATCCAACGACTGTCAATTGGATTATCAGATGACAATGTAAAACGTTTAACAGTTTCTCTACCTTCAAAACCTTGATAAAAAATGATGGGAAAAGTTTGCTGGCCAAGTCCCTGTTAAAATGAGTTGTTCATTCATGTGTGACGGCTCTCGGTAGCCTACACCCTCTTAAATAGCAAACTAACGTTTTCCTCCTAATGTTACCTATTCTTTAAAATTACATTGTAATGAGTGAAGAAACACCCTAAATCATGTTTTTAAAAGTTATAGTAATGTTAAACTCAATTTCCCACAACTGCGTCACGTTTATTCCAACGAAGTGTCTGACGGTATATTGGTGGGCTGAGCAAGTTTGAGTTCTTTGACAGGCAAGCTCCATCCGGCGCCGAGGCACCGATTAGTGATTCAATAGTTAGCCATGGCGGCCACCGGAGGAGGGAAAATTAGATCAAGAAGATATCATATCGCCTCTAAACCATATGCTAAAGGAAAACAGGTAATTCGGGCGGTCTTTCTTTAATGTTGTGAAGCGTGTAGAAGGTAGATGTTTGTTCCAGCTGTTTAACATGGGTATTATTGTTTTATTGAAGACAAATTTCGAGGCCTATGAACTACCTGCCTTGTTAGCAGGCCCGAGTTTGCTTCACATTATGGCCTGCACTGTATGGTTAATGAGACGGTGCGTAGCTGTTAGCTAAGAATGCCGGGTAGAACAGTCGTATTCTTTCATGGCAGCTGTATTTTGACGCGAGTAAACCTTAATAACATTTGGCTACGAGGGTAAAAACGTTCTCGTAGTTGTAAGTAGACCGTTTTTTCCTCTCAAACTGACGTTAAAAACTTAGCAGTTAGCCGTGTTGTAGCTATGAAAGCTAACTGTCTCTCGCTTAGCAGCTAACGGTTTGGCTAAAATGTCACCGAATGACTGCTAGCTAACTGCTAGCAATTTTAAACTAGCTTGTAGGTTGGATAGCTAGCAAGTTCACCGGCATGGTAACGTTCCGTTACTGGGTCTGTATTTTGAAACAATAATACGATAATTTGTCATCGGGCGTCTAGCATTTAGCATTGTAATTCATATTGCTTGTCTCAGTTTAGGGATTTGTAACTCGTCTACTTAAATAGGTATATATCAATAGCTACGAAGCTAAAAAGGTGCTGCGCAGTGCGCCTAACGTCGTTTGGATGAATGCCAGGGCCCACATGGGTAACCAAGTTATCGCTAGCTAGCCATAATGTTAGCAACTTGGCTAACAGTAGTTATGGTTAAGCAGCGAGCTAACTCGGCTCGCTAGCAACCACGCTACCAGCAATGTCAGTTAAAGTTCCGCGCGTCTTCACTTTGTCGTACAGAATAGATGAATGCAGGTAGCATTACAACAATCATATGAATTGTGTCTTGCTTATATTACATTTAGGTTGAAAGTTCTTTTGAGGACATTGTAACGTCGGCTTCGGCTGGTGTCTACTTGGGTGACAAAGAAATCTAACGTTAGCAAATTGTTTGGACGACACATTAATTGACGTTTCCTACACGTGTGGTTTCCCTCGCAGTTAGCTTATTAGCTCGCGTTGATTTAACGGTCTCACTACGCTGCCTCCAGGGCTCTATGGGAAAGAAAAACGTGTTCAATCAATGTCCTATTAAACTCTCAAATTGACCTCATGTCGTGTCTTATAGCATTTCTGTGAACGTTCTCTTAACTGGGATCTCGCCAGCTCGCTGTCTAGAAAGGAATCTGTAGCTAGCCAGCCAGCGTTAACTAGATACGTCATCATTGGATAACAAAGCAGGTGGTTTTATACCCTTTCTGAGGCTACCTTTAGAACTATGTGCATGGGCCTGTTATTTCCCTTTCTGAAACGGATGAGTCGGCGATCATTCCCTGTTACGTTTTGTTGTCTGACGAACTGATTATTGTGGCTAGGTAAAGTCAGCTGACGCTGTTGATTACCGTTAGCTCTATTGGAACCCAAGTCAGTAATGGTGATTTGTTAGCGTAGACTAGTTAGGGTAACATTAGCTGTGTTTATGCAGTTTAAAGCATGCATCGGAGCTCATGGCTATAGATCTTTTGGCACACTGCCATGTGTTCCTGTCTGATTTACATTTTGTCTGTTTAAACAGTATAGCACATCTGTTTTGCACCAAAGTCAAAGAGCTTGTCATGTTACAATACATTTTCACAAACTCCGCTAAATGGGTCAGTTTTCCCCCGCTAGTGAGGTCAGACTGACCCCCGATCATTGAACTTTTGTTTGTGAAAGCAAGAACAACCCCTTGCATACCACCGCCCCGCCAAAATACTTGCTAATGTTCGCCTTCGTCTGGCCTCCACCGTTTTAGGTAAAATGGTAATTGAATGGAAACGATTAATGCACGTTATGCATGTTATATTTGCTCCTTTTCAGTGTCTAGTGGCGTCACACACACTATCTGGAGATTATTCTAGAGTGTGCAGCAGCGGGCATGAGAGGAAATCAAATAATGGTGTCCTCAGGGGATTTCCAATGTATTTCACTTTGGCTCGTTTGAATTTCCTCCATCTAATCTAGTCATCAAAAAGAATAAAACAAGAATGGTCCTTTGCAGGTGTTTAAAACTGTGCATCCAGAGTGTTTCACCAAATGTGAAGCATTTTTAGTGTGTTCTAATATGTAAGGTGATGATCCCTGCTGTGACCCTGTGAACATGGATGCACAAAGATTCCATCAGTTGATGATGCACTCCCCTTTGTTCTGTGCTTTAGTATGTAGACAATGCTTTTAAATCGAAAACGACCTTAATAGAAGTGCCTTTTGGGAATGTAAGTAGCAACTGCCCATACTGGCAAAGCAACTTATGCCAGTTGCTGCCTTTGGGAAACTTATGAGGCTGCATTGATATGTTTTGACACAGTAGGTAGTCTCTAACCAGCTTTCCGCTTTTTTCAAGAAAGTCTGCAGGCTTCCAGGTCTGTTAAAAATACACAAAGGCTTGTAAGTCTGTGACTTGTGCTGCATCACCAGTGTCTCAGTGCCTGCCATCTCTTTGCAAGGTCAAAGTTGAGTCCCCTCAGGTCTTAAAAAGGAGGCTGCCTGTGGTTTGGTCAGCTCTGTTCAGCATGTAGCTAATTAGACAATTACATGCTTGAGCTCCATACATGGCAGCAGGTCCCTCCCACAGCTGTGGTGATAAAGCTGTGTAAGGGAATGATTCCTTCTAACCTCAGTGTCACAGTTGGAGTAGACTACAGAAAAAGAGCTACACTCCGGGATCTTGGGGGTGGGTGGGGGTTTAATTTATTTTTTTATTTAATTTATGATCAGACACATGTTCACAGGAGGTGTGCACCAACTGCTGCCATGGCTGGAATACTGTGCTGCCTGTGTGGTGCTGTACAGCAGTGTTTCCCGAACTGTTTTCTGGGGACCCTTTTTTTAAATTTATTTATTTATTTATTTATTTATTTTTGACATGCCATCGTGACCCATTTCACTTCAATTCACCACCAATATTGGCCACAGGTTCTCAAACTTTCTTTGCTGATGCCCCCCCATCCTCCAGGTGGTTGGATGGATAGATAGATAGATAGATAGATATACTTTATTGATCCCTAGGGGAAATTCAAGATAATTGTGCTTATTAGCTCTGGGCCCGGTTTCCCGAAAGCATTGTAAGCTTAAGAAGGTAGTAAAGTCCCTCTTACGAACATCTTAAGGTTTGGCGACTGTTTCCCAAAACCATCGTTGCTTCAGAACGTCGTGAAAACACTCGTAGATCTACCGAGTGATCCAGAGTACTCGTTACTAGCTAAGAGCGTCTTAACAGGTACTTCTCACTGAGGTCACCAGCAGGACATACAGGGAAATTATAACTAAGAATATAATTATGCAACTTAGGTTGCATTACTTCTGTGTACATTTACTTGTATTTTAGTGTGCAAAATGGTATACATTTCACGTTTCATACCCCCAAGTTTTTCAGAAAACACAAGTTAACCAAAAAAATAAATTCTGGCAAAAAATGACTTGTGCCATTATTTTAGGAAGGTGACGTTATTTAAGCCTATACATTTCCTCACTATACTCGGCCTCTTTCTCATCTTCAAACATATTCTTCAGTGACTCCCCCAAAACAAGGGGGCAACACACACAGTGGGGCACTCACAAGTAGCAAAGAACAGGCATGCCTGAGTAGCCTAAGCCCATGTCCATGCATCATGCAACAAACATGAAAACGGTGAAACAATCTAATCATAAATAATTTATATGAAATTAATAATATTATTTATGTCTCTGTGTTGCATAGTCTGCTGGGGATGTGTAACTTGTCACTATGCTGGCGACCCAAAATACAGTCTCTTGCGACCCAGTATTTGGGAACCAATGCTGTTTAGGGTAATGCTGGACACCATACAAGAGAGGGAGGAAAATGGTGTGCAAGGGAGAGAGTTGAGAAGTCTGTCATTAGGGCACTCAAGAGGCCACAGTAGGTGAAGATTAGCAGATGCGTGTGCAGCATGGGGTTATCTGGAGATGAAAGCCTTTTGCAGATCTCCTCTCAACTGCAGGCACACTCCTGCTGCAGCCCGCACATTACACTACTCCTGGTTACAGTGGGGGAGAGGTGCTTGGGGAAACTTGACACAAAGGCCTCTTGTGCCATTAGTTTGTGTGTGATTCCAGAATCTATTCTCTCGATCAGGCTCTTCCATGTCATTTAAACCGTAGCATTCTTCAGTCAGCTGTTGAATTTCATGTTGGGCTATAGGAAAATCTGTAAGTCACACTACCCTAACAAATGGTCTGAATGTGTTGAAGTGCATTCTTTAGCCTTTGTAGGTGGTAAAGGGTATAGCCTATAGTGTGAACTGCGCTGTTGAAATGGCCCCTTTATTTTCACCTTCTGAACATGTCTGTCCTTAGCCATCTTGTGTAATTATTTTTTCACGTTGAGATCACTAGTATGTATCTAATCCAGCAATGGTTTGACTAGTCTACTAATAATGCACAACTAGAAAAGAGGGTCAATAAGCACTCACACTGATGCTGATTGGGTAGCCATTGCACAACACAAGAAGCTTCAGTTTCAGTTTATTGGTTTATTTTAAGACTGGGACCATGTACAAGGTTCATTAATTATGTGGAGTAAAAAGATGGCTTGTACCAGATTATAGCTAAAAGCTCATTTCCATCTGCAGTCCCTCTGACAGAGTTATTGTACAATACATATAATGTTTGTATGACATGAATAATATTTTACATCAAACCACTTGTCATTCATATAAATTAATAGTTTCTTTCTACACTTATGCCATTTATGAACTCTTCTTTTTATCGTTGTTGGTTCCTAACTTAACAGTGGGCTACACGCTCGCTGAGAAGAGCTAAATCCTTAGAGGTACTATTTTAATCTTGTTTGTTCAGTAAATACACCCTTGACCACTCGGTGATCCAGCAAACCTGCAAATGGTTGGTAGTTGCCGTTTATCGAGGCGGTGTGAATTGCCTCTCTGGAATTCCAGTGTCTGTCACAGTGGTGCAAGCGGGTTGGTTTGTTCAATGCTAGCAGAAATGGTGTGCTGCGTGAACGCATTAGCCTACCCGGGTGCCTTTGTGTGCTGCTGTGTTTATGTAACTGAAGCTCAGTGAAGCTGCAGTGCAGAACGATTCCCTGTGCTGGGATTACTCACCCTGTACAAATCAGTAGTTCTGCAAACATCAGAGGTTGTTGTTAGAATTTGCGTATCAGTATGGAGGGTAGTAGAGCATGCACAGATTGCCGTGCATAGCTACAAAGCTTTAGGAAGCTCAAGGGGGACTAATTCTTCTCTTATTTGCTTTGTAACGCCACTGTTGACTGAATTATTACTCAAGTATGACTAGACCCTCTTAACTCGCACCACCATAGAATTGGAGACAAGGGCAGTAGCACCACCGAATGTCCTCTGGCATGATGGATTAATATGTTCTTGAGCAAGATCCTGACGCCACCCTCCACAAATGAATGAGGCAGTGTGACTTGAAAGAGGAAGACCGACCCTTGGATCAGTGATAAGCATGCCCTATGGTTTGGTGAAGCCCGTAATGACAGGGTTTGTGCAGCACAATGCTGTTAATGTAGCTCAGTGAGAGAATTCAGAGACCTGCGTGGTTTAGACACAGATGCTGGCAAGCTGACCCAGATACTTCACTGCCATGGCAAAGCTTTGCAGCCTGGTCTAGTGTGTGCATGTGTGAGACACACACACACACCTGTCCTGACATGACCTTTCATGGAACATGGTTTAAGTTTAATACTGCAGGCAATCTTGTGTGATTAACTTTTTTAATGAGGAACTTTAAGTTTTTGAGTCTTGCTCACACTAGATCATGCTTGCCTGAAGGACTAGACGGTCTGCAGTAAATATGGAACCGAGAGATGTCAATGCCATATTTGGTCACATGTGATCTATGCAGTACAGATTTATAAACAGTAGCAACCTATGATTAATTGCCAAAAAGTTGCGAATAGCATAGCAATGGTTGCTAAGCTGACGTTGGAAAACTCATGTTGTGGCAGGCCCAACTGTGTCCGAGATCTCTCCAGATGGTGGTCTGACTCTGCTCTGTCTGTGTGCTTCTTCAGCAGGCTGGACTCATCAGCAGGGTGACCGACACAGTGAAGAGCATCGTTCCCTCTTGGCTCCAGAAGTACTTCAGGAACGGAGAAGTGGCCGAGGGCAGTGCCACCGCCGCCACACGACTCGCCCCAGAGCTCAACAGCCAAGACCCTCCTGCTAACGGCAACCAGGAGAGCTCCCCTCACGGCCGTGACTCGCCCGAGCCCAGCACCAGTAACACAGGTGCGACACGCTGTCCCAGACACACTCTCTTGGCGTTGAATGCAAGAGCAAATAGATATAGATACTTTATTCATCCCCAAGGGGAAATTCAAGGTCTCTGTAGCATACAGACATCACACACAACATGCACTTACAGCAGAAAAAGTTATATACTGTAAGTGTGTGTCCTATCTATCTATCTATCTATCTATCTATCTATCTAGAAAAAGTTATATATATATATATATATATATATATATATATATATATATATATAAAAATATTAAAACTAAATCAAAAATCTACAAAGTTTGACTAACTGAAATGTTTTTGTGATTCTTCAGTTGGCTCCCTGAGCAGTTTTGAACCGTGCATGTGAAGGGAGGTTGATGAGTAAAGCAAGGTAATGATTTAAAACTTCTCTGACTTCCAGAACCTTCTACAAGCCGCGCATCACTGAACTTCCAGGATGTGCTGTCAAGACCTCCTCTCAACCGTTCCCACCTACACTTTGCCTCGCTGGACGGCTCCCCAGCCCTGGGTGGCTCCAGCTCACTGTTCCCCCAGCCCTCCACCTCCACCGCTGCCCCGTTCGGGAGCCCCTTTGCCTCCACCTCGAACTTCTCCCTGGTGAAGGAGATCAAGGACTCCAGCTCTCAGCACGAGGATGACAACATCTCCACCACGAGTGGCTTCTCATCACGTGCCTCTGACAAAGGTAATGATGCCGTTTTCTGTCATATATGCTTGTGTTGTATGGCTGCTGAGATTTGTTAAGTAGGAATTATTATTTGCACACACACATTTCGGTGCGCATTTGCAAGCGCCAAAATGCGTCTGCAAATAGAAGCGCACTTATGTATAGTGCGGCCTCCCTCCTACTTTTCTTGATCTGACTATTCAGGCCAGCACTGATAGTTTGGAAAGATACACATTGAGTGAAGCCTGTTCCTATCCTCACTTGCTTAGATTTGTTTAAATGTAGAATCCAAGCGGGTGGGCCCATGATGGAACAGAAGAGTAGCTTGACTAGGTGTAATAATACACATGAACTGCAAGTTGTCGATCATCATTTCATTCAGTGTTTCCCAGAGAATTGAAAATTTGTGGTGGTTGGTTTGTAGAATTAACTTGAATGCAACAGTTTAAGAAATTAGCACAGCGTCGTTATGATGCTAACCAGATTTAAGCACAATTTAGTACAACCTGGAAAATCATTGTGTGGTGGTCAATGTAATGTAATGTCAATGTATGGGAAACACTGTTATTTAAAAGTCCAGCATAGGGCTAGTATGTATTAGTGCAGTACAGCACAGCGAGTGGCACATGATGGCCAGATCTCCAGCCTAGGCCTGAATTCTTGTTGCAGATGTGCCCACCTCAAAGCCTGCCCCGCTGCTTTGGTCCCCAGAGACGGACCGCTCTCACTCAGGCACGCAGCCCTCCCAGGCCGGCCTCAAGAAGCCCTCCTTCAACCTGTCGGTGTTCGGCACCTCTGCTCTGGTGAGTGATGGCATGCATTATCTTAAAGAATCAATGGGGTGGTGGGTTTAGTGCCAAATGGACAAATCCGATTATCCAAGATTTGAAGCAGTGTTACATGGTTGGGTATGTAATGGATCGTGTTTCATGTCGGTTGTGTTTGTAAGCGTGTGCGTTTGGGTGTGAGGGATGGTTTTTGCATGTGGAATCATTCCAAGTAAAGTGAGTTTGTATTTGAGAGCTATTCCCACCCTATGTGTGATGGATGCGTATGCATCTATCTGTTCTATTTGCTAGGCTTGCTTGTCCTGAATACTTATGTGTGTGTTTGCCTTTGTTCCTTTTTAACCTGTACCTTTTGTGTGATGTGGAACAGTCTACAATGAACAGCTCCATGCTGAACTCCAGTCAGCTGGGTGACTCACCCTACTACCCTGGCAAAACCACTTACGGAGGCGCCTCTGCTAGCCGCAATGCCCGCTCTCGCCCAAGCACCCCTTATCAGGTCAGTAATGAGCCACTGCTGACATTAACATGAGATGTAGTCTGTAGACTGAAGAACAAGTAGTACTCGCAACGACTAAGAGTATTGTTTTTATTATCAAATGCAGTGCAGAAACAGAAAAGAGAACCTTCACTTCCGGCAACATGTTGTAGTCGCTCTCCTCACATACTTATGTTGTCTTCTCTGACCTTGGCTTTCCTCCTGTTCTTCCCCTCAGGTCCCAGTGAGGAGACAGATAAAGGCGAAGCCTGCTGGCACTCAGCCCTGCGGGGTGACTAGTGCCACAGCCCGCCGCATCTTGCAGTCCCTAGAGCGCATGTCCAGTCCTCTGGCCGTGAGTTGCCTTTCACTTCTCATCCTTTTCAACTTAAAAAGCCCCAGTGTGGCGTGAACCCACAGCAGAGTTTATTGGTCAGGGGGAGGAAAGTTTCTGTCACTCACCAGGAATGTTCATCATAGACTTGGCAATCACCAGAGCAAGGTTGCATGTTACCAGGCAAACTCTACCATCTTCAGATCATATTTTAGTAGTTTAGCCTATTGTTGAGTGGATGCAGCTGGTAGGTAAAGTAAGCCAATAGAAGGCTGTTTGTGGATTTCTTTTTAAATGAGCCATCTACCTTACTCATAACACAAGTGTATTCCATTAGTTCAAGATTGCTATTTAGAATTTGTTGTGGAGGGACTAAAATACTGCAGACATTGAAAGGGTTATTACAATTTGAGACTACTGTTTGGTTGTTTACTAGAGCCCGACCGATGAAGCATTTTGAAGACCGATACAAATATTTGTAGATTTAAAAATCCGATATTCCGATATATCGGCCGAGGGTTTTTTTTTTTTTTTTTTTTTCCTTCAGAAACGTGCCACAAAACATTAACATTAGTTATTTGTAGTTATTTATGAGTATTGACTAAAATAATATGATAATGCATTTTAAAAACAAACTTAAATAATATCGTCACAGAGGAACATCGAAATATATATAAAATGTATAAAAATAGAAACTTAAGATATGAAACTTTAGTCTTTTGAACAAAAACACAATAACAACAACCAAATCAAAGTTACCAGTATTAAAACTTGGTAAGCTTCATAAATATAACTTTGAATTAAGACTTAGTAATAATGTCATCATTATTTTTTGTAATTATTATCATCATTTGTATTATCATTACAAGATAAAGGTCACTCCTAAATGTTTGAGTGTGCGTGTGTAATAATTAGTCCCTATTGCCTTATAAGCTACCTTTTATAATTACAATGTCGGCTTGCTTATCCCTTTACCTGCACTTTTAAAATTATTTCCATCAAGCTACATCAAACCATTTTCAATCATCAGTTGCTGCCTGCCTTCTAAAACCTACTATTTAGTGATCTAAATCCATTATGTAACTTGTTAATGCTGCGGCTGAACGACAGTCTGAAACGCACACTTGGCGTCATTAGATTTCACACACGTGTAAAAGAAAAGCTTTTATGCACAAGCTACGTTTTGCACAAGCTACGTTTGATACTTTTCCTCTATGTCTAAATGTTCACTCCTCGCACGTATAACTTACATTTTACAATGCAGGGACTGTAACTACAGATATAGTAGTTATAAATACAGTAATCATTACTTTATTTAGGCAGAATAAGTTCGTTGTGGTTTCCAAGCTCATTAATGTTAACGTTAGCGGTCTTCCACTGATATTCATGGCATTAGCTAGCTTTGTGGTTAACTAGTCTATGATGAGCCATAATATAGCAATGGATAACGTCATACTGCAAATTGTAAAACATACGCTTTCAAATTAACAGCCCGGGGAGATGATGCGTCTCACTGCTATAACTGTCACGCTATTAAAGAAATAAATCTTCAGTCACATTGTCAAAAGTTAAAAGGACAGACGGTCAACTACACTGTAACAACGTAACGTAATTACTAGCTAATTCCGCTTCACTCTCGACTTATTTTACAGCAGCAAAACTGGACATTGTTGTCACGAATTTGGTCATGCTTATTTGAGTTAAGAGAACTGATGTTCTTTTAATTGTTATTCAAGCAATGTATGTCTCGTGACCAAATCACCATGAACACACTTCACTGATCTCACTCGCGGATAACTGGTTCTCTCTGCCCGACTCTGGCTGGATCAGCAGGTTGCAGGATGTGTGGCACGTTATACACGAGTGTTGCCAGCAGGGACGGTGTTGAGTGCCCTCTGGTGGACAAACTATACAACGCCAACACTCATGACATGGTTGAAGGGTGTTTCGTCCATTTTTATTTTATTTTTAAAATATTAATTTATCGGCCATTATAAATGCCGATACCGATAGTTTGGAAAATGCCTAATATCGGCCGATAAATCGGTCGGGCTCTATCGTTTACGGATTCATAAATGAATGGAGAAACGTCAACAATAATCCTCAAGCTATTGTTTCATATTCAAGACCTTAGTGGGACATTGTTAGCACCCATCATTAAATGGCAACTAAAAATGCGAAAATTGGCTCCCAAGCTGGAAGCCTTTTTTGCTATTGTTTTGATTTTGTATTGGCCACGGCTCGCTTTTCCCTCATTTTCAGTACTTAACAGTTTTCACTACAATTCCATGTATGCCATGGGATCATGGAAACCTTGTTTGCCAGAGGTTTCGAGCCCTGAAGCAAGAACAGCTCATTTACATCAACTTTTTTCCATTTCATAGGATGCAAAAAGAATCCCCTCAACCATATCGTCACCTTTGTCAAGAGTGAGTATCTTCTCCCTATTTCCCTGTGCCTCTGTTCCCTTAGAATTGGGTTTTAATGGGCATTTGAACTAGGTTGAGTTGGTTCAGGTCCAGCTTGAGACTTGTTGTTGTTTGCGACCCATTACAAACAATCAACATAACAGAATTGTCGGAGAAACTTGAAGCTCATTCTTGTTTCTTTCTACAGCCACTGGATCGCACAGACTTGGATGCTTCACCTTTCCAGGTCAAGAAGAAAAAGGTACTGTATGCATGCGCACATGTGTTAGTCCTCCTCTCACGCTACCCACAGTGTTGTTTTTGTTATTGCCCTACTGCAACAGGGTCGTGTGTGTGTGTGGGGTGGGGGGTTGTTCTCCTGCCAGCCTCTGACTGCTGTCACTTCCATTGACAGCTGTTGTCCTTTGCCTTGTGGCAAAAGTGTGCCTAAAAGGTGCCCGTATTAAAACCATTATCCTCAGACAGCTGTAACAGCTGAGTCTCAACAGTGATCTTTTTCAAAGCCAGTCAGATGGTTCCCAGCTCACCAACTTCTCACTCCACTTAATGTTGCTCTGTTAAAAAAAATGTATGCTTTTGTATGCATATGTAATCCTGTGCATTGTGATTCAAGTTAAATGAGTGGAGAGAGATGTGTATGTTGTGTTACAGCTGTAGAACACCAACTTTGGCTTTATGAATTATGTTGCTAATGTTTATGGCTAGTTCAAATGAGTTTGCTCCACACATCCAACTTGATGTCGTTTATGTCCTGTCCAAAACAGCAGTGGTGTTTGGTAGTATGTAGATATAGATAGAACAGCAGTGTGACCAGTTTGTGTGTGTGTGTGTCCTTGTGCAGATGGACACGTCGCTGCCGCCAGTGCAGAAGCTGGTGGTGCCGTCAGCTGCCACCGCCTCTGGGAACCGTTCCATGGCGTTCCGTCCCTCTCTCACACCTGGTGGAGTCAATCGGGCACTCGAGAGGACAGCCTCCAGGGACACGGTGAGGACCCTTTTCAGTTATTGCTGTCGTCTCTGGCTATGGGAGATTGAATTTATGAATGAATGCTTGCATGCAGCCCTACCAGAGGCCTTCCTCTGCATATTTTTTATTTTTTTTAAGCCACTTCATATAATGCAACCGGAGTAGCGATATCCAATGTTATAATCCTTATCTTTTGTAGTTAAATTGACCTCCATGTTGAAATGAGTAAATGTAAATGAATAGGTGTTGACTCCCATTCAAAATGTAATTGCAGTTACATTTACACCACCATGTTTGATTTGTTCTGCATCTGTTGGATGTTGCAAATTTAAAGTAAAATGATCCTCTAAGATGGGCTTCTCTCTTCAAACTTTTACCAGTTCTTTTACCAGTTCCACTACAAGTATGAGCATGATATTGATGGTTGTTTTTTCGTTTCACTTTTTAGCTGTTGCTGTTTGAGCTAGACGTTATTTCATCCATCCAGTGGTCTCCGTTCTATATTCTAGACAAACATGTGTTGGGGGGAAAAGTCTGAGTTCTTTTTTGGCTCCGTAACTCCCTTATCTAATCAGGGTTGTGCATGAAGGCTCCAGCACACTAACGTCTAGTCATGTTCTGTTTCTTTGTCTGTAGCCTGTGAGAAGATCTCCCTTAATACCGGAAGCTGCACCAACCACGTCTCAAAGGTAAAACATCTCGTTGGAGAGAATATTGCTTACCACAACAAAAATTATGACGTGGCTATATATAGCTAGCCCAGATAACAGGTCCACTGATTCATATCGGCAACTCCGGATGTAACTCAAGTTGGGATATGGAATTACGCCTGTGTCATATTTTGCCACTAGTGCATCACTCCATGCCTTTGTACATCTTAACTTTAATATTCATATTAAAATGATCATGACATCATGTTGATCTTTCTGATCAGTAATGTTGAGTCCACACTTGTGTATGTGTTGTAGTTTGTATTTGTGAATCTCCTCCTTTTTACGTAGTTGAAGCACTGGGCTTTAATAATTGGCTGGATCTCTGCATGTCTGCTGCACACAAGTCTCTGTTGCTTTTTACTGGGTGTGTAGGAGTGGTGGTTTTATCCTTTTGCAACTCCATTGCAGCACAAGCTCTCCGGCCTACCCCCTGTCCAGCACCCCTACGGTCAGTAGTGCTGGCTCCGGAGGAGGCAAGATGAAGCGGGAGAGAGCAGTCAGGCCCTCCACCAAACGCCCAGAGGATGAGGTCAGTGTGTATCGCTCGCTACACGTGTGAATTCAAATCGTGCTCAGACAGGCAGTTTAATTTCTTTGCCCATACTTGCAGATGAACTAACGTGCCTGAATGGGCGTTTCCTAATCTCTCCATTTCACACATCCTGAATATTGGTAACATGCCTGCATTGCTGACAGGTTATTGATGACCTTGTGTTTTTTTTCTGGCGTTTCAGGTAGCGGAGGTCCCCGACCTGCCTGCCATCTCCCTCCCCATCAGCACACGTGCACTGCCCACTTTCAGCTTCTCCTCCCCATCCACCACCACTTCCACACCCACACCTGCCCTCGCCAAAACGGCACCTGCCGAGACGGTCACTAAAAAGGTGAGCAGACGTTTGGATCATGTTTTGGGGTACAGATTATGGTTTCAATAGGGCCGTTTCCACTGCAGGAACTGGAACTTAGTTTTACGGGTGCGCGTATCTTGTTGATTCGGGAACTTCTACGGGGCTGAATCAAGTCCCTGCTTCGGGGTCTAAGTGCGGCCAAAAGACTTGAGTTGTGAACGAGGTGTGAGTGGAAGATGACTAGCACTTCTTTTATTATTAATTTTTTTTTTTTTTTTTTTTATCCCAGCAAGGCAGATGTTATTTACAGCTAAATTAATTACAGTTTAGGTAGCCTACACTGAATGAACAAAAATAGGCTTTAACTGGTTAGAATTTCAATTGTAGGCTTTATTCATTTATCAAGTAGGTGACCATTACAAATGAAACCTACATAATGCAACATTTAATTTGGAACAGCTATTCAAAGGTAGCCTATGCTCTCTATTGACTCTATTGATTCCAGCTGTTATGCCATTTCAGTTGATCTAATTAGCGTTGCGATCTTGCAGTAAAAAAGGCTGCATATGGTTATGTCCTGTAAACAATGGAAACACACGGGCTTACTAGCGAGGCGGTCCTGCACCTATCCCTTTTACCTGGGTTGGGGGGCCTATTACCTGCAGTGGAAACATGCCTACTGTTTCCTCTGTTTGTCTGATTTG
Organism: Alosa alosa; assembly: GCF_017589495.1. NCBI lineage: Eukaryota > Metazoa > Chordata > Actinopteri > Clupeiformes > Clupeidae > Alosa > Alosa alosa. Next base: position 12,171,581 of record NC_063208.1, read on the forward strand.
GTGGCTAAGCCTCAGCTCCCACAATGTGTGCTGATGATGTGTTCCATTTAGTGTTGACGTTACCGTAGTGATACATTTGTAACCTGTGTCTCCCCTGCAGGATCCGCCGCCACCATCCTCACCCCCTTCTGTGCCCTTCACTTTCGCTTCCCCCATTGTCAAGGCGACAGCTGCCAGCCCTCAATCTTTCTCTCCATCTGTAAGTGCTTGCAATTGCCAGTTTCCAGTCCAGTACTTAAACATGAGGGAGTGATTTACTAATTGTGTGTGTTTGTTTGTTTGCAGTCTGGTTTCACTTTCAGCGCTCCAGTCATGAAGACTGATCTCACCGTGTCTAATAACTCTGCTGCTGCTTCGCCCATCACTGTTACAGGTGAGTGGGATCTACTTCCAGTCTAAGAGTCACATTCCTTGGATCTAAAGGCTATTTTGTGGGTGTGTGTTTATGTCTAAAGAGGAAAAAACGCACGCACATCCCGATCTAATCCTGGGTGCTGGACAAAACACTTACGATGAGAGAGAGGGGAAAAAAAGTCCACAACACCAGTATATGCTCCCAAGTTATAGTTTAATTACCGTGACGTTTCGGGCCCACTCAAGCCCTTCATCATGTGTTTATGTCTCCCATGTTTTGGTGTGTTTACAGTGAAGAGCACAGCGAACACTGAGACCAAAGAGGAGTTTTCGGGCCCCTTCAAACCAGCCAAGACCCTGAAGCAGGGCAGCGTGCTGGATCTCCTCAAGTCTCCTGGTAAGACTCGGGCACCCTTTCATGGTGTCCTTGGACTCTCACCCTCAGCGCTCTTACAAAGCGAACTAGTGTCCAGGCGTCGTTTTGTGTTAATTTCTCTCTCTGCATCTGTCCTGCACCCACAGGTTTCTCTTCCAGCTCCCCCACCTCCACACCCTCCTCTCAGCCTGCCCCCAGCCTCCCCTCTGTCTCTGGGTTTGGGGACAAGTTCAAGCCTCCAGCGGGCTCCTGGAGCTGCGACACCTGCATGCTGCAGAACTCTGCAGTGGACACCAAATGCGTAGCTTGCCAGACCTCCAAACCACAGACGGACTCCTCCTCATCCTCCTCGTCTTCGTCATCCTCCTCCTCCTCTAAATCAGACAGTAAACCCCCCGTTTCTACGACATCGGCCTCCAGTACGGGGTTGGCGGCCCTGTTTGCCCCTCCAAAGGGCACGTGGGACTGCGACACTTGCCTCGTGCAGAACAAGCCAGACGCACTCAAGTGTGTGGCCTGCGACACCGGCAAGCCTGGCACCAGCGTTAAGCCCGGCCTAACACTTCCAGCGTTTTCGACATCCAGCTTTTGTGCTGCCACTGCTGCTGCTGCTGCTACCACCACTTTTTCATCGTCCACCTCTAGTGGACTGTTGGGATTTGGGGACAAGTTTAAAAAGCCAGAGGGCTCGTGGGACTGTGACACTTGCATGGTGCAGAACAAAGCGCAGGACACCAAGTGTGTGGCTTGTCAGAGTGCAAAACCAGGTGAGCGAATGATGTTAATGTGTCTGGTCAGTTCTGGTCTCAACTTGTCAGTGACCTTTCCCAGTGCACAATGCACATCTACGGAGACAAAAATTAAATGTCAAGGCCCTATCAAATGAAGAAGCATCTCTTAACTGGTACAGGGGCGCATTTTTTTTTTTTTTTTTTTTTATCACTGGTTTGAGTTTTGAAAAGTCTTTCCCTTGACCAGTGATTTACCTCTTGGTGCTTCTGAACAATACATACACTTGCAAACATTGACCTCTATATATCACTGTCTATACTAAGTCTGATGTCTTGCCTAGTGTTGTATGTAAATGTGATGTGTGATATGGCCTGTCCCTGTTACTTGTTATATGTGCTGCAGAACAGGAACCTGCTGGAAATCATTTTTTTTACTGAGTCAGGCCTGTTTTAAACTGTAACTTTTACTTTTAATACTTTGCTGTATAATAAATATAAAATCAATAAACAAATAAACTTCTATCATTAACCCCCTTACTTCTCTCTCCCCCCATCAGGAGCCTCTGGAGCAGCACCTGCCTCCCTGCCTGCCCTGTCCTCCTCCAGCAGCTCAGCAGCGCCCCTGCTGGGCTTTGGGGATAAGTTCAAGAAGGCAGCAGGCAGCTGGGAGTGTGATGTCTGCTGTGTGCAAAACAAGGCAGAAGACCTTCAGTGTGTGGCCTGCCAGAGCAGTAAGCCCGGAGCCAAACCCGAGCCAAAAGGTACAACAGGAAACTTAGCAACAAACAGTATTTCCGTTGATACTTCATTTGCATCTAACTATAATTCATCCTTTTTTTCCTCTTGAAAATATGTCTTCCCTCTTTGACCTCAACCTTTCCCTCTACCTGAATTATTTTTTTTACTTTTTCCCCTTGCAGCTTCGTTTGGTACTTCGACGTTAACGAATTCCAGCTCTGGCGGATTCAAATTTGGCTCCAACAATACCACTGCCTCAAGTGGCATCAAATTTGGTGGAACCATCTCAGACTCCTCTAGCGCCCCTTCTGGTGGCTTCAAGTTTGGAGGTGCGTCATCTGACTCCACTGGGGGCTTAAAGTTCGGTGGTGTCTCTGAAACCACCTCCTCCTCCTCGTCCTCTTCTGGAGGTTTTAAATTTGGCAGTGCCACCACTACGGAGGCTTCCTCAACCACCAATGGCACTCCGTCAGGGGTCTTCTCATTTGGCATAGCCTCTTCATCCTCTTCCACATCGATCACCACCACCACTGAAGACTCTAAGACGACAGATGCTCCCAGCTTAGGCGGTGGCTTTAAGTTTGGTGCCAGCAACTTGACATTTGGCACGACGAGCACAGCACCTGCAACTGAAGCCAGCGTTGGTCCTGCACCTGCAGCTGACTCCTCGGACACAGGCTTCTCTTTTGGCCTCTCCAAACCAGAGGAGAAGACCAGTGCCACCCCCTCCCCCACCTTTAGTTTCTCCACCCCTCAGGACGCCACAGCCACAGTCCATGCCACCTCCACCCCCGCCACCACTGCCGCCTCCTTGACCTCGCTCCCCATCTTTGGGAAGCTCTCTGGGCTCGAGCCGGCCACCTCTGCTCCTTCCTTGCTTTCCACCGCCAAGTTTGGCGAGCCTGAGAGCTCGGAGCCGGCGCTCTCCGCGCCCGTCTTCTCTTTCGGGAAACCGGAGGAGAAGGAGGCATCCTCCACCTCAGCTCCGACCGCCGGGTTCCTCTTTGGTGCAGGGAAGGAGACAGAGAAGGCTCCCAGCACCACTGCTGCCCCCTCTGTTGGCTTCTCATTCAGCAAGCCTGAAGTAGCTGTGGAGCCCAAACCTGTTTTTGCCTTTGGCAAACCTGCTGAGAAGAGCGAGGCAGAGGCCCCCAAACCCTCCTTCGCGTTTGGCCAGACCAGTACTGGTGAGCGTTTTGTGTGTGTGTGTGTGTGTGGAATGGCTGTATGTTTGCTATCTGAGGTTATAACTAATATGAAATGGTATACTGTACACTTTATTATTTTTAGTAATTCTAGATATTAGACGATGAATTATTATTATTTTTTATTAGGAATGAATGAGAAATTACAATCTCTCCCTCCTCTCTACAGATGCGTCAGCTGCCAAGCCAGCCTTTGGCTTCATGTCTGCAGCACCATCCAGCACAGCCTCCAGCACCCCCCCTGCCCCCAGTCTGTTTGGTGCCGTAGCCAGCTCCACCCCTGCCCCCACTCTGGCCTCTGTTGCGGCTCCTGCCCCCTCCAGCACCTTTCTGTTTGGCCAGAGTGCTGCATCAGAGGCCCCCCCAACAAAGGCCTTCCTTTTCGGACAACAGGCACAGGAGACCCCGGCCGCCCCTTCGGCCACCCCTGCCCAGCCCTTCATGTTCGGCGCATCGGCCACCACGAATGCGCCCTCTTTCCCCTTTGGAGCAACGTCTTCATCTACACCGGCTTCTGCAGGTACGCTGGTCACAGTTGTGTGAAGGTTCAGTAATTAAAGCTTTCAGACCATACGTTAAAGGATTTTTTTTTGCTGCACTTGCACAGACCACTCCGATGCTCACAAAGTAATTTGTTTTATCTGTGAGATTTTATTTGTTTGTTTTAAATCTAATTTGTATTGGGGTGGGTGCCGTGGCGGAACTGGTTATAGCGCCCGTACCATATTCGGGTCCGCGTGCCCACGGAGACCCGGGTTCGAGTCCGACCCGGGTCATTTCCTGATTCTACCCCATCTCTCACTCCCGCTCACTTCCCGTCACTCTCTCTACTGTCCTGTCCAATTAAAGGTATTAAAAAAAGAAAAAGCCCCCCCAAAAAATTATTATATTAGAATTTTGCCATAGTATAACTATAGATAATGATATGGCTTTAAACTGAAATTACAACTACTATGTCTCTTGTGCTTGTGTAATATTGGGCCATATGTAGAATAAAATATATAAAATATCAATGATTTTTTGATGAATGAGACCAACTTTTCTTTCCTTCAGCCCCCTCGCCTTTCGCATTTAGCCCTGCCACCTCCACCACTGGTTTTGGCTCCACCCAGGCATCCATATTTGGTCAAGGCACGTCACAGCCGGCCGCTCCGGCTTTCGGCTCAGCCACATCCTCCTTCTCCGCCGGATCCCAGCCCCCAGCGTTTGGCGCCAAACCAACAGCAGCACCCGTGTTTGGCCAGGCAGCCAACGCTACACCGGCGTTCGGCTCCGCCAACACTTCCACCGGCCAAGGTATGTGCGGCTGCCTTCCCCTCTACCGGTCACTGACCACAAAAGAGCATCGGATTGGGCCACTGCTCTCTCCCCTGCCCCTCACCCTCTTCAAGTTAGCAACTTTGTTGGTTGCAATGCAATTTCCCTTTGCCAACCAACTAAGTTGCTAACAGGTTAGTTGCTAACAGGTTAGCAACTATGGTTTTGGGAAATGCCCCCCTGACTAGCAGCTCTTAACCGCTTCTCACTCACTGCTCACCAACACTTCTCACCTGCTTGTAGAGAATGGAGTGTGGTGTCTGATTAAAGGAGAATTCCGGTGTGATATTGACCTAAAGTGTATTGAAGCATGATACCGAGTGTGAACGTATGTCTCATAGCCCATCTCAGCTTGTCCCCTGCACTCCAAAATCTGGCGTTAGTTAGCCGATGCTACCAACAGCTTTTTCAATAGTGGTGCTTCGGCATCGGGCTAGCCATGCCAATAAATCACGGTTTTACACCCATTTACGAGGCTCAATGTATCTCCACACTTCATTGGTAGACTTCCGAGGGCCCTGACATTTAAAACGAGACATTGAGAACTTTGAAAAAGCACTGGTAGTTTACTTACAAGACGATTTATACAGACAGTATCTTCACGAAGTTTAGCGTTTGCAGCCATCTTGAATTTAGTCACGCGATAAGTCAACAACGAAGTAAGAATGAACAGGTATAAGGGATCAGATTCCAAAAATAATTCAGTGGAAATGCATGGATTCCAGTTGCTGCTACTGGAAGAAACTGGAATCCATGCATTTCCACTGAATTATTTTTGGGTTGTTACTGGTAATGGACACACAAAAACAGTATTGTTTGCTAGTATGTCTGAGTCGCACCAAAGAAGACATGGCTTCAGTCATCTCACCCCGGCTGACCTGTTTTCAAAATCTATCCACACCCACACACACTAACGAATATCAAAACAGCGTCTTCTGTTTGGGAGGGAAGTCATATTCATTTATAATCAATTACTATAAAGTGTTCTAACTGAACAGCCTTTTCCTACCTTAGAAATGCTTTTTCCTAGTAGTCACTCTGAATTTGTCTTGTCTTGTTTGTCTGGCTAGGTGGAGGTTTCCAGTTTGCGAGGGCCGGTGGATTTGTGTCCCCCGCCGGCAATGCAGGCGGTGTGTTCACGTTCGGAGGGGCACCAAATCCTGCTGCTCCAGCAGCTCCCCCACCCACAGCTCCTGGCGGGGGCTTCAACTTTGTCCCGACCCCCACTTTCAACATCGGGTAAGAGCCTAAGCCAGCCACAGGCTCCATTTGATTCAGTAATGAAGATAAGTAAGGGATAATGCCCGACGAGGTGCCCATTATCATAAATAAATGGATGACGCGGAGCGATAATAATAATGGATCTGATAATGGACGCATCGAAGGGCATTACCCCATTTATACCATGGTCACTTACGAAATAAATAAATATGAAATCAAGTATTAATACTAAATGAGTTTTAGAGCTAAAATCGTTTTTTTGCAGCTGTTTACAGTTGATTCCATTGTTGCGAAGCCTGCTTCCAGGCTCACCCGTCGTCCTACTATCGTTGTTAGTTACCATTCATAAGCATTGATTAAACTTTGTTTTACCAGATCTACTTCATAGGTGTAGTATATCACTTTTTAAACGACACCCTTTTCAACCTAGATCATGGTATAATATATTATAATGTAGGGTACACCCATTTTCGGCTAATCATGCCAAAATGTGCTGTTTTTTTGTGCCCATTCATGGAGCTGATCTATTTTGTTTTCTTTTATATTATATATTGGCTTTTCTGATCAACGTTTGATTGGACAAAAACCAGTACTGTAAGCGTGTGTGTGTGTATTTTTACTTTTTTTTTTTTTAACCTGTGACCCAACAGATCCACTAAGAGTACCGGTACGCCCACTGGACAACACGGCATAGCCGGGCGTAAGATCAAAACGGCCGTGCGGCGCAGGAAGTAGCCCGACAGGGCTTCCTGAGGGAGCGGAGAGCGCCTCCCGCTGGACAGCCGCTGCGCTGCTGCCAGGGGGGAGAAGGCCAGTGTTGCGGTGTGTGAGTCAGGAGAGCCGGTGACCTCTGAATGACTTCTGGGTCAGGAAGCGGGACGAGGAGCACACGGGACTGGAATAAATCAATAAATAAATAAACAAAAACCAGACTTCAAACGTAACGCTTCAGAAAAAAAAATCCTCATGTAGGGGGGGAAAAAAAGCAAATTATTGTAACAAAATGTCAACAATCAAGCCACAAACCTCTGCTACATGTGAAAAGGCTCTATTTTTAACATCTGCCGATGTAAGAGCATGACTTTTGTAAGGCGTAGAGGGACAGGGGAAAGGGAGTGGATACAAACAAATGCAAAGAATTTGATGGAGATGACTCAATCCTGGGTTGGAATCTTTATTTCCTTGGTTTCTTTTTTTTTTTTCCCCAGCGGGCTGATCAGGTGAGATTGGACGTTTGTGTGCAGCAGGGACGTGTTTTAAGTCGGGCTGCCAGCGTTTGCTGTATGTACAGATGTGTTTTCAAACATGCTGAAGCGAGAGAGGAAAAAAAGCTTGCGTGTGGTGTATGTGTAAGTGTGTTCCCCTTGTACAGCTGTTAAGTATGTGTGTGTGCGTACATTGTTCTTGTGTACAGGACTGAGCGCGTGTGTATGAGTTGGGTAGGAAGTGTAGCTGGTGTGGTAGGGTGCGGTCTTATGTGAGAAGCATATGAATGTGTTTATACAAGAGGGTGCACTGTGGGGGGGCAGGGAGAGCCCCCAAACAAACCTCTGTCATTCTGTAGTTCCAAATCTGTTCATATTGCTCTTCCTCTCCATCTCTCGATCTCTCTCTTAATCACTCTGCTTTTTCTCTGTCTCTTTCCCTCTCTCTCTCTCTGTCTCTCGCTCTTAATTGGCCTTTCAATATTACAAGAACTTGTAAATAGTGTTTTTTTTGTTTTTGTTTTGTTTTTTTAATGTGATTTTTGTGTGTACGCGTGAGTGTTTAAAAATCTCTTTCGTTCAGCATTTGTCTTTTAGAATTTATTATGTAAAGCCCTTTATTCAAAGTTGCCCAAATCCATTTAAAAGACTCTTAAATGCAAATTGGGGATCCTTTGAAGACTAAAGGTATATTGGCTTTTCTGATCCACTTTTGTTTGGACCAAAACCAGTATTGTAAAAAGTTAAGTATATATTTTTCTATGACTTGTTTAAATGGACTAGGGTGACTTTGGATAATAAGGACGTCTACTTAATTTTAAAGCCATTACTATTACTGGATGAGTGAAAATAAAACCATGGTTAATTGCCATCAATAAAATTATAAAATAGTTTTTGATTTCTTCTGTCAATTATTTACAGAAACACTTTTTTTACTGATTTCTTTAGGCTGATATGTTTAGAGCAGGTGTTGTCCAAGTTATGCCATTTGTTGTGACTATGCTGCTTCTGTTAATTTGACCAGCATTAGGTGATTGGATGCAGTTACATTTGGCTGCTGTTGAGTGCTGCTGGTAGGCTGGTTTAATCAGTATTTAAGACCGTTAATAGGTTGCTCCAGGAACCGCATCAGGGGTGTTTGTTGATCTTTACATTTATTTTTGGAGTTCCTTGTGCAATTTCCTTTTTAACTATTTTCCTGCCTGGTGAAAATATTAAATATCTTCTCATATTAGTCTGTGTACCCTTTATTTTGATAGGCTAGTTTCATATTAATTTGGTGACTATCAGATTTTGGTGTCCAAATGTCCATGGGTAACAGTCCATAATGGCTGATTTTACTGATGGCCTACAGACCTTTTCAGGATCTGATGTATTTTTGTATAAGTTTTTAATTTGGATATTGTGCTCAGCTGGAAGCAACTGTTGGCCTTAGTTCTTTATCTGCTTATCAAATTGTAACTCAACTCTGGTTATTTCTATCACCCAAAATTAATTTTCTATGCAATTCTACAATGCACCCCAAGCCATTTTCTACTTTTCATAATTCTCTCAAATTTCTCCACCTCTGAAGGGATGTAAGGCTACCTAACCTGGAAAAAGCCCAAACTGTAAAAGGCATTGGTATGACTTGCCTAAGCAGGAAACTGATCACCCCTCTTCCACTTAGCAGTTACTGACAGTATGTTGGAGTTACTGACTGATATGCATACAGTTCTTACATTTGCGTCTGGTGTGAATTTCCATGTTGGTTACAACACCCAGGTCACTTAGACAGCAGAGTTATATGGATTCCTGAGAATCCAAACTGAAATGGTTTAGCTTAGTGTTGTATTGCCCCTATACAGCACCCATGTAGCCACACAGTATACTGATAATCATCTTTTTTACATGCACATTCATATGGTTTTGGCTGTTGTTGAATTTGGTAGCCATTTGTAACCTGTAGCCCCTTCTTTCACTTCCTCAGTGAAGAATTACTGTTTGCAGTTTTATTTCTTCATTTGACTGATGACTATACAAAAGGATGTACCACTGAGAAGAAAAAACATTAGAGGCTGATTCTCTGAAGTCAGCTATCCAGACTTGCAGTGCTCAAATCACTGGCTGCTGGCAGATTTTGGACAGTTACTGGATAGTATGACAAAGTTTATTATCAAAGAAACTGAACTGAGGGTCATCTAAATTGTAGTCTGTGCAAAAACAATATTATTATAGGTGATGGTAGTTGTACATAATCAGAATAGCTTTGTTAGGAAATAGTCCAATTTATTCATGCAAAACTGATTTATTACACACAACGCAGCCTTAGTCCTTATCTGTTAGACAAATCAGCTTTGGTAAACCAAGTAATCTGTTATTTTAATGGGCAACTTGCCTCTGAGCAGCTGAAATCAATGAAAAAGCAGAATCATAAATAATGGAGTGTGCTCATTTTCTGTCAAATGAAGATTAGTCCCATGACTAAAGACTTATTGGACTGGATGTCTCACTAGCCTTCCCAGTCTTGCAACATTTGCTGCAGATTGAGTCTTCATTATTTAATTTATATTAATTTGTTTCTGTGACTAATAAGCAAACAGCTGCATGAGCAAAACAAGTGATGTGAAATGTTTCACCAAGAGAGTCAGAGCCTTGGCAAAAGTGCAAAGTTAGCTTAAAAACAAAATTGTAGGCTATTACAAAACAATGTGAGTTGGGATACTCAGGAGTCATGATCATCCAGAAGAGAGGAAAGATAGGGCATTGATGGTGAGATAATCGCAGAAGAAGACAGAAGTTTGTGTTGCCTGTGGAGGGCAGACCTCTTACAAGGTCAAATTAAGTGATGTCCTTTATCGGATTGCCACCATACTGTATATATGGTGGTATACTCTATATATACAGTCTATGGTATATATAGCCTAGAACTATATATGGGCCATTCTACCGAATTCGTGAAAATTCAGAGGTTGAAACATTTTGAAAAAAGTGTCTTTTTTTCCCCAAACCTTTTAATTCACACGCATTGTATAACATCTAAGGTACACATTTCTAATAATTGGACATTTTAATTTCATATTGTCTTTTTATACAGTTTTGGAATGTTTTCCTTCTCCCAAAATTTGTCACTACCAAAACACAATAACAATTAACAAAATAAGAAGTTTTGTGATAACCTATTAGGAATTTCTTTACATATACCTTCTAAATATACTTTTTAGAATTTTCTTAAAGCATTTCCATGTTTCAACTGATAACAATAATATTTTTTAACACAAAATAAGTGTAATTTATGAGATTAATTGCATTTAAAAAATATATATTTCTTTGTAAAACGCATAAAGTTGATCATAACGTTTTCAAATTTAAGGATGTATTACTAAAAATATATATTTAATCAAACACCACCATGTTATCTTGTCAGATGATTAGAAAAACATCCTGTGTTTCGGTTGTGACAGCACATGTTCGGTAGTGACGGTAGTGTTTCGGTAGTGACTACTACATCAGACTGTCAGTATTTTCTGTTGATAAAAAATGACAAATAAGTCTCAAATGTTGCACATAATGCAGCTAGCACATAACAAACATATTTTTTTTTATTTCTTTTAAGAAATCTGTTTAATATTTCACTGAACAGCTGATGGATAGTTTGGGATGCAAGATAGAAAATGTATGCTTGGTTTTATTATCCTTCAAGAAAGATTGTAGAAGTGTTCAAAAATGGTCACATTTAAAAAGTATCTAACATGTTAACAATTGCTCAAAGAACACATATAACCTCCAGATCTCATTTTAGTGTTCAATTTGTTACCTTCAGGGCCCTTTTTTGACAATCTAAGACGCATGATCTGAAGCATATGATTCAGGTGTATGTAGGGAGTGTCTAGTTCACTTTTCCTAGTTTGACAGCAGAATAAGTGAACAGACGCCAGGTGCATGGTTCAAAAGGATTGTTCTAATGTCCCTCGCCCCTTAATTGAAGGGCTACTTCAAAGTAAAAATGACCTAGGGTTTAAGTTTGCAATACTTCGGTTTATCTGTTCAGTTAAGTGTAATAGCCTTACACTTATCAGTTAAGTGTACGGCCATTTTGTTTTGATTGTTTTTACGCTGGAGTATCCCATTAACCCTTAAAGGTGTAGGTTTTTGAACATTCTAAGTTCCGCAACAATTGAAGGTTCTAAAATTCTATGTTGAATTCAATGAACCCAGATATTCTTTAGAATGTTAATTTCCCAACATTCGGGTTAAGCATGAATGTTTGTTAGGTATAACCCATACCTGCCAACAACGTATTTCAAGGTCATCTCCCGGCGGCCACCCGTTTTGTTTTTTCTCCCGGAAAAATTGCATGACCATCAAACTTAATTTTAAATTCACGGATCCATTAATTTTTTCTGTTAGTCTGACATTTCCCGGGTTGCCAAATTCGGTATGATATGCACCCTACACATAGCCAACACAATGACTTACTTTCAATTTCAATCCTGTTGTCATAAAACCTGGCAACCCAAAACCCAGTTTTTAAAAGCTAAATGAAGGGTTCAGATGCAAAAGCCTCTAAATGCCACCTACTGTACGTCAAAAATGAGATAAAGATGGTGAGTGAATGCTCTCCTCACCTAGTATACGTTAATCAAATAATTTAACTTCAAAACACACCAAATAACACTCTCTTCCTGGTCTGAAATATCGATTTCTATGCAAAAACCTATGGGAACCGGATTTTAAATGCTCATTTAAAAGAAATGTGGTCAGACGGATTTAGAGGGTTTTGCATCTGAACTCTTCAAATGTTGGAAGGTATGCCATAACCAATCAGAAGAAAAACAATAAGAGTGTCATCTTCCATTCCCTAAAAGCAAGTACTGCATGCACCATGGCACAGTACCACCATATGGATGAGCAAACACATTTCTGCAGAAGGGATCTGCTGAAGGCAGACTCTTTTACTCTTTTTGAAGATAAAAAACTTTTGAATGAATGCTTGAAACCAGGCGACGCTGATTTGCCTTGTCATAGCCAGCCTAAACTCTGACTCACTCAGTCAGACACCCCAAGTTAAGCAAATCCGCAGTTCAGTTTTTGTTTTTTAAATGTAAGACAAGGTTCAACAACAACGAAAACAAAACGAGGGTGTAGGGGTGGTCCACTGTGTAGGAATCCTAGACCATGACCCGGATCAGGAGTGAGGTTTAGGAGGCTTTAGGAGTGTAACGGTAGGTGTGCAGTATGTTGGTAAACCTCCCTGGAGACACCTATAGAGTAGTGTCGCAGCCTGAGCTTTTATTATTTGCTTTGCATTTGCTTTGCTATTGCTAGCATGCTCGACTCCTTATCCGAGGTGCTGCTGTTTGCACCGTCGTCAGATAGCTTCGTGAGATATTTTCTAATACTTTCTAGTGTTCAAAACTCAACAGTCCACGAGATGTGCATCAAACTAACATATTCCAACATATTTCAAAATTTTAATATGCTTATTTGCGAAAATATATGAAACATTTGGCCGGCTCGCTGAGCTCGCACGGTATCCTGGGTAATTTTAAGCCGCCATCGGTCCTGGCTATATTTTGAGGATTGATTTTAAGGGGGAAATAGCACTTCCCCTTGCTTCCTAAAGTAATGAGACACCCTAGCCCTACACGTGCACACGCAAAAACGAGGGTTAGGGCAAAAATCTAGGGGTAGGGGAGGTATTGGGACGGGCCCTTAATTTTTATTAGTCTTTCTGCTCCACTTTTTCCTTTATGTTTAGACATGTTGGCAATTTGTTTCTTTATTCATGGGTATCATCAGGTCCCTTTCTACAGGTGTATACAATCAAGCACCTAGATTCCCAAATAACAAACATACACTGGGACGGAACTGGGCCACACCTACCACAACGTCCGGCACGGATCTGCATAATGGACCTGATCCGGCGTCCAAACGCACATCGGTCCAAAATTGGTCTGGATCCGTTTGACGGATCTGGTACCAATAAGGGCTAAGACTGGCCCAGTTCCGTATGGTAGTCTGTGTTACTGACGTGTTCCAGATCTGTTTATCATATGCAATACGGGTCCGCTTATTGTGTGTGGTACGGACCCGTTTATCAGACATCAGCCGGCTTTATTTGACATGTGACACAACTGCTTTGACACAACAGACTGGGAAATGTTTAAGCAGGCAGCCACTTACAACAACCGGACAGACATAGAGGAGTATACAGACACTGTAACCTCTTACATCACCAAGTGCATCGATGATGTGACCCACACAAAAGACATCATCACTCGGGCTAACTGGAAGCCATGGCTGACAGGGGATGTCCTCAGGCTGCTGAGGGCCAGAGACAAAGCCTACAGAGCTGGGGATGAAGCTGGCATGAAAACAGCGAGAGCCAACCTGTCCCGTGGCATCAAGGAAGCAAAAAAGGAATACACTCACAAGATAACCACCCACTTCAAAGACAGCAGGAACTCACAAAGCCTATGGCGGGGCATTCAGGCCCTCCACGGACTACAAGCCAGGCCACAGAGCTGTGAGAGCAACATCCCTCTGCTCAACAACCTGAACCGCTTCTTTGCTCGCTTTGAAGCACAAAACAGCACCTGCCCACAGAAGACCCATCCCCCTCTACATGAGCAGCCCCTGTGCCTCTCTGCCGACAGCGTGAAGAGGACACTTGCTGCTATCAACACCAGTAAGGCAACAGGTCCAGACAACATCCCAGGTCGCGGCGCTGAAGGACTGCGCGGGGGGAGCTTAAGGATGTCTTCACAGACATCTTTAACACTTCCCTGAAGCAAGCCATCGTCCCATCATGTTTCAAAGCTGCCACCATCATACCTGTGCCGAAGAAACCTGCTCCATCCTGCTTCAATGACTACCGCCCTGTGGCACTGACACCCATCATCATGAAGTGCTTTGAGCGGCTTGTCATGTCACATATCAAAGCCATTCTCCCCCACCCTGGACCCCTTCCAGTTTGCATACCGAGCCAAAGCGGTCTACAGAGGATGCAATCTGCTCTGCCCTCCACCCAGCCCTCACCCACCTGGAAAAAGAGACTCATATGTGAGATTGCTGTTTATAGACTTCAGTTCTGCATTCAACACCATAATACCACAACAACTCATCTGCAAACTCGACAAACTGGGACTCAGTACCTACCTCTGCAACTGGCTACTGGACTTCCTCTGTCAGAGGCCCCAAGTAGTGCGTGTTGGCAACAATACCTCAAGCAGCATCACACTGAGCACAGGGGGCCCCAAAGGCTGCGTGCTCAGTCGCTGCTCTTCACCCTGCTGACGATGACTGCACTGCAACCTACAGCAACAATCACATAGTGAAATTTGCTGGCGACACAACTCTGGTGGGTCTCATCACCAAGAGCTGACGAGACTCAATACAGGTTGGAGGTCGACCATCTGACCACGTGGTGCAGGGACAACAACCTCCTGCTGAGCGTCAGCAAGACCAAAGAGATTGTTGTTGACTTCGGAGAGGTCACACCCAACACCTGCCACTGACCATCGGCGGTGCTGTGGTGGGAAGAGCGAGCAGCACCAAATTCCTGGGGTGCACATCAGCGAAGACCTCTCCTGGACCACCAACACTGCATCACTGGCGAAGAGAGCTCAGCGCCGCCTGTACTTCCCTCGCGGAAACTCAGGCGAGCAAGTGCTCCACCAGCCATCATGACCACATTCTACCGAGGCACCATTGAGAGCATCCTCTCCAGCTGTATCGCTGTGTGGGGGAGGAAGCTGCACTGAATACAACAGGAAAGCCCTGCAGGCGCATAGTGAACACAGCTGGAAGGATCATTGGTGCTTCACTCCCCCCCTGAAGGACATTTACACCACCCACCTCACCCGCCAAGGCGACCAAAATTGTGAGTGATGCAAGTCACCCCGCTCACAATCTGTTTGATCTACTGCCCTCTGGGAAGAGGTACAGAAGCCTGCGCTCCCCGCACTACCAGACTCACCAACAGCTTCATACACCAAGCTGTAAGGATGCTGAACTCTCTCCTCCTCTCCCCCCTCCACCCTCAGCTACATAACATCCTGGACATTGGACCCACAATGCCGCCTGCACTACTCCACTTGCACACTTGAACACTTGCACACTTGTACACTTTTTTTACAACTTGGTGTTGTTGTCCTGAAAACACAACACTTCTGCTGCTCTTACATAACTTGCACCACTATGCCACTTTCTTCATTACTCAGGTCAAACAGAACTACCCAAGCCTCTTATTGGCCTGACTTTGCACTAGTTTTTATTGACTGTCTATGCACAATTTCAACAAAATTTTGCTGCTCTTATTTTTCATTATTATATGTGCCCTCTTATTTACTTACTTTTTGTTTTACTTGAATGTTATGTTTGTCTGTGGACTTAAAATTGGTAAAATATGTCTTGTCTTCACCGTGGGATAGTGAGAAACGTAATTTCGATCTCTTTGTATGTCTGGAACATGTGAAGAAATTGACAATAAAGCTGACTTTGACTTTGACTTTGACTTTGAAATGTGATTGGTAATTAGGGCTAATTATCCTGAAAAATCTGTTTGCTACACATTTGCTAAAAGGTTCGTTATAGGTTCACCCAGGCTAAAGTTCGTAACGTTTTCCCAACAGCTCAACTGATAAACATAACATTTTTTTTATTCAACAACCTGGCTGTAGAAGTGCAATCCCAGACAAAGTTTAAGTCGTGTTAATTCCACTGTTCCCATCGATATTCAGGCGGTCTTCCTCGGTCATCTCCATGGTCAATCTGAAACAACAAAAAATAAACATGAGCCATTTATTCCTTTTTGAAAATAGGTTAAGTCACAATTACACTCGTTTTTTTATCATCAGTGATCCTGTTGGCGTTAGCTGTTACCAAAATAGGCTAGTTATTGTGATGGCTGTTTTGCTCAAGCTAAGCTAGTAGCCTAGCCTATATGGCTGGAAAATAATAGTATAACCTTACAGTAAAGTTATCAATCGCTCGTTTGCTTATTGTTGTCTCTGAATAAACCAACAGAGATAAAAAGCAGAAAAGCAGAGCCTACCTTGAAAAGTCGGGCTGTCCTAGTCCAGGCTGGCAAATCATGTCAAAAGATTGACAGTGAGCAAACCAAAGATCCTTGATTAACGTTACTGCTTGGACTTCTGCATGCGTGGCAAGAATATGGGGTTGTCTCATAGCAGTGTTTGATCTGACACAAACAACAATTGACTACTTTTACCACTGCTAGGTAATAATAAAAATAATGAAACGAGCATATGATCAATATTGAGCCAACTATATCTTCTTTTCCAGCCTTACTGTAGAAATGAAGTGGCCATGGGAACATAGTGCACCCCATGGTTTCTAAATTTGTGCCATTCCAAAATACCTTTTTTTTTCTTTAGCAGCCAGTTGACAATGAAGTATGGAAAGGTCAATTTAGCAGAATCAGCACCTTAATTAATATCATTACCACCTGGGTCTGCTGTGAAAAAATGGTCCTTCGGCTCATATCCATTATCACAGGTTTGGGCCAAATCGGTGTTTTGTATTTTAAACGCATCTCCTGACTTCCAGTTGAGTTGCGGAAATTGGACCTGGGACAAATCTGTAAACCGGTGATAAAACAGCATTGCCAGCAGAGCTGAAACCTGTATCAGGAGCAGACCTGGCCCACAGTCAGATATCGTATGTCCGCTACAGGCGGATCTAATGGCTTTTATGCGGATCCGGCCCAAAGGAAATTGCTATCTGGGTTATGAATGCAGACTGCATGGTGCTTGACTAATACACCTGTGGAAAGGAACCTGATGAAACCCATGAATAGCACTAGCTTAATCATTGAAATTAAACTTTTATTTCAGGTTGTAGGCCTAGTCTTAAATATGCTAAAATGTATTTTATATATATACATGTGCAATTGGAAATATCACTGATTTACCAAAATATAGGACCTAGCGTTCCATTTAGTCACTACCGAAACAATCTCGTCACAACCGAAACTTCAATTTATGTTTAGGTTGTGACTGTTTCGGTAGTGACGAAAAGGTATATTTTTGAGTCTATCTCAAAGATGCTAGTCAGCACATGGTTAAATAGCACAGTTCTGAACATTTATACACAAATAAAAACTACATTTTCAAAAAAAACAACCAAAACAACTTGATTAATTGAAATAAGTATGTGCTCGGTAGTGAAGTTCTTAAATGTCACCAGCTGATTTTGAGACTTTTGAATGCATTTACTCAAAAATGATTGGACTGATCTACTCACCATGTGGCCATGAGAGAGAGAGGGATGCACACACACTTCCTGGTACAAAATGGAGCTGTGTGGCTAAAATCATTATCATCCTATGGGCTAAACCTTACAGTGTTTCGGTTGTGACATAAAAATGTGGGACAACATTTTTTACATAATGATTTATGATTTTTGAAAAAAATATGCAATAAATATATTTTTTCGATTGCTTTTATCATAGGTATTCAAAAGATCTTTATAAAAACATGCGTGGAAAAAATTACAAAAATGATTTCATATGAATTTTCATAAGGTGAAATTTAGTACCCTAAACATGAGGATTTTATATAGGCTATATTAAGCTTGATGCTACCTCAAATATTGTTTTAGTTCCTAATATATTTTTTAAAAAGATCTTCATAAATATGTAAATTTTTTCTGTATAAATGCTTTTAAAATGAATTTTTAGGGTCTGGGACAGCAATTTGCACGAATTCGGTAGAATCGCCCATATACGGTCTATGGTTAACACCAATGATTGCATGAGTAGGGCAATTTTTTGTTGTGTTTTTTGTCCCTTTGATTCTTCTGTGAGGGTCATAGCTGTTGTAAGTTGGATAAAAGTAGCCTATCTGTGGATAAAAGTATCTGCTTAATAAAATGAAAAATTTGGTCATGACTTCCTTAACTGTTAGATGCCCTTTTAATTAACGGTGCCGTCACCTTTCCCGTCACCTTCAACAATGCCTAATGATTTGTTTGTTTGGTTGGTTGGTCACCCTGACCCTCGCGAACAGGCCACTGGGTGTCACTTAAAAACCAGATCAGATTTATTGTAGCAACCATCCTTGGCAACGCAAAGAGTCCATGGCGACGTCAGTGGCGCTGTTCAGGCTCGTGTAAAGGAATGCAGCTGTAATGAAAAGTTCACTTTTTTTACTCGATGTGCTTCGAGGCTGCGGGGGGGAAATAGCGCCAAGTGCAGTGCTGACTTCTAATTGTAATCCTCACAATGGGATGCGGCGCAAGCTCCAACATTACTGTTGTTGAACCTGTCAAACCTTCAAGCGAAAATGAGGTAGGTGCTCTGATCAATTAAGTGGTAAAGATGTTAGGCCTAAACACTGCCGAGTCTTACAATCAAGAATTAGAAATAATTCCTTTGAGCGTGTTAGGTGTTTATTTCTTGAAAGGAGCATGCCATGCCGTCCTGTAGCCTAAGGTCGGTCCGACAGGAACGATTTTCTCATACATTTTTCAGTGTGACCCATAAAACAGTCGCCCTTTGTTATATGAGAAGCTGTTCCATTATTTCCCATTACATTTTAATCAATCAGAAGTGCATCTTCAGCTGATATATCTAGACTGTCAGGCTACTGACTGTGATAAACATCAGAAATGTGGACTATATTATCAAATTAAGATGTGGCTAATGATTAACCAAATAAGTTAATCTATATAATCACTTGACAGCATGACTCCCTGGAGGTGCAGCGGACAGAAGGGGGCGACCGGGGGGACTCGGCCGTGTCGAAACACACCACAGACAGCGGACTAGGTCTGGAGGCGGCAGAGGGCATCATCTTACCTGGGGCAGTGCCTAGACAGCTTCCCCCGCTCAGAGGTGAGTGGTGTTAATGGATGTGAAATGAATCTGGGCTACAGTAGGCTAAACAGCACGGAAATAATGGTTATAAAGAAGTCGTTAGTCAGACCATGTACTGTGAACTTGGGAACCTAAAGATCTGGCTTGTAGATTTCATGGAAAAGCACTTTCCATGAAAATAACTGACCATCCCAGATTTCCAGGCACATTTGTCAATGCTTTGTGTATACATATGTCTGTGTGTGTGTGTGTGTGTGTGTGTGTGTGTTAGCCAGCAGCTTGGGCCAGGCACAGAACAACACCCCCTCACCCAGACAGGAGTCCAGTGAGATCCTGGAGCAGCTTCTGAATCAGGGTATCATTCCAGCCCAGCCCCACACAGCCAGCAACGGAGAGGCCTATAGCATCATGGTGAGCACGCACACACGCACACGCACACACACACACGCACGCACGCACGCACGCACGCACGCTCCCATCCACCCACCCACCCACGCACGCACGCACGCACGCACGCACGCACCCACCCACCCACCCACCCACGTACGCACGCACGCACGCACGCACGCACGCACGACACACACACACACATTGCTGACAGCATCAGACATCAACACACACAAACAGCCTATCATTGTCTACCAGTGGTCTAACAGTCCCCACCATTGATAACACACAATTGTTAACAAAAAAACAAACACATTTTAAAAATGCATGCATTAAAAGGGACCACAACATAAGTCAATCTTCGTATTGTTTCTTACACACAGAAATAAAACAATAAGAATATTATGCTCTCCGCTCCACACCAAACATTCAACTGATTTCATCATTCAGTTGATTTCATCCTTCTAAGTGGCCTGGCAGAAGTGGCTGGAAGTGATGCATTTCCTTCCTGTGGCAGATGGACGAAGCAGAGAAGCCCCTGAGGAGGCCGCCGCCCCGGCTAGAGAAGCTGATGGTCAGGAAAGAGGAGCAGGGGACAGCCACGAAGGAGGACATTGAAGAGAAGATGAGACAGGCAGAGGAGCGACGGCAGGTGAGAGAGAGAGATTCTATCTACTTATTGAAATCGCTGACACACACAAGTTTGTAATTTAATTGTTAATGTATACATCTACGGTATGTTTCCGGTTCCGACGCCGACAAGAGTGACAGCCTACTCAGTAGCTCCGTGTCTTAGTGTTTTTTTCTACGTCTTTTGTTTACTTTTTACTTCGCAACTTTATATACACTTTAATTACTATTTCTGCTGTTAAAGAATGTGTTTGTGTTGTCTGTATGCTTCTGAGACCTTGAATTTCCCCTGGGGATCAATAAAGTATCTATCTATCTATCTATCTATCTATCTATCTATCTAAATAGAAAGTATTATAAGCAGAAACATATATTCTCAAATATTTTCTCTCTGTGTGGCCTGATAAATACATTATGGATATGGTAATGGAAGCCACCAGTGTGCAGGCATCTTTATTAACCTTCACATTCTCAATCAAGGCCTGAAAATGCAGACATTTGCTAAAACAGATGAAAGCATGTTATTAAATTGATCAGATGCAAGTATTCATAGACAACAAGAAATACAGCTCCCTCATTTGACCTTATGGAGTCAGGACTACCCTACATGTGCAAACGTGTGCACGCACACACACACAGAAACAATGCTACTATAGCAACATAAAAATGTTTACGTGAGTGAGAAGACATTGAAGGAGACAGAACTATTAAACACCCAAGAATAGTTGTTATTAGGGACGTCCCACCCAGCTGTTCACATGCTGTGGGACTGAAACTTTGGGATTCAGTTCTTGGGAAATGTTTGTTCAAAGCAACTTACATTATATTTGAACCAATGACCAAACAAAACACACCAGATATCCATCTGTTCAGTGCTCTCTGAGAAACTCCACACATTGCTTTGTTATGTTTGGGGAACAGGCAGCCCCCACGTTGTTTCCAGTTCATTGTACTGATATTTGCTGAATGCTACAAAAACTGTAAATGGTAGAAATAGCTTTCTGAATGTTTTATTTCAATTTAAATTTAATTTTAACTGCCAAAACATTACACATGTCTCATGGTACTTTATAGAGTGTTAAACATTCAGAGAGAGCCCATGGGTAACAGGGGTGAGGAAAAACCTCGAGCAGATCCAAGACTCAAGGGCCTGACCCATCTGCCTAGGGTCAGTTACAGGGCAGTAAGGTCTGTATGATAAATGAAGGTATATGTTACAAAGAGGTAGGATGGTTGCATAACCAGTATATTAATGCATGAATCCTATTTAGTGTCAGAAAGTTCAAATAGTCCAGTGTAGGGAATTAATTGTCCATAGGGATTAGGAGTTGTCATAGGGCAAGTAGTGGGTTGCTAGGCTGCGCAGGCCAGACCTTGCACAATTTTGCAAACTATTGTGGTTTTATCAAAATACTTAACACAATTCACAAAATCACACACCCAAACTGCAAAATACCTCATATATCCTGCAAAATGAAGCACTGCAACCAAAACTACATATAGCATTATCAAAATCAAACATTTGCACCAAATGGCCCACACTTCATTCATATTACCAGATTTTTGCCTAACCAACTACACACTGTTGGGTATAATGAAAATCACTATGACACTCAATACACTTTAGTATGCTTTGCCATAATACTAAAACAAATTGTAGAATATTCTTCAGATTGTTCACATGCACAGAAATATTTGCATATACACACACATGCTGTTGAAACATTTATTCTTTTTATTTTTCACCAAACAAGTCTGTGCAACATATGCACAGCAGATATATTTACATTGGAGTGAACAAAAATATGCTCACAAAAAACAGTAAACTGAAAAAGAAAACAGCAGAAAAATGTTGTTCCTTGTTGTTCCCTGTCTTCCTTGGCCATGAACTCCTCTACCAGCTCTCACTCTTCCTCCCCCTCTCATTCTCACCCTCCCTCTTCCTCTCTCTGCAACGCCTTCCATTGTTGTTGTAAAAAAAAAAGTGCTTACTTGTGGTCTTTCCATAGTGCTTACTTCCTGATTGAAGTTGTAACAATTAATCATTGAGGTGTTTGGCCAGGCCAGGCACATATGTTGGCCAATTAGCTCATGTAGTGTCATTTTGAATGGCAGTGTTTTGAAATGGCAAACGTGACTTTATGTCAGATTGTTGTGTCTTTTGCAGTGAACCGTGTTCACTGCATTTGAGTGTAGTTGAGTGCCATTCTAAATTGCAAAATGTGTGTAAAGCAGAAAATGTGTTTAGAGTTTTGGAGACTTGAGAAGAGGTTTTGCTCTCTGTGTGTCAGTTTAAATTATTGTGCTTTGCATGTCATTTTAGTGTGATAGCAATTAGAAAAAAACTGTAAGTACTCAAAGCCTTGTGCTTTTGAGTTCCAGATTAAGGAACATGGTAAATTATTTGCAAATGATACAGAGGTGCCTCTTATTTCACAGTAACTAATCATAACATTGCCTATCAAGTTACCCATAACTTCACTCAAGGTGTCCACTGTATTTTGTTCTATCTGTCACAGACTTAAAATTTTAGTCTGTCGCCCCTGAATTTCTATCACTGGAATATCCCCTCATCTCTCCATACACTTTGCAATGTTTTTTTCCCCTTACAACCTTTATCCTCTCTCTGTCTCTCTTTCTTCTCTCCCCGCTGACTGACTGTTCTCAACTCTGTATCATCACATGCCTAAGCTCCCTTCTTCCTTTCCACCTCTCTACCTCCTAACTCCATTTTTTTCTTTCTCTTTCTCTCTCTCTCTGTCTCTCACTCTTTCTTTCATCTTTCCACATCACTCCTCTATTTTTTCATCTCTCCACAGACCAAAGAGGATGAGCTGAAGGTGCGGCTCAGGACTAAGTCAGCTCGGCACCGCCAGGCTGCTTCTCAGCTGGAGGCCGACCAGACTGTGGTGGAGGAGCTTCAGTTAGATGCTCCCAGTACTCGGCACAGTCCACCCAAGACCCCGGACCACCAGAACCATATCAGTCCGCTGGAGGGCAGGTTAGAGAGCGGGGGAGAGGAGAAAGAGGAGAGAGGAAGAGATGGGGTGATAGTGGGAGACAAAGATGGCGGAAGAAGAGATGCGCCCTTGACAGACTCGTTGAACATGGAGAATGACTCCACTTTTCAGCAAGTTGAAGACATAGAAGAGATATTTTAACTGAAAATAAAGAAGTGGGTTTATTATGCACACTACTGGTCAAAAGTTTGGGGTCACTTAGAAATGTCCATTCCACTCCATTATAGACAGAATACCAGCTGAGATCAGTTGCATTGTTTTTTTTTAATCAGGGCAGCAGTTTTCAGATTACATTATGTGCTTACATAATTGCAAAAGGGTTCTCGGCTGTTATCAGCAACCATTCATCCAATGTTCCAAAGGAACATTCTGTTTACTAATCTGATATAATTTTAAAAGGCTAACTG
The DNA here is from genome assembly GCF_017589495.1 of Alosa alosa. Lineage (NCBI taxonomy): Eukaryota > Metazoa > Chordata > Actinopteri > Clupeiformes > Clupeidae > Alosa > Alosa alosa. The sequence goes on from NC_063208.1 coordinate 12,194,993, forward strand.
ATAAAACATTGGAGAACATTTTTGCAATTATGTCAGCACATAATGTAATCTGAAAACTGCTGCCCTGATTAAAAAAACAAAAAAAAACAATGCAACTGACCTCAGCTGGTATTCTGTCTGTAATGGAGTGGAATGGACATTTCTAAGTGACCCCAAACTTTTGACCGGTAGGTAGATAATTTGGGGATATTGTATGGGAGAGATAGAAGAATTACATTTTTCTTGGTTGGTGCCTTTTAATAAAACATCAATGACTCAATGATCAATAATATAAATCATATATATATATTAACTATATTTAAAAACAAATAGTAGGCCTATACAGGTGTGAAGACATGGTTGGATAATAGAAAGATTTTAGATTCTTTGAATCCCTCTTTGCTACAAACCTTTGCACATACGCTGTGCGTATTTGTGAAGTGGAAGAAAGACAAGCTATATTTGTAGATTTGTATTGTTAGAGTTTTGTGTTGTTTTTTTACAACAACTGTTATGTTGGGAGAGTCCGGGCTAACTGTAATAAATCAAACCAAAAGATTTATCTTAAAAATGCCAATAACATAATTTCTTATTGAAGAATGCAAATATCAGGAAACATGGTATGGTGATGGTATTTTAATTTTAGTGTGAGAATTCCACCTCTGAATTACTACCATAATGCCAAATTTGCCCACTAG
>NC_063208.1:12198169-12413378 GCF_017589495.1 Alosa alosa
AATCAAACTACAATATTGTGTTAGGGATTCTAGACCTAGGCTATCCTAGAAATCAAAATTAACACCAAAATAAAGACCAAAACCCACAACAGGCCAAGCGGATTTGTCATGAAAACCAAATGTCTGCCGTCTTTCAGAATGATCTTAAAGCAAAAAGACAAAAGAAAAGAAACATCCTCAAACATATGTTGTATTATGTTCTGTAATACTATCTGGTGTAGCCTGCCTAGGTAGGTATAGCATACATCAGAGGCTTGGCGCTTGCACCTGTTTCAGACGTGGTCATCGGATTGCTGCTGGAGACAGGCGTTCCTGCGGCACTTTGCTCACGCTGCCTAACCACCTGTTGAAATATCCCAAGAGGCATCTAGATAACGGCTTTAGATCAGCAACACGCATTATAGCCTACTTTAAATCACCAGATGTCAATATAATGAACTCGACACTGATATGGCTTTGACAAAATTATACTATAGCCTGATGGACTAGCCTGCTGCAATTGAAGGATGTTCTCAATGGATTAAGGACTTTGTCTGTCGTTTATGTCGTTCCACGAAATGTTTATTTTCCGTTCCAATAAAACATATTTTGTTGAAAGGTGAAAGTTTTTTGAGAAAAAGTGTCAATAACCAATATTTTGACTGAGCCGATTGACAGCAAGCGATTTCATGCGCTTGCTGTCTGAGCGCGTGTCGCGCGTTGGGCGGAGCCACCCGCCCTCGCCGGCAGAAGTGGGCGGACTTACATGATTCGCTTTTAGGAATGGATCACAAGCTCTTTTTGGTAGTCACGACAGTCCCGAAGAAGAGTTGAACCCACCTGATGATCTTTGAAGACAATCCGCTCCATATTTCATCCAAGTGACGATAAAACAATCTACCTCTACCTTGATATTTTTGGTATCGTGTCATTGTCTTCATCAACTTGTTTTTAGGAGTTTGCGTTAATTCACATTCACGTTTGTTTTATCGATAGTGATAGCATAATCAGCTCAAAAACCTCTCTACAACTGATTTATTTCTAAATTGTTTTTTTTGCACTAATAAGACTCGAGAGGATGCACACTACGCAGAAGGACACGACTTATACCAAGATTTTTGTGGGAGGTTTGCCATATCACACCACTGACTCTAGCCTGAGGAAATATTTCGAGGTGTTCGGGGAAATTGAGGAGGCTGTTGTGATTACCGACCGACAGACTGGCAAGTCTAGAGGTTATGGATTTGTAAGTAAACATTTTTCATCCTTGCTTCCCTGTTCCGAAATAGCAGCTTTCTCCAGCCCAGCAGCTAACTTATTGCAACAGTTTAAAGGGCAGCATAATCACATGTCCCCCGTTAATGCTTCATACCCTTGTTTTGTGGTTGACTACGAGTTTTGTCAGACGCGTCGAGTCAAGTTACCTCATAAAATTATCAAGAATTGCAACACAAACCACAGACAACTTATCTGCTTTTCTCCAGTCAGTTTACCCTGTTGGCTTATCAAATGAAAGAGCTCTCCCCCTTAAGCCAAATCATTGTAAACAACGGGTTCCCTATTAGAGGCATTTCTTCTGAAGAATTCCGATTCCATCAGTATTAAAATTGGATTCCTTGTGCCATGATGACACAAGTTGGGTCACCATTGAGTGGAAACAGGACCACGTGGTGCTTTGGCAAGATCAGGAACCATACTTTTAATGCCAATACATTTGTACTCTCAAACCAGTAGTGACTCAGGAAAAAAAGTCAAGGTGATGTTGTGTTAGCACAGCTGTCTAGAATGACCGCAGAGACTGACCGCGTTGAAAAGAAGCTTGTTGGTTAATAGGCAGCAATGGTTGTTGACAGACTCTGCTGTCGAAATAGGTTCCACTTCAGAGGTCTGTAAAGTCAGTTAACCCAGGAATAGGCATGAGTTGAACGATGGCTTCATTCGAGGCATCACCTCACAGTGGACTATAAACGTTTGTGTATAGACCTACATTTATCTGACAGTTTAGAAGACATTTTTCTATCACTTGGCTTATATGTGACTATGGGTTGTAAACAGGGGCAATAAACCACATCACAATGAAGTAAGCCACATGCTCTCTACTATTTCATAATGGTATTTTTGCTTTGTTTATCTTAAGCAGCACCTCAAACTTGCTAAACGTTTGGCAACAGTGTTGTCCTTATCAGGGTGAAAAGGCTAGATTATCAGGCTACTTGTGGTTACAACCTTATGGCAAATTATCCAAACTTCCTGTGTTCATTTGAATAACTGCAAAAAGAAGAACTCAGAGTAAAGTTTATCCCTGGTCACTCACAGATGGAGTGTTTCTTTTTAAAGTTGTGTCAAGGGACTTTATGTTTTAGTCTGCACACCCAAACTATGACAAACAGGCACTTTCACTTTCTGGAAAATGTTAATTGATAGATTAGTTCTTTTGAGACAATTTTGCCTTTATTCGTCCTGCATGCCCTTGAAAGAAACACAAACATGCAAAACACCCTCTTACATGTTTTTCTGCTATGCCTCGTCCGTTGCCTAGGTGACGATGGCTGATCGCTCGGCTGCCGACCGAGCATGCAAGGATCCAAACCCCATCATTGATGGCAGGAAGGCCAACGTCAACTTGGCATACCTGGGGGCTAAGCCACGGGTGATGCAGCCAGGTAAGAGTGTGATGCAAGGACCAATGGTGGACCATGTTTTGATGGACTACCCCTAAATCACCACCATTTCATCTTCAGGAGGCTCTTTTGTTGTGTATATGGTTTACTTGTTGTGATTAATTAAATAAACACTTCACATGATTTTGGACATTGAAGGGTGAACTTTATGGCAATTGGGTTAATGGCTTTATATTTTATTTAGGAGAGCTTTTCTTTAGAGCCAACTAACCATGTACAGGTTTCTGGTTACTTGCACAAGCTGATGTCCTTGAGAACCAAGCAGACTAACTCAGGCTTGGGTTTGGGTTCTCTCTGTGCACAGGCTTCACCTTTGGCGTGCCCCAGATCCATCCTGCTTTCATCCAGAGGCCTTATGGGTAAGTGTGAGGATGTATGTAGACTGAATGGGTTGTCTGACACAAGAGTGGATGGATAGAACCAACGTAAAACCAATCTGATGGTCCTCACAGTTAAACAATTACACATGCAGACCTACATGTACATAAACATGTACTGTCCATAATGGATTCTCATAGTGTATCCTCATTCAGTCATACTACTTTAGTCTTTATTTTCAATGGTTGGTTACACTAAGCAGATGAATCAAACATGCTACTCATAACACATTTATGCCATCAATAATTGGAACGAGTGAGATATGAAGTGTGTGTGTGTGTAATATTTGTTGTTCATGTATTTTATGTATTTCTAATGCTGGACCTTGCTGCCTGACCAAATGTTATCTATTTTTCTCTGGTCCGACAGGCTCGATATCGGTTAAGATTACTGGTGCTTTGAGGAATAGAATTGCACAGATCATTGTTACCTGTAGAGTCAAACACACACAAACAAGCTCAAATGGTGATTACAGATGCATGTATGTTGGAGTTTTTATTTTTGGTTTTGATTTGTTTTGTTTAGTTTCTAGAGCTGTGTGTGTGCCTTTTTTACCGTTATGAAGTGGTGTTGATAGCTAAACTGTGTGCTTTGGGAAAAAAAAGATATGGAGTTTTGGTGTTCTTTTTCACTGTTTGGATGAAGTTTTCACTTTGCCGAGTGGGCGCAAAGTGGGATTCCAGTTTGTGCTTTTGTGCTGTAGCTTGTGTTACTTTCTCATTCTCTTTTCATTTAACAATACGTTTTATTTGTGTTTTTTTTTCTTTCTGATGTCTTGTTGGAGTGAGTAAAACCTTTTTTGTGTGACTTTGTTGAGTCTCCCCCTTCCCAACAAAACATTTCAACAACCATCCCCTTGCATGCGACCACCTTGTGCTGTTTTATGTCAGAATCTCTCCGATGGAGGGACCTCTGTAATAACCCACTGAGTTGCTATATATGTGTCATGGCAATCTCCTTCCTCTGCCTGCCTTACTCCCTTTCCCTACCTCTCTCTCTCACTGTTTCTCTGTCAGTCATGTTGTCCACCATCCTGTCTTCCTTATCTTGTCATTTCAGCTACTGGATCTCAGACATAGGACCTAAAACAGCACAGCGACAGAATCATACTATATAGTATTTGTAGACCATGGTGCATTGAAGACTTTACATTAATGACAGCGTTACAGGGCATTTTAATAATGACCTTGACTCAACAGAAATATCTAAAGTGAAGGGAAGATGTCCAACTTGTGAAAAAGTTAAGGGACCCTAGACGTGGAATATAGAGGGGGTTGCACGTGTGTGTGTGCGTGCGTGTGTGGGTCTGTGTGCCGCACAGCGAGGTCTCTCTATCTCAACGCTGTGACACAAACAAATGTCTGGATGCCACAGTCCCTGAACAAGCTTTGTGTCACATGGCTCTGCCGCGTTAAGGAAAACAAGTTGGCCCATTGTGCGGCACAAAGGCGGCACTGCTGACACTGCAGTTGCATGAAGCCCACTCTCTCCTCTCTCTCCCTCTGTCTTTCCCTTCACTCTCCCTCCCTCCCTCCCTCCCTCTCTGGGGTTATGCCGGATGGCAGTGGGTGGAGGGGTGGGGGTTAGGCTCAGATATGTAGCGCTGAGATGCCCTTTAAAAACAGGTTGTATCCTACATGCGGCCTGGGGGCCTTGTCAAGGACCGCTCCTGCATTGACATCCAGGCTTGCTACCACGACATGCTGTGAGTCCAAAGACTAACATTAACACAGCCTGCCTGTGATTGCTCTGCTGTGTGTGGTTGCTGACCTCAGGTAAAACCTTTCAGGAGCTGACTTGGGTATACTATATGGCGGAGGTGACGATAGGTGACTCAGCTGAAAAGAAGAGTCTCTGACCCTTTCAGACCTGATGTTGTGCATCGGTCTGTTTCGGTCAAAAGCAACAACAGGTGTGGTCTCTTGTCTCTCTCTCCCCCGCATTGTCTGGTATTGTTCAGTCATCGTCTCTGTTTCTCTCCGGCTCTAAAATATTTTATTGGTAGTTTTCAGTGCAGCTAGAGCATGTGATGTATCACACAATGTGTAGATATCGGCTATAATGAAAGAAAATGAACGTTGTAAATCCAGATTAGATCAGAAGAAAACAGTTGTCTTTGCCATTGAGCTCACTGTTTGTCCTTTGATCTGTGGATACTAGGAGGCCGTTAAAAGCATGATGTCTAGCCGTGCAAACTTTCAAAATGTTACATCAGAGATGGAGACAGATGGATCAGACAAAGATAGAGTTAGACCCACGTAAACATGTATAAAAATAGTAAAAGAGAGCCTAAGTTGGTGAGTGTGTTTTTACATGTGGCATTCAGAGAAGTGTCCTGAATGGGACAAGGGACGGCACAGCCCGGACTTTAGCCTGGGCTGCGGGAGATGACAGAAGGGGCAGAAAATAGCCGGAGCCCAGTTGGTGCTGCCAGTCAAAGTCCCAGGGCCAGCTGTGCTATCCCAGAATCCCCCTCTTGTAGCTAGGGTGAGGCAGCAGAAATGAGCTACTATCACCATAGAGTATGAGCATGTCTTTGGACCAAACCATAGCCTAGAAAGGATAAACATGCACCATTATAACCTCTATTTTAAATGGGGCCAAAATCTTGTACTTTAAGGGGTCATGCCGCAGGAAACCATTTTTTCTTGTTTGCTTAAGACGTCAATGTGACTAGGGGGCTTACAGGGCTTTTCAAATTAGATTTTTCCCTTCCCTGTTTGCCATAGAAAGGAAATGGTCAAATAGCACGGGTGAATTAGAAAGTAGAGTATTGTTTCTACATCACGCATGCTCTCATTTATTATGCTTTATCCCCTGTTAGTAACAAGGTAGGCAGACACTCTGAAAGCATACCACCTATGGGAGGCTCTGAAGCTAATAGACCCTTTCAACAATAAAAATAAAAACAAAAACAATGCTTGAACATTCTATTTGGTTCCCAATCTACTTCCTCTGCATTAAGATAACATATGGAATGTTAAAACGGAAGCCTTGTGGGGCCAACTATGATGCTGATAATGGAACTGGATAATGGAAAGGGTCTATAGATGACCACCTAGTGTTAGCATTCCATCCGGTTGTTAAGTTGTGATGCAATAATGTGCTGATCATTCTTTTTCTGGGTCCAACTGTGCCTAGAGCGGCTTGTATTTTTTATAGACGGTAGCCTACAAGGAAATTGTCATTCTACTGTACTGCTCGCTTGCTGCCTCAACCTAATAAATTCTATTTTTCACAGAGGCCTGGACGTTACCCTTGATTATATCATCTGGCTGCACAGCTACACTAATTACTCTGTTAGAGTCAAACCATTTTTTTCCTACCCTCACTAAAATGGAGATGATGGTGACAAGGTTTACAGGTTGTGAAAATAGGCAGGCTAGCTAGTAAACTTTTTTGGACCAAAGAGCTGTTGGGCCTGGAAACAACATGTGATGTTGGACTTAACCTAATGGACCCCCATTCATTTTGGTGTCACTTTGACATCAAATAACTTTACCTCTGATTAATTTTAAGCCTTTATATAACCACTTTTTATTTCCTGAGAAATACAACATTGTATGACTGGCTCCATAACCTTGTATCTCACTTTATGACCCAGTGATAAATGTTTTTCTAAACCTATGCTAAAAATGATGTCATGAACATGCGACTTTCAGTTGCTCAGGAGAGAAGTAATCGTATTGTTTGAATAAGACATTTGAAGACAATCTGGGGGAGAGCCCATGGGAAAGTTATAGAGTAAACAGTCAAGTGATGGTTTTTTTTTTAATTGGCACTTTTCAGAAAAAAATCATCAAATCAAAAGCTGCGCTTGAACTTGAAGCACTCTTAACGTTCTCAATTTTCTGGATGCGAACGAGCTAGCAGACAAGTTACTCATGCCCAACAGGAAACTGGTATAAAAAGGCTTCCCTTTTCTGGTACTGTCTATGGTCAGCAATCTAGAAATACACCTGGAAGATGCCTAAAGATGTTGGACAATCAAAGTGAGGCGAATTATGTGCGGAAAATGTTATATCAAAATGAGAGCATGCTAGAACAACATTAAAAAAAAGAGCCAGGCCATTTTTCAGACTTTACAAACGCATCTCGGGGAATGTTATGCAATAATTCAAGAGGCATGTATGGCATGGCTCCATTTAAAGTATAAAAGTAGTTTAAATGGAAAACATGGATTGTATCTTTTTAAGTCAAATGAGGATGCTTACCAACTTGAGTGTCTACTCAAGGCAATGTGCTTCATAAGTACTCATCATAGAGATGCCCTACATAGTTCTCCTTAGCTCACTCCTTAAGTATACCTGCACTATTACTGTTCTATATATTGTAAGGATACAGGATTCTTGGATAAGGATACAGGATTATTGGATAGTTATTGTAGTACGTTGAAGGGTTAGGCTCAATGTGCTCACTAAATGAGCACACTAGACTAAAATCTTACATGGAAAAGCAGTTCAGTTTGTTAGATATGCCCCATAAAACCTCTTGAATCACAAAGTAAGATAAAAGACCACAAAATATTTAAATTGTGTATGGCTAGGGAGGTAAATAGTCTTGCTTGAATTGTTTTGGTATTTTTGCTTGCTTACGGATGGTCATTCATACTTGTTCTTGGGGTTGTGTGGTGATGATGGAGAGCTTTGTAATATGTTTGAGGATTTGTGTGTTGAAGTTGCTTGGACTGCATCTGTAGTGTGTGTTTGAGTGTGTGTGTGTGTGTTAGTGTGTGTCAGAGAATGCAAGTTCTGCGGTGTGTTTTTGTGCTGTGTTTTGTGTTCTGTGTTTTGTGGAGTTGGTTGGTGTGTTCTGATTGTATGCTTATACTTTGTGTCTTGGGTGCATTTTGTCTTTTTAAGTGTTCATCTTCTAATGACACTGAGTTAGTATGTGTCTGTGTGAATGTAAGTGTTGTCACTTTTACAATAAGACTAAGGATGTATTACTTGGGAAAGTATTGTATTCAGATAGAATTATATAGAAGTATTTTGATACATATATGCTTTCTTTATAATTGTATTTATTTTAGATCTTACTCTTTGGGTATTGTTGTTTATGTGTTTTGGATTTGGAGTGGGTGTTTGTGGTGTGCTCCTGACTCGTGGCTTGTGCTGACATCGTGACCTCGGTTTGAAGTTTGTGTTTTACCTCGTCCATTTTTTTTCCTTCTATCTTTTTTTAAAATGACCTAGCCTTAGCTTGTGAGCTTTTTGTGTGTGTGTGTGTGTGTGTGTGTGTGAGATTATGAGAGAAGGCGGTGATGTAATTGCCCATAGGGTTGCCATGATGGGTTGTTGCTCTCAAGCGATTTGTCAATCAAATTGTCTGTCTATTGTGAGTCATCAATTTCAGTAAATGAGCCGCACACCCTTGCCTCCTTCAGGGTCGATTCCAAACTTTCAAAAGAAGGACTGGTCCAACTCGCCAGGTTTCAAAAGAAGGACTGGTCCAACTCGCAAAAGAAGGACTGGTCCAACTCCCCAGGCTGCAGAGACAGACCAGAAAAAGAGTGTAGGCTAGAAAATGAGAGCAGTGAAACACAGAATGTGCTCATTGTTCTTGCTCGCTTATTTAATCAAAACAGCCCTGTGTGTGTGTGTGTGTGTAACCCAGCTCATTGTCCAACCGCAGAGGGGAAACAGCCAGCAGAGGCTTTTTTGAAAACCGTCCAGCTGTCAAAGTGGCAGGGACACTTTCACAAAGCACCCCTCATTTCTCTCTCTCGCTCTCTCTCTCTCTCTCTCTCCCCTTCTTTCTCTCCCTTCTCTCTCTCCCTATCTGAGCCAAGTGCAGTGACATCAACACCCAATCAATGGTCATGTGCCCCCCACCCCCCACACACCAATTTGTTTTGAATCCTCACACCTCCAGGTTGGACAGTTGTGGATGCATATAGGTGCCATGTTGTTTTTTCCACTTCTCTCCTCACATGGCTATATTGATTTATTGAGAGTTCCTTTTTCAAAAACTGACTATTTTTTTAAGCCAACCCACAGTGACCGATGACCATACTGTTCAGTGCCTCTCTGAGGTCATCAGTGACCCCTGTTCTGGCAACCCTATTAACTAAACTGTAAAAGACTCCAAAGGGGTCTGTCCTAGTTGGTGAATTGTGTATTTGTAGATGTTTCTATGTGTGTGTTCACTGGGCTGGGTGGGGGTTGCTTGGTGTTGGCAGTGTGTTTTCGCTCTGTGGCAGTATGGTATGGTGTTTGTGTGTGTGTGTGTTTGTGTGTGTTTGTGTCATGATGTCACTGCTCCTGATGTCACTGACATCAGCCCTGTTGTGTGTGTGTCTCGCAGGATCCCGGCGCACTACGTGTACCCACAGGCCTTCATGCAGCCCAGCGTGGTGATCCCTCACGTGCAGCCCAGCACTGCCTCGGCCGCGTCCGCCTCCTCGCCCTACATCGACTACACGGGCGCCGCCTACGCCCAGTACAGCGCCGCCGCCAGTGCCGCCGCGGCCGCTGCCGCCTATGAGCAGTACCCCTACGCCGCCTCTCCGGCTGCCACCGGCTACGTCGCCACCGCCGGATACGGATACGCAGTGCAGCAGCCCCTGGCGACCGCCACGCCCGGGTCGGCTGCTGCCGCCGCTGCCGCCTTCGGCCAGTACCAACCACAGCAGCTGCAGGCTGACCGCATGCAATAACAGCCAACCGGCAGTCAGACACCAGGGGGGTGGGGAGGTGCTGCCCCCCACCCCAGCTGCTCGCTGCTGATTGGCCATGGACGAGGAAGAGAAAGCAAGGGAGTGGACGCTGGTTGGATGAATGTGCTGTCAGCAGGAGAAAGGGTGGGGATTCGGCAGGTGGACTGGTGAGGTGGGAACTCCGTAGCTTTCCAACTTGCTGTGTTTTTTTCCCAAAACCAAAAAAAACGACAAACAAGTGAACAAAGGAAGAAAAAAAGAACAAAACAAAGATAAAATTGAGACAAAAAAATCACAAGGAAGAGTATGGAAGGAGAGTTAGCTTTTTACCATTATCATTATTGTTATTATTATTATTATTATTATTACAATTTTTGTTGTTTGACATACGGTATAATTATTAAAGTAGAGTATTTATTGCTTAAAGAAGAGCAAAGACTAATCACTGTGGTATACTGTAGCTGTTGATGAGGCCTTAGGCCCCTTAGCTGTCATTAACGTAGGGGGCAGGTTTTAAGTCCGAGGTCATTTCGTGAAGTGACTTCTGCGGCATTGTGGTTCAGAAGCCCGCTAACTCCTTATTTATTATCCTTTGAAAGGGCTCCTTTGTGTTCTGTCTACTTAAGTGCATTGAAGTATATTATTATCATTATTATTATTACTATTACTATTATTTTCTGATTTATCAGGGAAAAACGGAGCATCTTACAGTGATTAGAGACCTCTGCCGATCAGGGAATTGTAGGAATAACTGTGGAGAAATGGAGAGAGGAGAGAGAGAGAGAGAGAGAGAGAGAAAGCATTAGGAACACAGTTGTAGCTCATGTCACATGTTCAAAACTACCTTTCATCTTTCAAATGCTGAATGTCCCTTTTTTCTCTGACTTTCATTTTGACCTCTTGACCTATGCAAAACAAATACACACATACACACTCACACACATTCATAAATGCACTCCACAGAGAGATTAACAAAACAACATGCAACTGTAGGAAATGCTGATTCACTGAAGGTTCTTAGTTAGCTCCATGAAATCAGTGTTGAGCAATGAGAACGTGTGAATGAGAAGAATGATTTATCACATAACACACACACACACACACACACAGACAGAATATGGACATGGAGGACAGGTAGCATGGTGGTGCAGTCCCTCTCTCGCACCGGGGGTTAGTGTGTGTGTGTGTGTGTGTGTGTGTCTATCTGTGAGTGTGTGTCTGTGTGTGCTGGGCAACAGCTGCAGGGGACAGGCAGTGACACACAGGCCGACTGCTCTGGAAAGAACGCATCACTTGTGCTCGTTTGTTGAGCTGTCACATTTTAATCCCTCTCTGCGCCCCACACCCCCACCACCCTCGTCAGCACTTCCAGACCCACAGCGGGATTGGAGGACTTCTCACCCCCCTCCCAGCCCCTGGCCAAGCTCACCCCACCCCCAACCACCTCCCAACGTCCCATCCAGCGGCCGAACCTCCTCTGTGTGGGACTTCAGTGTGCTGTAGGGACAGACAAAGAGAGAAAGCGAGAGAAAGCGAGAGAGAGAGAGACTGAGAGAGAGACCACATGAGGTGCACAATAGGTGTGACGGCCCGGTAACCTCTCCTTGTCCTAGACACGTGTACCAACCATTGGCCCATCCTGTCCAATTCACACCTCCGTCGACTGTGGAGCACCCCAAAAACATCCACCACCAACATCACCTCTGTGGTTTCCTCATCCAGCAGAAGAGCTAGCCACCAGCATCAGTCCTCCATAAGCGAGGATGGATTTTTTGACAAGCAGAAAGACAACAAAGCAAAACAAAGAACAGCTACATTCTCAGAAGAACTAACACCATATTTTTGTATTACAAAGCAGCACTCTAGTTTTAAAGGATTCACCTGCAAATGTAAAAGGGTACCCCCTGTGCCTTACTTTCATAATGCTATTTAAGAGAGCAGAGATTGACTATTTAAGATATTTATTCAGAGAGGTGACTGTGTTGCGCCTGAAAGATGAAGGCTTTGTGGCGGTACTGTATCACTATCATGTGTTCATCTCATGGCATATAAGTTATTCAGTAGATTTAGTTGTATTATTATTATTATTATTATTATTATTATCATTATTACTTTTATTATTACTATTATTATGATTAACATACTGAACCAAAATATTGATGTAGAATTTATTTAAGATGGAATTCTGTATGTGCACTGTACAATTCTAGTTTTTGTGCATTTTGCATTTTAGAACATGACATTATGACATTAAATATTGGCTAGTTTAATGCCGTTTGTACGAAACTTTATTTAAAATGCTGGCCCTGTTACAGGGCAGATAGTCCCTTTTTTGCCTTTTTCGTTTTCTAGAACTGTTGAAATGACATCCAAGGAGAAACAGCCCAAAGTGCTGCTCAACATACATTAGAATGTATAGTCGTTGTCAAGATTGAATAGCTGTTGCTTCTGTTGCTTTTAATACTCCTCAGACGGGCTATTTTACATATGTTGGGAATTTTTATACTTGAATTATTTCTACAAGGGAAAATATGAAAATAAATGACAAAAAAAAAAACTTTTTAAGAAAGCTTTTCATTGTCACTGGATTGGAGGCATGTAAGTGTTATCTACTATTTAAAATGCAAAGGTCCTGTTTGTATTCAAACTTTATTTAAGAGTTTCAACACTATTTACTCTATACATGGAAATAAATGATTCTCAAATCGGCTTGACTGTGCTCATTTGAGGTGTTCTTAGTGTTCCACAGATGTTTTCATTAGAATATTTTTCTGGTATGACTGCTGCTTATTCTGTTAATTCCAGTTATATTTGTGTTATTGAAATTAAGACCTGGATGTAAAGTACCCTTGTTTTAGAAGGGAGGTGAGTGTAGCAGGGTTTGTTCCTGATAACATTTCAGCTTTCTGCTGAGTAAAACCATAGACAATCAATTTCCTGGAGAATTGATCTCAGTTGATCAGGCGCTCAGGGCTTTGTGATTAATTCTAAATTCTAAGATATCTGCAGTCACCTACACCATGCTCTAGAGTGTTGTAACAGTGTTTTTCCAGGATCCTTGTATATTGGCTCATTGGCTTATGGTAGCCATCAAAGGTTTTTACTTAAGGTTTCCTGAAGATTCTCTTTGCAAACTTAAATGCTGCGAGCAAGGCAAATAATCCTAAAAACCTTACACTTAAGCTCTTACAAGAGCAGACATTTATGATTAAGGTATAGGCTGTGTGCCATCTCCTTTATCTGTGACTAACAAGCACCCCATCACTGGATCCCTCCAACTCAAGTCAAGGTGTAGCCAGGTAGGAACTGAAACGGAAAAGTTTTCAAAAGCTTCCAGAACTTCACCATCACCATTTTGCCTCTTAAGTCTGCCCTGACTGTTGGTTATGAAAATAGCATCACCAAGGTTTCGCAAACATGCCATTGATCACTGCCTCGCCATGTTGGCCTAGTTTTACTGCAGATCCTTAAAACACCAGTTTGGTCCAGACGTCACCCTCACAAGCATCTCAAAATGGCAGATGTGTGTCCACAGGCTGGTCAATAATTCAGAGACTTCCTAATCAATAAGAAATGCCAGTAGGCTGAACTATCTCAATGATATCTTGGCTGGTCACCGACTATTTCTGTCAACTGTAACATGACACACTTAGGCCTACTTTTACACGAGCAGACACACACACACACACAAACGCAGAATGACACAGCATACACACTCTTTCCATTCTTCATCAATGTCACCCCAGAGACAGTCCCACCAGAATTAGGGCAGCAAAAACTGAAAGAACATGCAGGCTTAGCAGACATGTTGTGATTACCTCCCACCCCCACCCCTCTGAATAAATGTGGACTTAAATTGACCACATGATCCCATACAGATCTCTTAGTAGGTTAATATATCCAAAACATACCAAATACCTCAAGATAAACATGGTCTTAATTTAGACAGGGGAGGGAGAGGCACGCGCAACATACCTGTTATGTTTATTGGCTAAACTTCTGTCTAAATAAAACAAATATTACTACGTCAGAGGTCTTCTTTAAGTTTCACCGAACAGTTTAGTGCGTAGAAATTCAGTCAAGAGCAGCAGTCGGTGTCAAATGTATGGTCGCGCTATAATTTACCTTCCCCTGTCGTGTAACCGTTGATTAGGCTACACGCTCCAGAATTACGCTTTTTCAGCGGCGCTCAACGATACTTAGAGAGAGAGAGGCAGAGACAGAGAGATAGAAGGAGACGGGACGTCGTCTGGGAATTATCCCTGTGTGTTTCCCCGGTCCTCTCGCAGGTTCACTGATGTTGCTTTATTTGGAAGTCCCGGAAGCGTTTGCTGCCCTGCTCAGTTGAATGACAAGAAGACTTGGGGAAGGGACGCGCAGGGACCAGCTCGTTTGAGGACGTCTGGGAACAAGAAACAGAAATACAACACTGCCGTAATAACATTGAAGAGAACACAGGTAAATAAACTTTATTTAATTATGGCAACCTCCTGAACCAAATAGTTGAGACAAGGATTCGATGGCGCGAGAGAGAGCGGGTGACTGGCGCGCTCCACTGAAACATGCGTGTATTGTGTGAGGAGACATTTGCTGTGTGTGCAGTTAACAGAAGACACATCAGTAACAACAAAGGTTCGAACAAAAAGCCTTTTCATTTTCCATTCGTTTTCTCTCGTTATTGTGTAGCCTCTTTTTTGTCCACAATCCATGGGGCTAGTTACATCGCTGCGGAGGTAGATAGCAGGGTTCTTACAGCACCTGTCACGTTTCCCACTGAGGTTTAGATAGACCATGATAAATCAGAGCCACTACGTAAGATTTTTTGTCCACATTATTGGACATAAGGCAGATATCCTTCTAAAATACATAGAATGTGTAAGGCTGTAAACACATACAATCTGTGTCTTTCTCAGGGAAATCACTGCTCAACACTTGCAATGCTGTGGTTCATTAATGTTAGTAGCCTAATCACTGAAGTGTAGGAGCCTAATAATTATAGTTGGTGTTTTTTGTCAGTTATTGTTAAGGTATTATGCAATTCAACATATATGTATGTCAGAAATGTTAGTTATGTGATTGTGCGAGGCCATTCTCTCACCTTGATGGATACTGTGTGTGGGCCCTACCTCAGTGGCTGGTCTCCCAATGTGTGGTTGAATGCGTCTCTCTGCGCATGTGTGTTTTTGTCTCCCACTTCAGACGCCTCATATAGCCCAAATATCAGATGGCAGTCTTGAACCCAGTTACATGCTTGGCCTGAAGGTCTGTGTCAATCTACTGTAAACTATCTGAAGAGAGGCATCACTGTAAGAGCATCTGAAAGAAAACCAAGAGGAGACACTCTAAAGCATCCAAACACTTTTGGATAAAGTTGGGAATAAGTAAAGATTTTGTTCTTTCATTTCTAGTTCCTGGAAATTGATTGGTGATTTTATCACATCTAACTTGATTTGACAAGATGAAGATTTAGACTAGTCATGGACTTACCTTACCCATAAGTCAGGATTCATCATGCAACTGTATTCACAATTCATGATACTTATCCAATAAAAGGTTTCATGGTCTAAACAATTTGGGGTTCATTTTCAGATTAAGTGTTGTTTAATTATTTTTGAACAGTGATTACGATAGTACACGTGATATGATTTGGACACATGGATTTGGACACACTATTACAGTAAACTACAGTAAATATCTTTAGTGTGTTTGGTCAAAATAAGGCATTTGAGGACATAAACTTTGAAATGTTTCACTCTTTTCTGATATTTGATCGATCAAACAACAAAAAATAACCCACAGATTAATTGGCTCTGAAAATAATCGTTAGTTGCAGCCCTGTAGTCAAATAGATTACAATCCACTTATTTCATGGTCTAGTTGGTTAGTCTGAATCTGGGGTTTTGAGGAAATATGTTTTGCATCTGTATGAGAATGAGTTAGAGATATATGTTTTCTTATGTAAATAGGACACTAGCCACTTACCCTTACCCATGGGTTTCTGAGTTGCATGGCAGTGTGCTGAGGCCTCACTTAAATGCTCCCATTCTCACTGACGACTCCCTGTGCCAGATAGCCACTGTGTTTATTGTATAGTTTCTGTAGAATGGACGAACATAGCTGAGACTGAACTGTAGATCAGAAAGTAGGCCTACATCCAGCATCCGGAGCAGAAGACATTGAGCAGGCTCTTTATGGCCAGATGCCACAGTGAGGCAGAATGGGGTATTGTGAGTGGTGAGTGTAGGGTTAGGCCTACAATGTCACACCCATCACTGTCTTTAGTTATTGGACTTGGAGCTCTCTCTCTCTCTCTCTCTCTCTCTCTCTCTCTCTCTCTCTCTCTCCCTTTCTCTTTATGTGTGTGTGTGTGGGTGTGTGTGTGTATGTAATTGCAGAAATAGTTGGTGAGGCCCACCTCTGGTATTTGACATGGCCTGGCGAATTCTCCAGAGATCACACCGATGATGTGTTGCTTTCCACATTGGGTCACTTTTAATTATCACTGGCTCTGGCTCTCTCTCTTTCATTCTCTCTTCTTTTGTGTGAATGTATCTGTCTATGTGATGGAGAGAGAGAGAGATTTAATGCGCTTTTTTGTATTTTCAATATATTTTTCTAAATATTATGTAACAGTGATATATTAAGGACAGTATTTTTACAGCGTCACTTAAACTCCACATACAGTGTCACCGTTTCCTGCCCCACTGTGATTGCACTGCAGTGTCATGGCTGTTGTATTCACCCTGGACAAGCTAGGGTTGCTAAGTTAATATAGCATGTTCTGCAGAAATTCTTGTATGATTTAGGAATTAGGAGCAGCAAATCTGTTGTTCAGTGTTGATGCTGTATATTTCTGCCATCCAGCAAATAGTACTTGTTCTAGAACAGCATCATTAACCCTTGAAGGTGTACCGTCACTCCGGAGTGATGGGAATGTTGGAAAATTGACGTTATAAAGGATATCTGGGTTCATTGAATTCAACCAGAGCCGTATAAATATCTATACGGCTCTGAATTCAACATAGAATTTTAGAACCTTCAATTGTTGCGGAACGGACTCTCATGTTGGAATGTTTAAAAACCCGCACCAGAGACGGTTGATAATTATATATTAAGGATCTTTGCCCGCACCTTTAAGGCTTAATAGAATATTCCATATAGAAACAGAATGTTTATGTGACTTGTTTCCTAAAATACCTCAAATGGACTCTAAATGACACAAATGAACTAAATGTTCAGTTTATGTTTTGTTAATAATTCCATAAAGAACCTCAGAATGTTGCACTTGAGCATTTGATTAGATGTGCCAGCTTCTGATGGGCATGTTGTCATGTGAGACACTCTGAATCTAAGTTATGAGACAGCCGTGGGCCTGGGGCTGGCGG
Source organism: Alosa alosa (assembly GCF_017589495.1). Classification (NCBI taxonomy): domain Eukaryota; kingdom Metazoa; phylum Chordata; class Actinopteri; order Clupeiformes; family Clupeidae; genus Alosa; species Alosa alosa. The sequence continues at coordinate 12,215,251 of NC_063208.1, forward strand.
AGAACTTCCCTGGGACGCCCCCAGCCTCCTCAGTCTGGAGTCCTGCTCCAGTTTCCTCTGGGGTGAAAACTCTTGTTCATGATATTCAACACAAGCATAAAATATGTCTGACTCACTAGAATGACATCACAGCGTAACATTAGCTCACTACCTCAGACACATTTTTCTTCCCTGTAGTTCAAGTCATCTCATTTCAGGTTATTTAGGTCAGCTTAACTTTGGTAGCCTGGAATAGTTGTAGCAGTTCTCATTATCCCAAGGTGCCTTACAAAAGTCTCAAGATATCTCAAGAGCAACCTTAAAGTAATGATGGCCAGACATAACATGAAATCAGGAGTGAAACCTTAAAGCTGGCCCATGGGGGAAAAGCTTGTGCAAACTCTGAACTGTGGACCTGATGCTTCTCTTTGAGGTTCTACAAGGGCCTCTTGGTTAGCAAAGATTTACAGGGGTTCAACTCCATTTATCTTTTCATCTTTATGATGGCCAAATAGACGTGTCAGAAATTGGAAAAAGAGCCCATAAACTCAAGAGCCCATGAAGAGCCAATCCATTTCTGATGAGGGACGGTAGAGAGAGGCCCTCAGTGGCCCACTCTGTCCCTGCTCCTGGGCAAGAGTTGTGCTAGTGATGAATAATGGAGCCGGTCTCCTCTGAATTATTCAGCTGTCCCAGAAGGGGAGCCCTCTCCTCTCTCTGCTGTGACTCTGCTCACCTGGAGAAAGTCCCAGGAGGGCACAGAGAGACCCATCAGCAGTCTGCTGTCCTGCTGTCACATGTAGTGTGTGTGTGTGTCTGTGTGTGTGCATCTCTCTCCCTGTAAGGTTTTATTCCGCTCCCTCTAGTTTAGCTGAGATATGCGGGCTATGCTCGCTGCATATTTCCTCCCTGGGGAAGGCCTTTCCCCATGTTGGCCACGGTTGGTGTTCTGACAGGAGAGGTTTTGTGATGGATGAAGTTAGTGGAATGGTGTTTATTTCTCAGAGATGCTGCCTGTCACGAGTCAGCCAATAGCACCTGAAGGTTGTATGTTTTCACTGGAACAGATAGGTTTCAGTGATTTGCATCATAAGGACTCTAAAAGATGGGTGCACTGGTGGCACTGTTGTGTGCAGAGTGTGTGTGTGTGTGTGTGTGTGTGTGTGTGTGTGGTCTTTGCATGAGTGTGTGTGAGTGTCTCTGTGTGTGTATTTGTCTGTGTGTATTTGTACTTTAATTGACAACTGCACTTCTCTCATTAGATGAATATTCCAGAAGTGTCACCATGTTAAGAAGGGTCAGATTCATGTTCTGGGACAGAATGTGTATGTCTGTGTTTGTGTTTATGAATGTTTATTGGATTTTGGTTCTGTTTCTTATGTGAGTGTGTCTACATGTTTGTATGTCTGAGGTTCAACTGTGGAAGAGTTTAAAGTCTGGGCTTTAAGATGTATCACACACACAATATTCACACGTCATCGCTTTTGTAGACGCAGAAGCATGGAAACGCTCGTAGACCGCCTGGAACAGGCTGTGATTCGCTTGGAGGAGGTGTCTGTCAAGTTACAGGACCGAGGCATGGCCAATGGAGACATGGTGAATGGAATAAATGGAGGTGAGTGAACTCCCGCCTCCACCTGAAGCAGGCCAGCAAACTGATCTCTTTAAAAAAGATTTTGTAGAATTTGTTTTAAAGTGATAAATTTACCTACCGCATTTGTTGTTCTTCACTTCTTGATCTGCTCTCTTCATCACCCCACTTTTCCCCCTTTTCTCCATTCTTTCTTTCTTCTCCATCTCTCCATTCCTCCGCTTCTTCATTTCCATCCTCCCCCTCTTTCTCCTCTCCTCCTGTCCTCATCGTCCCTTCATGCCACAGTCTTGTCGGAGTGGATGGAGGCGTTTGATGTGCTCCTGAAGGGACCAGTGGCTGAGTATCTGAAGCACAGTCGAGCCATCGGGGACGATGTCGCCAAACATGTGAGTTCAAAAAAGAGAGAGATAAGGAGAATGATTAATAACCGAGAAGAGACAAACAGAGGGCTTTTTATGTACATACACACCATCTCTTAAAAGCAGAGTCCGCGATTCTGGCAAAAGGTTGTTTATTTGAGCTTGATAGCCAATCAGATTTACACCGCTCTCCTCTGTACTCCTTACGCAATCTGTCGATTGGCTGGAATTGTGCTGGAGTTTTTTGAGCACACTGCTAGACAGGTAGACGACTGTGAGGAGCAATTCAGTAAAACTGACAAAAAGGCAATTAAATTAGATTTGCGGACTCCCCTTTAAGCATTTTTCTTCATAACTGGACAAGCAAACAAAGATAAACCTTTCTGAGAGATTCAGACTGTCAAATGAGGTTGAATATGTGAGCTAAATAATCTTATTGTGTGTGTGTGTGTGTGTGTGTGTGTGTGTGTGTGTGTGTGTGAGTGTGAGTAAGACAAATATGTGTTATGCATAGTTGAGTCCTGTGCCACCGCCTTGGTAAAAACAGGTGATGGCCTGCTTGGTGCCAGCATTTGGTGGAGCTATTCAAAACACTGTCATGTTCTCTCCTCACACCAGCCCTGGATTCTTGCACACGGATTAGAGAAAGGGGACTCTCAACATTTACAATATTTTATTTCTCTCTCCTTGGCTCAAGTGTAAATCTTGGACAGAGGTTTTTCTGTCTCCCGGCCGGAGGAGCAGCTTTCTCAGATCTCTCGCTCTGTCTCTTGCTCTGACAGCACTGGATGAGGGGAAGGGGTGAGGGAGAGTTCAGTTGTATGTTTCTTTTTTCTTTGTTCAATCAGGCAGGCCTGCCTTTTAAGGTATTGTAAAGCCCTGCAATGGAGAACACTCTCTCTGCGCAGAGCTCAGAGAGACCTCATCAAGAAGGAAGCAGACTGAGAAAAGAGAGTGAATGAGAAAAAAGACAGAGAGAGAGAGAGTTAGCATACAGAGAGAGAGACCGAGAGAGAGGGGGAGTATATAGAGAAAATGCATGCATAGAAAGCGAATTACGTCGAAATCATGTGTGAGAGAGAAAGATTTGGACTATGTCTCAAACCTCCCACTTGCACACTTCAAATACTTACATTTTAAGTATATTGTGCAGCTATTGGGACAATACTAACCATCGAAAAGTGGTCACAGAGGAGACCTGATAGGAGGAGAAAGAAACTGATGTTTCAGAGTGAGGAATATAGTGAGTCATACATGCAGACAGAATGAATTAGTTAATAGTGGGGAGGGGTTTTCAGACACACACACACACACACACACACACACACACACTACACACGGGGGAAGAATGGATTATCAAGCTCATGCAAATCTCAGTGGCATGTTTTTGGTACTTCATGGTTTTTATTTGTTTTTATGTCAAATTGTGTTGGTGTGTTTGTTTACTTAACAGGCCGAGATGGTAAACAGTGCTCTGCAAGTGGAGAGAGCCTTCCTCAAGATGGCCAGCACACACCAGGAGCCAGCTCAGGTGTGTTTTGTGTGCATGTGTGTTTGTGCGTGTGTGTCTGTGTACGAGTTTTAAGAGTGCACACTGCCCATACTGCAGATGTACTTGTCACTGACCATTCTGTACGTATTTCCTGTCGACACAATGTCTATTCTAGACTAGCACTGATATTCTATGACAGGACATTCCTTCATGTAACTCCTTGTCCATGCTGAACAGACATTCCAACATCCAGCAGAATTGCACATTTCCTTCTACTGCCTCAAGATAATTAACGGCTGTTGGCCTCTATCTACATAAACATAAAGAATGATCTCTGCTGCTCCTATTTGTATCAGGTACTCTACCTCACAACTACACATGGTACTGGGCGTTGCTGTCATTGCCCTCATCTCCAGCAGGATGGTGCATCCTCCCCAAATTACAGTGTTATATTTCCCATGCAGGGCATTCATATTTGGTCATCCAGTTTCCCATAATCCACGGCTCGGACTCTTGTGTTTAAAGCATGAGTCCTCTCCGCTCTGGGGGCAGCCATGCGTTCTGTACACACAGGGATTATCTCGGCTTGCAAAGAGAACCGCCAATGCACCACATTCCCAATGCATTCACACAGCCAGTGTGTGATGTCATTCCATCGGAGCGCGATGTGCTGTGTCCGGACTGGCTGACCAAAGGGCGAAAGTCCAAACAGGAAGTGATTAGCTCCTCTCTCGTGGGTCATTGGATGTTGCATTGGCCCCTCGGCAGGGGTCAGCGATTCCTAGTGCTGATCCCAGGTCAGAACTCTGGGCTTTGCAAGTCACAGCAAACGGTCCTCAGGATTCCCCCTCTATCTTCGAGACCTGGAAGAGAACAACACAAAACTGATGGTCATAAAATGTTTTGAGGAACTATGCTGGAAGATCACACAAATCATAAACTGAAAATATTGCCTAATTTTTTCAGATTTTTGGAGGTAGCTTCTGAATACTTTCGCAGGGTGAACTCTCTTTCTTTCTTTTCTCTCTCTCTCTCTCTCTCTCTCTCTCTGTGTCTGTGTCTGTGTCTGTGTCTGTGTGTGTGTCTGTGTCTGTGTGTGTGTGCCAAAGAAATGGGTGTGTGCATGTTTGAACACTGGTGACGTTCCCAGCATAGTGTGCAAAAGAACAGAGTGAGAATGAGATTCTGAGAGAGAGGAAGAGAGAGTCTGTTAACCCAGGACAGATAGACAGTAACGCCCCCCCCCCCTCTCTGCTCAACTGTGAAAAGGGGAAGGGGGTTGAGGTCTTACAGGACACAGCCTCAGTGCACCCTCAGGCACATCAGGCTCTCAGTGCACCCTGCATTACATTGACCCCGTAAAGTTACAAGTTACAAGTAAAACAATTTAGTAAAACAAGCAGGAAATTAACAGAAAATATGTTGACCTAACAAAAAGGCGTTTTTAAAAAATACACACATTCCTGAATGGTAAGGAATCATACACGTGTAACTCAGTCGTATATCAACATTTCTGCCTAGTTGTATGATTGTAAACACTAGTTTGTCTCACCATCCAGGCACTAAGCCAACTGAATTCCCTTGTTTGGCTTGAGGCCAGTGATGCCAACCGCCAGGATAAGCCTTTGACTTTCCAACCGCAACAATATTGATTCCAACACCAAAGCAAGTCCAGCCAAGGAGTATGAATTAAGTGCAGGCTAAATTTCATGGCACAGTAATGTGTCATACATGGGTGCATGCCTTTATAATTAAGTGATGTATGGGAGTACATGTATTTGACCCGTGCTGCTTGATTCTCCAACAGTGAATAGCTAATAGCTGAGGGTCACTCTGCATTCAGGTACAGCCCTGGAGTAATGTGCTGTCTCATGAGTCTTTGGTCACTAAGTTTAACGACTAAGATTCAAGGGTGGGTGGTCACCTCTCATGGTAGAGAGAGAGTGTCTGAAGCACAGAGGAGAGTGTTTGTTTTTCAACGGTGTGGAGTTTGCCTGGGAACAGCTCTACACCCTCCTCCTCTCTGTCTCAGACCCCGTGCCCACTTTGTGTTTGTGTGTGTCTCTCTCTCTCTGTGTGTGTGTGTCTGTGTGTGTGTCTGTGTGTGTGTGTGTGTCTGTGTGTGTGTGTTTGTGTGTGTCTCTGTGTGTGTGTTTGTGTGTGTGTGTGTGTGTTAGTGGAAGAACTCCAGTGACTCATATCAGACCTTTCTCCTGAATTCACAGCACTGCCATCACACACAACTGCTCACAGACGCACACTCCATCATGCACAGCGCATATCCACAAATGCATTTCATCTTGTTAATGGACACTGATAGTACTTCTACAGATTTCACAACACACACTCACACAGACCACCAAACATACTCTTATACACTTCTGTATACAGATGCCATCTACTCTCTCTCTTTCTCTCTATCTCCCCTTCACTCATATTCACACACACACACACACACACACAAACACACACACACACACACACACACACACACACACACAGAGTGTATGTTTAATCCAGACCCTTGGACACTCAGGAGAAGAAAGTACCCTTACACACACAGATGTAATCACACACTAACAGGGCCATTCTCTCCATGTGCTCGTGCCTGCACTCTGTGACTTTTTATGGGCATGTTCTATATTTGTGTCTGTGTAGCTGCAGTGGGGTCACGTGAGCGTTGCTGGATCCATCTTCTCCGTGTGTGTGTGTGTGTGTCTGTGTGTTCACTCAGTTTGCAGCTGTTACTTGACCCCCCACCCCGTCCAGACTCTCACAGCCACACACAGTCACACACACACACACACACACACACACACACATACACGCTCCCACACGCTCCACAACGTCTCATGTGGGTCGTCACCTCATAAAGCACAAATCATCTCTCTCATCACTGGAGCTGGAAGGGTTCTCATCATCAGTGGATGCTCAGACGATGCTGGTGGTTTACTTGTCAATCGGTTTAAGACATCAAATTATGTCAGAACTTGAAACAGCCTCTCAGGTCATCCACTAAATTCTCTCGATTGTAATCTCTATCCCTTACTCTCTCTCTCTCTTCCTCCTTCTCTCTCATTCATGGTCTGTTCATCAGATGTGTGTTTATGCTACTCCTCCCCCATTCCTGAAATGGCCCAGTGATAAGACTTCTATTTCAGTCTCATTCTGTGTGTGTGTGTGTGTGTGTGTGTGTGTGTGTGTGTGTGTGTGTGTGTGTGTGTGTGTGTGTGTGTGAGAGAGAGAGAGAGAGAGAGAGGTCTCAGAGTATGTGAAACTTCTTACCATTCCCAAAATGGCCACCTCTGTTTTTATTTACCTACTACCCCTGTCTGTCTTTGATGTTGTTGATAAGAGCGACAGCAGTGATTGGTTCAGCAGATCAGTACAATCTGTGTAATTGTTTCTCCCTATGATATGAAAAGAAGAGGTGTGTGTGAGTGGTAGTGGATGAACCATGTTTTTGAGACAGTGAAGAACCTCGCTCTTGTGTCCGGGTGAAGGGCGTTTTCACACACAGTCAGCAGCTGGTGACAGAGGAGCCATTATCAGCAGCAATGAAAATCATGTGTGTGTCATTGGGGAGGAATTACATTTGAAAACGAGAAAAAAAGATGCATCTTTCCATGTCATTCTTTCTCTTACTCTCTATCTCTCTCTCTCTCCCTCTCTGTCTCTCACTCACTCTCATCACTCTCTATTTCTATTTCTCTTCTACCCACAAACACATACATGCATATTTCACATGATGTTTATTGCAGCACATTAAGTGGCATGGCAACTACTTCACTTATCCAGATAAGAAAAGTCCTGCAATTTTAGTTGTCAGTGTATGGATGTGAGTGCATATATTTGTACAAAAGTGTGTGTGTGTGCGCTTGTTCGTGTGGGTGCGTATATGCACGTGTGTGTGTGTGTGAATGAGTAAGAGTGTAAGAGTGTGTTTGTGTTGGTCCTGAACACTGTGTAAAAGGTAAATTGTAAACAGAGGGCTTGAGTGTGGCCTTGTAAGGCCAGAGGGATCTCCCAGCCAGTGGAGGAATGCTGGGTGGGGGTGGGGTGGGGTGCAGGGTTGTTCTGGAAGTTTCAATGGAAAAAAGTCCTTCTATTATATCCCTGCGTCACGGTCATTTAGTAGGCTATGGCCCTGCTCGGGTCATTCTGCAGCTGAACCATGCATCAGCAGGGAAAGTGGTCCTTAGCAACTCACTCATACAAAAACACACACACATACATACACACACACACACACACACACACACACTCACTCACTCACTCACAAACAGCACATCTATAGCAGCACAGAGAGGGAACAGCACTCATACACAAATACCTGTGCAAAAAAACAACTGAATCTCAGATATGCTCAGAAACCCTAGAAAGAATCATCACTGCTGGCATCACCATGGTGATAGTCTGAACTCACTCAGCTCTGTGTGGTGGAGTGATGGTGGCATGTTTGAACAGTGTCTCCATTAACCATTAAGGTGTAGGTTTTTGAACATTCTAAGTTCCGCAACAATTGAAGGTTCTAAAATTCTATGTTGAATTCAATGAACCCAGATATTCTTTAGAACGTTCATTTCCCAACATTCCCGTCACACCGGTGTGACGGTACTCCTTTAAGGGTATAAATAAAGAATGGAATAAATCCAGTGGTCAGTGAGAAGGCAGCTAAATACATAAATGCATTCCTGGAAACTACAGGGCATGCACCTGGCCAGGAAGGAATTCCTGAAACATTTTGTTGAACGTTTTATATACTCATATTTATCTCTCTTCTTCCATCCCTCCATTCCTTCCTCCCTGTCCTTTTCTTTCTCTCATCTCCTCTCGGCTCTTCCTTCCTCTCCTTACCTCCCTCCTGTCTTTTCCTCTGGCTCTCAAGCAGACGGAGCTAGCTGACCTGTTGCGGCCGCTCTCTGAGAAGATTCAGGAGGTGCAGAGCTTCCGAGAGAAGCACCGCGGCAGCAACTTCTTCAATCATCTGTCAGCCATCAGCGAGAGCATCCCGGCCCTGGGTTGGGTGGCCATAGTAAGACCCTCACAGCTGCATGCTGCACTGTTGGTAGTGTTGTGATTTAGCTGGTAGCATGGATGAGGAAGTTGGAAATATCCTCACCCTCAACAACATGCCAAGACACCTCCTGTGGCTCAAGGTAGTGTAACTGGTCGAGCAAAGAGGCAGCCACGCCAAGGCCGTAGGTTTGATACCTCTGTGGTATACATGCTGATGGAACTGTATGCTTGCAGTATACTGTACTATATAAAAGCATCTGCTAAATAGATGAATGAATGTGATACAACCAGGCTGCAGCAGATGGTGTGTAGTCCATCATTATCCACTATTAGGCAACGGTATACCTAAACGTATGGTCATATACCAGAACAGCTGACTGTGCCCAGACATCATGGCTAAACCAGGAAGACAGAAGAGTGCTTAGATTTTAGGTGAACATTTTGTATAGACACAAAAGGCTCTACATATAGAAGATGTTTTATGACTACTGAAAAGGCTTACTGGCCCATGTAATGGATTCCGAAAGAGATCTGTTTGAGATTGTTGTTGTATAAGCACAAGTGTCGTTAGTCTTTAGAGTGCAGTTCAGAACCTGTTGTTTTTCTTGCTCCGCAGAACCTCACCCCTTTAGATCCCTAAAACCCAGTGAGATAAAAAGAAAACTGTGTATAGTTCTGTTTACACAGCCACAGCAGCCAGGGCTGTTGACTGGGACAAAGCAGCTTCAGACCAGCGCTAGTGGACCTGGGATAGAGCTCTGGATTCTGTCACAAACTCAGGCCACAAGCCGGCTCAGATAACTCATCTCTGGGCCGTTTGGGAAAAAAATATTCCCAATCCCTCCCTGTGTCCGCACCCTCTGCATTTACATTGGGAGATCTGGCCTGCTGGGTGATATACTGTCGGCGCTCCCAGACTCACCGGCCCTGAGCTGCCGACACACTCAGCTGATAGGGATCTGTTATTTGGACATCCGTGTGGGGACGGACTGGAGAAAGTACACACACCTTCAACAGACCCACTCTCTCTGTGGCAGTTTTGTGACCTGTCTTTATCATCTGTCTTTCGTTTCTTCCTTTTCACTCTATTTCTTTCTATTTCTGTTTGTCTCACTGACTTGCGCCTCTCTCTCTCTCTCTCTCTCTCTCTCTCTCTCTCAGGGTCAAAAGCCAGGCCCCTATGTGAAAGAGATGAATGATGCAGCCATGTTCTACACCAACAGAGTCCTGAAGGATTACAAAGACTCGTGAGTGTCACTGTTTCACTGGTCTGGGAACAGGAAATATGCACTTTAGTGTCAAAAAGAGAATTACTTTGAAACAACAAGGACTATCTTAGATATGTACGCTCTCATTAAGCTTTAGTTGACATGCAAGTTACCTTTTAAAAATGTATAGATGTAAGGTATATTATGAAAGTCCTGAAGGACATCTTCACTGTTTCACTGGGAACAGGAAATATGCAACAGAGTCCTGAAGGACTAAGAAGACCATTGTGAGTGTCACTGTATATTATTCACATGGTCCTGGGAACAGGAAATATGCACTGGTTGGGAAAGAAATATGCACTTAAGTGTCAAAAAGAGAATTACTTTGAAACAACAAGGACTATCTTGATATGTACGCTCTCATTAAGCTTTAGTTGACATATAAGTTACTTTTAAAAATTATATAGATATACATGATCTAAAATGATCTATAGATATACAGTATATTAGAAAATATGTTGTGGACAGAGTGCTATTAGTATACTGAACATATGTTTTGTTGTGTGACATACCAGTTTGGACAGAGACCAATTATATACCGTACTGTAAAATGTGAGGAAGTAAGGCTAGTCTGTGAGGATATGTTTGTGTGCCCTACAGTGATGCACGTCATGTGGACTGGGTGCACTCTTATCTTAGCATCTGGACTGAAATGCAGGAGTTCATCAAACTGTACCATGCCACTGGCCTTGCCTGGAGTACAACTGTAAGTCTTGCCAACAGTGTGTGTGATGAATATAAACACAACAAATATTTACTGTATGATTGTCTAAGCTTTGTCTATGTGCCATGGTACTTGAGGTGTGTGTGTACTGTATGTGTGCCACAGACAGACACTTGAGATGGCAAGATGGGGGTGGCTTAGTGTCAGCTGTCCCCCATGCTGTGAGGTGTCAGTGTGTGTGCTTGACTTTTGTGTACGTGTGTGTGTGTGTCTGTGTGTGTGTTAAGGAGTGTGTGGTTAAGACAGGTGGTCCTCAGGGTCTTGTTCAATAGGGTTTCTTTTTGAGGAAAAATACTCCAACAAAAGCCTACTGTGTCCCGGGATATCACACCTGCTCTCACACACACGCCACATGTAATCTAAACTGCCACACTGCTGTTCCATTCTCATTAGCCTACAAATACTACACACACACACACACACACACACACACACACACACACACACACACATACACATCACACACACACACACACACACACACACACACACACACACACATACACATACACACAGAACAGGATAGAAGGATAAACAGCAGCACAGAGAGGGAACAGCACTCATACACAAAAACCTGTACAAAAACAACTGAACACCTCACTACACACATATCTCACTGCACACATATGCTTGACTAGATACAACGAAATAGCACATTCTAAAAAAAGAGAATAAACAAACAAAAGCCACACTTCACACTCTGTTCACAGACTGTATCAGTCCTTGTTACACACACACTCTTTGTTTCTCTCTGTTGCTCTCGGGGTTGGCTTTCTTCTGTTGGTTTGTTTGTTTGACTGATGAGTTCTGATGTCACAGTGCTCAGGTCAGAGGCCAAAGGGTGGATATGTGCAGACTACAACTGGTCGTGTGTGTGTGTGTGTGTGTGTGAGCGAGAGAGAGCAAGAGAGAGGGGAGGGGGGGGGGTTAGTCGGTTATTTTAAGGACATTTCTATGTTGGAGTACTTAATAGAAGTAAAGGAAGGTGTATTGCAAAGGGGATGTCTTTATACCATTGTTATACCCAATTTACCTGCCATTTGTAAGTTGATAAACTCAACTGAAAAAGTGGTGCTTATTCAGGAATAACTCCTGGAAATAAAATAAAAAAAACTGCAAATATACTGTACCATTACCTCTGGAAACATTACTCGGAACAAAACAATTGTTGTTATTTTACACTAGTCATATAGTCAAAGAAGGCATCCAGTCTGTCAGTAACAGCTGTGTGTGTGTGTGTGTGTGTGTGTGTGTGTGTGTGTGTATGTGAGAGAGATAGAGTCAGTCAGATAGAGTGTGGGTGGGTGAGGCAGAGAGGCAGGGGGAGCACATTAGCTGGCTTCTGGACAGTTAACACCTGTTGCCTTGAGAAGGGTCATGTTAAGAGCAGCTCTTTAACCAAACACGTAGCTGAAAGAGGTCATTGTGTTGACAGTACTTTGAAAGCCAGACAAATGCTATCACAGTTTACATCACATGAACATAAGAACCTAATACTGCAGTATACACACTCTGTGTCAACAGTATACAAATAATGTGGATGTTCATGTAAATAAACATGTATACACACAAATACACAGACATGTGTAGGTATGTAAGTTAAGACACTAAGTGGCTAGAGGAAAAGCCCTTTTTGAGGCAGAACAAGAGGTCCCACAACTGCTTGAGTTTTGTTTGCTGCCTTGTACTCCCCCTACAGGTGTGCTCAGATTACTGCAGTAGAAGTTATAGAAACAGCATCTCATCTGGAATACTTGGAGGAGAATTTCAGTGGATATGAATAGGCATGTCTGTATAAACAGAACCTACAGTGATAGTAATATTACTAAGAACAGATATAGGTTAGAACACCAGTCAAGAGGAACCAATGTGAAGATTTAAATCTTCCATCATATACATAACCCGTCTGTATCCATTTGTCTCTCTGCCCTATATCGCCCTCTGACTTAACTTTTATATTCAGCACACACAAACACACACATTTTATCATTGCAATGAATTCTACCTCTATCTTATTAATTATCTCACAAAACAATATAACTAGTCAATGCGCATGGTGGGTACAGCACTAAGTATATGACCCGGGTCATCAGTGTCAGGTACTTGGGAATGACCACCCTTCTCTCTTCTTCTCTACCCCTGTTCCCCTCTCCTCAGGGTCCCATCGCCCCGGCCTCCCTGTCCGGCCCTGCTCCTGTAGGTCCTTGTCCCCCGCCTCCTCCACCACCCCCCGGCCCTCCGCCAGTCTTCACCGATGAGGAGGGACCCAAGCAGGGTGGCCGCTCTGCCCAGAGGTCAGCCCTGTTCGCCCAGCTCAACCAGGGAGCGGACATTACTAAAGGTGTGTCCAATGGGCTAATAGCAGCAGTAATGGAGGAAGAGGCGGGAGCTGCTATCACTAAGCTGCTGCAGTATGCCCTTGAGCCCATGCCTACCATGTTCATCCTGGCAATTAACAATTAACAGTGTTTACCGCGTCGTATTTCCTGAGCAGATGTGTTGTCGCTCTTTCTCAGTTCTGAAGCACGTGTCTGATGAGCAGAAGACCCATAAGAACCCAGGACTGCGGTCTCAGGGTGGACCACAGCAGGGGCAGCAGCAGCAGCAGGCCTCGCCCGCTAAATCCAAAAACCAGAGGAAGAAACAGAACAAGAAGCACCCCCCTGTGCTGGAGCTGGAGGGGAAGAAGTGGAGAGTGGTGTGTGCAGCAGAACATCACATAACTCACACTGTCAGCTTTATCATCCTGAGGCTCTTTCTCACTGCCTCAGACCTCATTTCACCATGGGAATAAGCAGTGGTTAAAGTGGGATTTGGCAGGTGGGGGAACCCTAAAATCCAACAGGGAAAAATGATTCACCGTTGGACAACATATTGAGTATCGTGGTGTAGCAATACTTTGGACAAGAATTGCTAGCTTCTTGGTCACCTCTGTACACGCGAAAAATTTACTCACCATTTATTTTAACAATATCATTGCGCTATATCGTTGGTATGAAAGAATATATACTGCTCAAAGAAATGTAAGGGAACACTTCTATCATACACTGGATCGGTACTCTGACACTGTTTGGTTCTGAGCACAAGTAAAACTTTTGAGGCGAGTGTTTTATTTTGCAAGAACTGTCAGATATTCTGTGAATGTAGTTTGAGAATGGAGAAAAGGGTGGAAGGTTTCAAAAAATGTGTTTTAACAATTGTGGAAAACTGCAAGTGTTCCCTTAATTTTTTTGAGCAGTATATTTATTATTAATTTATCTGAGGTGGCGGAACTGTGTCCCAACCCCCCCCCACACACACACACACTTTAACCCCTGGGAATAAGGGAGGAGGGATGTGCAGAGAAGACCCCAGCTGCACTAGAGTGTTGTCCAGCATAGCCACAGTACAAAACAGACCATTTAGAAACGCCATCTAGAAACAGGTTTTTGAATGACTTTTTGTGAATGAATTTTAGATGATCCTAACATTTTATCGGCACAGCACTACAAATGCTATTTCTTCTATGGTTCGCATTATATGAAAATAGTATATGTTGTGCTGACTGGTTCAACAATTGTAGAATGTTCAGCTATATTTGTTAATATCCATGGAGTTTTGATTGCCCACAAATGTTCTCAGTTGGCTGCCACTGTGCAGATAAGCAGACAAGGCCAGTTGCTTGAGTGAATCTGGTGTGTTCCATGTTCCATGGTCTGTTCTGTCTCATGAATAGGAGTACCTGGTGTTCCATGGTGTGTTCTGTCTCATGAATAGGAGTACCAGGAGCAGGCCCATGATCTGGTGATAGCGGAGACAGAGCTGAAGCAGGTAGTTTATATCTTCAGCTGTAACAACTCGACAATTCAGATCAAAGGCAAGGTCAACTCCATCATCACAGGTAAGTGCTTGTTGCTCTATCTCAAAGTTATATACTGTGTGTGTGTGTGTGTGTGTATATATATATATATATATATATATATATATATATATACTGTACACACACACACATATATATATATATATATGCAGTATGTGGTTCCTGAGTTTCTCTTACGTCTGTCTCCATAGATAACTGTAAGAAACTGGGCCTAGTGTTTGACAATGCTGTGGGAATCGTTGAAATAATCAACTCCAAAGACATTAAGATTCAGGTGAGCTTAGCAAAAATGTTTGGTAGGGAAATCTTACAGTAATCTTACGACAAGCATTTGTATAACATTTAACTCTGGATTGGCTGCAGTGGAGTGTCAATGGAGTTTCTTTTTGCTAGGTGATGGGGAAAGTACCCACCATCTCCATCAACAAGACAGAAGGCTGCCACGTGTACCTGAGCCAAGAGGCACTGGACTGTGAGATCGTCAGTGCCAAGAGCTCTGAGATGAACATCCTTATACCACAGGGCGATGATTATGTGAGTGTGGTTGTATAGAAAATGGAAGTAGGCCTGTGTTTGAGGGAGAAGATGTTTTATTACTTGACGCTTTTGAATGCAATGAATGAATTTCTTTCCTTGATAGTATTGAAATACACATTCTTTAATTTGATATGTTTGTGCGATTCACAGAGAGAGTTCCCAGTCCCAGAGCAGTTTAAGACCGTCTGGGACGGCTCCAAGCTGGTGACGGAGGCCACAGAGATGGCTGGCTGATCTGATGACTCTTCTCCCCACTCCTGGTCCGCATCTCTACAATCATCTCCTGTCCTCCTCCCTACTCCCCTTCTCTCCCAACTCACTGCACTTTTAATAGTAAACTCCGTCCAAGATCAGACCGACTGTGGTAAAAAAAGGGATTACAACACACAGACACCACTGCTTTAGATAGGTATTGGGTTGGAAATTGATCTAGGGTTTTACTGCCAAATGAAATTGTTTGAAAAGGGACATTTGGAGGTAAAATGTCCTCTTCAGATCCAGCCCGTACATAGCAATTGATATATTCCCTATAGGCACTTTCAATGCGTAGTTTGAGTATTATGAAAGGTTGTTCACAACCAGTTTCAGATTCAATTGGTCCACTGTTCTACATTTTCGCCCCGTTTTTTAAAAAACAATTGATTCTCAGACATTTTTTATACATCATTTGATTGTGTGGATTTTTGTGTGCATTTTTTTTATTTTACAAGTAGTTCTCATAATGTTTCGATTCAAGATTCAACCACAAAAGTTGCTGAGTGATGATCACTGAGAGAAATCTTTTGTGCCAAGGATGATACAGCATTGAAGAGTATCTGTTTTTTTAAGCAAGAAGTAGGGGTTATCAATTTTCAGTGGCAGATAGTTTTATCTCGACAAATGTAATGTTTTCATTGAGGTGTACCATCACTGACAATTTATTTGGAAAATGTTATAACTGTCAAGTCACTGGTTCTATATAGCAGACCAATTCTGAGGGGTAAGTTATGAAGTTGGCTCAACAAGTTAGCTGGCTAACTTTTGTGGTGTATTCCGGTAAGCAGAATTGACAAGTGATGGGCTCCATACAAATCTGGACAATGTATGAGAAATCCAATGCCTAAATCGTACTTATGAAAAAGCTGGATATGTGGTCTAGATAGGCACAGAAAAAAAGTCTAATTTGATTTTGTTTAATGACAGGATCATACCGGTTGGATATGTTGTGAAATGTGTTGAAAAGGAAAGCAGCAATTCACTATAATGCCACTATGATCACAAGTTCCCTGGTGTGTTGTGTCTGTCTGTTGATTAAAATGAAAAAAAAAAAAAACTTAAATGACTTCACATACACACTGTACGCTTGTTGTCTATTTTCACATACACACTGTACGCTTGTTGTCTATTGGAAACGTTACTCTAAACACCTTAAAGCCTGGCTAGAAGTTGATCTTCACTGGTAAAACCCATGCCTTAATAAGTGTGTGTGTGCACACAGTAGTACTTCAATGTACAGAAATGCTTTATTTCCATATATCATATTTTTGGTAATCTGAAACATGACTGGATATAGCCAGATATTGACATGTTAGATCCAAATGAGTTATCTACAAACAACTGTAAAATGTTTAACCCCTATTTTTCAAAATAAAAAAGTGTCATAAGATTTGGATCTCTAAATATTAATGACATAACACAGGTACAGTGAGTCACTATGTCAATACATTGAAAAATGCAGGTCATTTTGACACACTATTCTACATACAACTGTTACTATGGAAAAATTCCCATGTAAAGTATGCTTTATTGCACATTGTAAACATGAAATACATCAGCCTTGATAAACACTGTATTTCACATTACACTGATTAGTGCTGGTAATTGAAAATGCACTTGCTAGTGCATCTCTTTCAAATACATTGTGTGCATTGATTTGATTATTTTTATTTTTAAGATGAAAGTGCATGTTTGAAGATGAGGTATGAGAGGTATAGAGTATAGACACAATCTATACAGGCAAAAATATGACATACTGGGATGAAAATGTATCACTTCACAATACAATGAAAAAAAGGTTTAAAAAATCCAAACAAGTACTAAAATACACAGATTATTCATACAGCTCTGTTTGGAGCTTGCTCAGTGCTTTATAACCAGATTTCCCTGGGAGTCTTGGGTGAACAGCATCTCTGCTTCCAAATCTTGATCGGTGTCTTCGTCAGATGATCCCTTCAAGCCACCACCCCGACTGGAATTATTAGTCCAGTCCTTCAAAGGGCTCCACGATCGGTGGTTTCTGTGGGCGATCACACGGAAGCCCTGAGAGTCCTGTGTGAAGAGTGAGGCCATGCTGTCTGTTTCAAACTCCTTCTGAGCAACTTTAAAGACTGATCTCCGAGGTGACGAACACTTAGTCTCCAATAGCCTAGATTTAGCTGCAGCGCTGCTGGGTGACAGAGGTCTCCTCTTTAGTGGTGATCGACTCCTTCCCAAATCCTGCCACCTAGCTGTACTAGATGGGCAGTTCTCTTTCCCTGTATTCTTAGCAAGTGAGCGCAAGGGGGAACAGACCTTTCTCTGAGTTGAGGTGTGCTCAGCAAGGGGCATCTGAGCCCTGAAATCCCTGTCACTCATCTGGGACACACTAAATACACTATCTTCTCTTACTGGGACATTTCTTTGATGTAAGGTCTTGAGGCACTGGGAGTCCTGGGTATTGTGCTCCCATTGGCTCAGGGACAATGTTTCAGGAATAGGCAGGCACTGGACTGGTGTTTGTTCACCTGCTGATTCAGGGATGGAACAGAGTTCAGAAAGCCTTCTCTTCCCCTCAGGTTCTTCAACTTCTTCATCAGACTCACATCCTCTGATTAAATGCAGGAAGGTCTGCTCTTTTTTCCAGTTACCAGAATACATAAGATGGTCTTTTTCACATAAATGAACTGATTGCCCACCAACATCTCTGGAACTTGTCATTTCAGATATGTCACGTTCAAAAATGGTGTCAGAGGTCTTCATAGAGGTCTGACATCCAAAATCTGTTACTGACTGTCTCTCCGCAGATTTTATGGGGACTGTGTCTGATGCATTCATACACGGCTCCTGAGGTAAAGTTGGCTTCTTTTCAGCATCTATGGAAAGGGCAGCATCCATTAAGATGACACTCATAAAATAAAGTCAGAATTTACCATCTCTGATCTTTTCTCTTCACTCACCTTTGCGCTGAGGGCTAAAGAACGAGGATATGGTGCTCTGTTTGGTCGCAGGCATGGCGTGTACAGTCTGCGTGAAATTGAGCGCCACTGCCACACCGTAACCTCCACAACGAGCCAGAGGGTTAAGAAGTTTAGATATAGGACGCGTCTGTCGTTTCTGGGAAAGAATAATTAAAGTTACCCCATACATAAGCATCGAAAGCAAGATCTAGACATTTGTACATGTTCAACCACAATATTGATACTGATATCCATCGGTTGGCCAATGGATTCCGAAGCGAAGGTCAAGACTTAATTTTCATTGCACATGCAGTTTGTAAAGCTTGGTCACCACATCAGTGTTTGTAATAATTAATAAGTACAGAACATTAATGCTATGTAAGGTAGGCTAGTGTTATATTTCATGTGACTTATTTACCCGTTTCTCCCGTTTCTTTTCTCTTAGTTCTGTCGTGTCAATCCAAACTTCACAGCAGTTCTGTGGTGAAGACATTGATGCTTTTGTGTTCGAGTAAAATGCTGCGAAACGTAATTTCGTTTACGTTGGAAAGGTGTTCTGTCCACCAAAGGAGTTTGATATCCAAAGAGTCACAACACTTCGCGACTGCTAAGTTAATAGCTATGGTATTACCAAAGTCCTTTCGGCTGTTAGCTACTAATAAGCAGCGTGAACTAAAGTAACTCTCAAACGTATAAAGTATAACGTTAGCACCAGATAAGTAACGGAAACAGAGCTACGCTTACTAAAGAACACTATCCGAATTACATCATTCTACTGAAGATATTAGAAGTTAGAGTTATTAGCTGGTCAACAACAACTCGACTACTCTTCGTTGTCGCGCGCGCTTCTCTTTGAATAATGCTTGGGTTGCCAGGTATTCTGATTTAGTGTTGGTGAATAATTTCAGAAATTAAGCTGAATAGAACAATTGCAAGAGTACCCACAGACATAAGTAATGTATACTCGTAAGCTACGAAAATATTTTAATGCTATGTAATGTGAGGATAAACTGCACTTAGCTGATCTATATAAAACAAAGTAGGAGAATATGAACGTATTTCACAGTCATGGCAACCATGCCCTGCTCCCTGATGCCAAACAAAATGAATCATGTAATTTGCGATTATTATACAATTCTATTACATGTCTATGTCCAGATTTCTTTAAATACGTGTATACATGCCGTATATTACGCTAGAAACACAAATATAAACAGTGAAAATACATACTAAACAAAGGGTTCGCCCACTATTTTGACGTGTTTCACTTGCGACGCATGTATTGATGTGTCGTCAACATTGTTGCTTGGGGTGAGTGATTTGTACATTTCGTTTGCTTTCAAACGCCTAGATCCTTAATATTATTATCTAAATTCAACTATATTCGATAGTTTCTTATCTATATGACATGTATTATATCGGAGATCAAACGTTACTTTAATGTTATTGTTCAGATAACTCGGACCACCAAATAACAAAGGTAGATAGCTGGCTAGCTCGGAAGCTTAGCAGGATAGCTTGCTAGCTAACGATGTCGACCAATTGGTTAGCTGAAATTACTAACTTGTCAACTTCACTGACAGTAACATAACCCTAAATGTATATCCCTGATATAAATGTAGCGGAATGTTAAAGATCCTTGATAAATATGCTTACATTTGTTCCACTTGATCTCCGTTTACCTTATGTTGGATGTTAGCTTGCTAGCTTGGCTTTAAGTATAACGTTACACTGTAAAGAATTCCATCTGTGAGTATTTTTTTACAGTGTTTGTGCTACTGAAAGTTGTTTTCATTACAATGGAACATTACTGCAATCATGCCATCACCAAGTCGTCCGTGGAACTATCTCAATTTTGCCCAACTAGCTAGCTAAGTTACTGTAATGGGTGTTTTTTCCCGGAAGTGGTGACAGTAAACCTTTTTTTAATTGAGTATCTTAATCTATATCGAGATAAAGCTTGGTTAAGGGGGTTTTATTGTTTATCTTGTTATTGTACTAAGATATGTCAGGTAAGTTATCTTAGAGTAATATCCTGTTAATCACTGTCATCTCTGGATGTTTTTGTGTAGTCATCCTTTGGGAGATTTTGGAGTGACATCATGTTTCATGGCATACCTGCCTCAGGAGGAATGGGAGGAGGTGAGTTCTTTGAAGCCAGCAGAACAAAGACACGTGCTATGATGCAGTGAGATAAGTTAGTGATTTAACAATAACATTCCATGGTTTTAAGGCATTCATTTTCCATTTTCACAATGTCTTGTGTTGGTGCCACCTATGCTGTTGTTATTGCAAGTTGTTTCGTATGGTTGCTATAGAGTATACTGCTGCTTTAATTAATTTTTTGTTACTATTATCTCTTGTTTCCTCACTCCATTTCCCTTGTTTGAAGCCCCAGCCAATAAACCAGAGTTGTATGAAGTAAGTGATCATGTTTTGTCCAATCTAATCTGATCTTGTAAAATTAGTCTGTTTCTGCTGCTTGCTTACAGTTACAATTTAATGGGAATTATGTATAGTTCAGATTTTAAATCTGTTCAATATCAGTTGTTAGGACTGTGTTCTTTTTTGTTGAATTGAAATGTCAAGTATGAGTCCAACCCTGCAATGATCGTATTAAATATTTTGATAATGTGAGTGAGTTTAGATGCTAATTAAGTCTAACATGGTGATTTTTTTCAACAGGAAGTGAAGCTGTATAAAAATGCCAGAGAAAGAGAAAAGTAAGGAAATTGCTCTTCCAAATCAGTTTATAATACAAAATAATGAATGGAAAGAAATACTGTGAAAATGTCAAAATGAAAACAACTTTAAATAAAAATATTAAATATTATGTGTGCATGCCTTCTCTCTTTTTCTCTCTCTAGGTTTGATAACATGGCAGAGCTGTTTGCAGTCGTGAAGACCCTCCAAGCCCTTGAGAAGGCATACATCAAAGACTGTGTCACTCCAAATGAGTGAGTGTCATCCACTGTGACTCTTTCACTCATGACCTGTTCATGAACAGTATTCAGAGTTCTCATGGGTCATGGAATTTCTGGAATATCATGGAAGTTGAATAAAGTCTATTCTAGACACAAGTCAGCAAATTTTTATCAATTAAAAATATAATTTGTTGCAAAATCAGGGAATGACATTGTAGCAGTTTAACATTTACTACACAAAATACATGAACAAAGTATATTTCCATGCAGCATTAGTGTTCATCGGGTTATTAGCATTTTCCATTACTGCTTGATTTAGTTGTAGTGGTTAGCCCTACTTTGTTTTTTTCAATGCCCATTTATTCATTTCCCACTATAAAAGAAAGTAAAAGATTTTAGAATGCTATGTGGCTGCTCTGAAATTTTTGGTAGGTACCATTCATTATGTATGTAGGCTAGGTCATGCAAATTCAGTTCTTTTTGTCAGGGAAAAGTCATGGAATTTTACATTTGACTTAGAGTGTGAACCCTGGTTATTTCTCTGCAGATTTTTTATTTATACCATATGTTATTTGGAAAATGATGCTGTGAGTTGCATATGTAACATAATGTAAATGCACTGGATAAATGGTAAGTAGAACTGATGTTCTTTCTATTTGTTCAGATACACTGCAGCATGTTCCAGACTACTGGTGCAGTACAAAGCTGCATTCAAACAGGTCCAGGGCTCTGATGTGGGATCCATTGATGACTTTTGCAGAAAGTACAGAGTGAGTTGCCCAGTTTTCACAGTAGGAATATGTCATAGAAAATTTAGTAATTTTAGATTATAATTTGCTGGCAATCACATTTAATAACTTTTTTACAGTCTGGTTTATATAGTCTGTATATGCTAGTTACTATTTTATATTTCACATATGTATTATAGTAAGTGTTGCTCATTTACTTCATACTTTCTACAGCTTGACTGTCCACTAGCCATGGAAAGAATCAAGGAGGACCGACCAATCACCATCAAGGATGACAAGGGCAA
Organism: Alosa alosa; assembly: GCF_017589495.1. Classification (NCBI taxonomy): domain Eukaryota; kingdom Metazoa; phylum Chordata; class Actinopteri; order Clupeiformes; family Clupeidae; genus Alosa; species Alosa alosa. The sequence continues at coordinate 12,237,233 of NC_063208.1, forward strand.
CCTGAATCGCTGCATTGCAGATATAGTCTCTGTATGTTCTACCACTCCTCTCTCTGGCTGTCCTGAAAGAAAGAGTGGGAGTGTCTTCATGGCATTGACTCTCATTTAGGATGAATGGATATGCTTGGAAGAGAGCCAGCCTGGCTATCCAGTACAGCATTTAATTCCAGCAATTCCATTAGAAACCTTCCCGTTATCGAAAGTTGGCTGATCAGTTTCACTCTGCCATGCATCATGCTGATGATCCTAAGTGCTTCAGGCTTTAACTGTGCCAAGAAGCACCTCAGCTCCCCAGCGAGTGGGCATGGCATGGGCTGGCTCAGCAGTAGAGCCTTTTGGCTGCCTGACTAAAGTGACACTGGATTGTATTTAAGTGCAGTACCTTAAAGAAAACCAGTATATGCATGTATGTATGTGTAAATATGTGTACCTCTCGCCTCTCCTTCTTCTCCAGCTCTTCATCACAGTGATGGATAAGCTGCGTCTTGAGATCAGAGCCATGGATGAGGTAAAGCATCTCTTGGTGTATTTGGGTGTAGATTATAAAATTAAATAATCTGATACTGTTGTAATATGGAATAGTATGGATTATGAAAGCAAGTTTTCAACATAAGATGTGGTAGTTAGACTTTAACAGATTCCAAAATCTCTTTAATTGCTATAGCTATGTCAATGGTGTAATTAATCCGTTTCAAATGATCTGCTTAGATCCAGCCTGACCTGAGGGAGCTGATGGAGACCATGAACAGGATGAGTAACATGCCCCCAGACTCTGAGGCCAAGGATAAAGTCAGCCTTTGGTAAGCCCCCCCCCTACCTGTGCAGATGTAGATGTCACACTCTATGGAACTCTGAAAAGTTAGGCAAATCTCTTTCAAAGTGAGATGTCTTCAAGATGTCGATCCTATAAAAGCTTTGTAAAGGCTAAAGATAAATGTATACTTAGCTGACTTCAAAGCACATGCTGCGATGCCAATTGTATGTTGAGTCCTGTTGGGTCGCTTTGTGTTGCCTTTGTGGGCGGTAAAAAGTTTCACTACTACATATACAGCAACGACCACCGTCCACTAGCACATTGGCTTCATTCTGCTGCTAGTGCAATATGCGGTTATGCAGGTGCATATAAACCAATTGTAAACAGAGCAGTGCTGGTTTACAATTTGCATACTACTCTTGCTCACAGCTCAAAGACAGTGCCTAATATATACAGCTCTGGAAAAAATCCCAAAATAATAATTTTCTCACCCCAACACTTGAAATCGACATGGTGTCATTGGGGTTTAATTCCAGCCAGAGTCCAGACCTCAGTCTATAAAAAAGTGAGCACAAGTCCAGAGTGATGGCAAAGAATCGTTCCTGCCTAAAAACCTGGATTGCTGCTAAAAAGATGTGGTCTAGAATCATTGTGGAGACGCTAAGAACCATTTTGAGAGCTGTGATGGCAAATAAAGATGTTTCCATTGATTATTTAAAAAGGGTATGAATAATTTTGGACACACAATTTTTCATAAAAATGTTAAAGATGAAAACATTTCTTTTTCTGATTTCATATTTCTACCACATTGTCTTGCACCTTTTGGCATGTGGCAGTGTCATTTTCAGTCAGAACAAATATATTGATAAAGACAAAATCCACATCAATATTTGCCAGGGGTATGAATAATTTTGTTCTTAACTGTATATAATTCTAATCAAGAATATGTTTGACGGTATTGTCAGTCCTGGGTCTTTTGGTTGTGGAGGTAAGAAAGAGGCTGAGGAGAAAAAAGGTGACACTGTTGTTAGATCCAGAGGCAAGATGCTAACTACCAGGATTGTGTCTATGGAATATCGGATGATTACACCATACTTCTTCGCCACAACAGCCAGGCTAAACAGCCAATTAGAGCAACCTTTTTCTCAACAGCTCAGATACAGATTCAGCATGTTGATTCTGCAGTAAACTAATTGATGGAGGTCCACAGATGTAGGCAGAGCTGTGCACACCGCACTGACTGGAGCTACAGTCTAGAATCTTGAATCTAGATGGTCATCGACCGGCCAGACGTTATCAGATGTCTGACCGTTGGTTTAGTCTGCGGTCCATATACTATGTGATGTTGTGGTGTTGCAAGTGAGCAACACTGTCTTTCATTGCTGCTAACTGGTTGGTCAGAATGTGTGGGCTTAAAAGCAGAGGGCCTCTTGTCTATAAGTTTGCTGAGATGAGGTATGAAGTGTGGATAGGACACCTAACTGTCTAGGATAAAACTATAAACAGTTTTTAAACATCATGTGGATGATGTTCATAATTAACCTGGGTGCAAAAGTTATGAAATAGTTCTGAGTTGTGTAATGCATATCTGAGTATAATGCAAAAAAACTTTAGGTGACTAATCCTTTTTTACTTTGTTGAAGAGGTGTCCCCACCCATTGTCACAAAGCTTAATATGAGATTTTCAATGTCCAGCTGTAATTGTTTGCTGGCCGCTGTTAATAGTTAGCCTCATTCTACCCTCACAAGGTTAGGCAGCACCTTACTGTCAAAAGGCACACTTGCTTGTTGACTTGCTTGAACGGAGCCTGCCAATCACTGAAATGAACTCAGGCCTTTTATGGTACGTGTTGCTTTTACGCTGTGTCAATGTAAAGATCTCTCTCTGACATTTCTATTGTCTTTGCCTTTGCTTTCTTAAAAAGTTCTCAAATGACACTCTCTGGCAAACACCATGGTAAATAAGATCACATATTACTTTATATTCTCTCACTGATGATATCATAAATCAATAAAAGGCAATCCCATATTTTTTTCACCAAATTGTAGTGTATCAAGTATCTTACTCGATATACTTGATATGCTGTGCCTTAGTAAATATGAACTTAACATTGGTCTCTGTTTTGAAGGCCTTGTATGAGTCCCTTTCTAATGGAGGTGTATTATATTCCAGGCTGACTACTTTGAGCAGCATGTCTGCCTCTGATGAACTGGATGACTCGCAGGTGCGGCAGATGCTCTTCGACCTGGAGTCTGCCTACAACGCCTTCAATCGCTTCCTGCACTCCTCCTAGGCCACCCAGCCCCTGTCTGTGTGCCCTGCCCCTACTCCCCCTTTCCCCCCTCAACACTCTTCTGTTGTTTAACACACCATCCTATCTCGAGTAGTGAACATCCACTCTGGCAAACACCCCCGCTCCCAACACTCGTAATAAGTAGATCTTTTACGATGCCCCTTTGCCACTTTAACCCCACTTTTGCCCCACTGCCTTTATAGTCCTACTGGTTGTACAATACAGTGTAGCTTTGTACTGTTCTGTCCTGGTTTCAGTACAGTGGTCCCCTGTCTTTGATGATGTTGGTGTTTTTTTTTTATATAAGACATGTAACTAAGAGTAACAAAACAAATGTAAACCAAATTGGGAAAAGACCATTTGGACTGGAGCAGCATCTGGGTCAGGTCGTTTCTGTTTTTACCATTTTTTTTACCATAGATGAAGGAAATACTAAAAGATCATTTTTCTTAACTAGAAAATAGAGCTCTCTGACATGTATTTTTTTGCAATTAGTATTTTAACTCCTAGTAGCCATTAATTTTGTTCCCCTCACATGGACACAAAAAGGGTTCGGGTTTTCTTTAGAGAATCAATAACGGTGTAAGAAGCAAAAAGATGCACTTTGCAACAATTCCTCTCCAACATTCAGTCATCATTTGTACTCACAGTTGAGTTTAACATGTACCTTTCTCTGGCCATCTCCCATGTTTCTGCTAGAATGGGGTTGTTTTTTGATAGTGTTTGCAGCTATGTACAACCTGTTATGTAAAACTTGGAATCAATGTCACATGTTTTGATTTCTGTTTTTAGAAATCAAAACATCTAGCATCACCTTGGCCAGATGTTGCTTTTGAATCTTGCATAGGACAGCTTATTGTTTTAATGTACATAATCTACCACTAATAAGGAAAATAAACTTCTTGCAATCAGCCCAAAAACAACTTATTGTATTAGCAGCTCTTGTGAGGTAATGTTCCATCTTCTTGAGATAGCATTTCATTATACTCATTTGACATTATCATTATCATAGGTTCATTTCTTCATTCTGTTTATATAACTGAGAATTCCTTCCCACTGCTAAATCATTTGAGGAAGGTTCTTGTTGGGCTTTTGGCTTTTTTCACACATTAAACAATGCATATTTATTTAAAATTTCTCTTTGTAAATAAAACAGTTTTAAATAAAAGCATGTAAACATTTTTAGAAATTATAAATAAAAACCTACCTCTAAAATGTGCAGTGTGTGTGTGTGTCTTATGATATCGCTCTCTAAGCACATGAGCTCAGTCTCTGAGGTTCTGCCCCTTTAAAGAAACTCTCGGGCGCATAGTTGCGTCTCCAGGACGACAAATAATTACAAAACGATGCAGTTTGTTGCGAACAACCAAAAGGAAGAGGGGGATTTTCAAATTGAAGGCTACCAAAGTGAAGGTTTGCCAAATTGCCACTGTGGATAACATTTTTTTTAAATGTAACATTAGTGCAGGGTAAAGGACAGTTTTACAGAGTAATTGTGCAGGAATTTGTGAGTTGAAAGAAGGCTGGTACACCACCCAAACCAAGTGACATTACGCGTTAACTTGTTTACGTTAAAGGGTAACGTTAACAAATTGGCATTCATTTGCTACCATGTGGTTTGCAAGCTATCGCTATACCTGCGTCTCCTATCGTTAATTTCCCCGGTTTTGAAATCTTAGTTTAGGTTGGTCAGGTTATGAGCAGTTGTTAGGGATTTTAGCATTGCCAAAAAATAAGCACACGAAAGCGCAATGCTTAACGTTATAACGTTAACGATACAGGGAGAACGTGGCAAGATGAGGCAATAACGTTAGTGTTTACAGATTACCTTTTTTTTACGAGAAACTATCTTCACCGACTAGCTAGCTCTCTACCTGTCGGTGCCAAGCAATATTAGCTTTCAAACTAGCAAGATAGCTAACATTACCTGATAATATTGCATTTCTTGAGGTCATGCCTTCTGCAAAATTGTAACGTTACCCTAACCCCTCTAACAACTCTAAAGGAAGATACAGGTCTCAGATGTAACCAAGTAACCCTTATCACACGTTCAGACACATGTGTTTGGAAAGAACTGAGTAACACATTACAAGACAAAAAGACACTATGAATGTAACCGAGGTGGAGGACCACATCTCACTGAGATATGAAGTGAAGAGAAGACTCGGAAAGGGGGTGAGTTGCACGTGTCACAATTTAAGAACTTTGGAAAGTTAAGTGATCTTTCTTCCTGTGTTTGCATAACATTTTGCGAAGGCAACGGGTAAACAATGTGTTCTGATTATTGATTTAGCAATAGATTATTTTAAATTGGTCAAGATATATAAGATGGGCCTACATGAAAATCGTCTTAATTAAATAGTCAACAAATTTGCAACGACTACCACTGAAACAGTTATTCAGTGGAGTTTGCAACATTTCGACTTTCCTGTTACATCAGTGAACATTCCTGGGATGTTTTTAGGTTAATGACCAGAACAACAACAGCTTTGTGCTCTAAAGCTGTTTCTATGTAAGCTATGTAATTCGCCATTAAGATCATCCAGTTTTTAAGAGGCGAATTGGGTTTTATTAAGTAGATTATTAATCCACATTGCTGTTGTTTGTTTTTCTTGTCTGCTGTTTAATGCAATATGATCGATAAATCTCTGGCTTCATTTTATTGCTGTCTTGGGTCACTGGGACAGACAGATTAACAGTTGTGGCTATGAACATTTGTGGACAACGTGTGTGTGTGAGTGTCTGTCTGTCTGTGTGTGTGCATGTGTGTGGGCAGTGGTCAGTCCTGCAGCAGGCAGGTGGAAGACTTCCAGTGTTGCTTGGTAAGAGGGTCGAAACTGCAGCTCCTATTTCACAGGTGTCTTGCCTGTTTGATGGTGAGCCTAACGAACGAAGCTGGACATTGTTATCCAGAGGAAGCTCACCAAGCTGTTGAGGCTCTGCTAACCACCTGCCTTAATTCTCTGTTTTCTGACCTGTAGGCAAGATTGTAATCTGGAGTGCCTCTGTTTGCTGTCAGCAGTGTGACAGACAGTGAATATTCTATTCATGTTGGATAAATTGTCTCTCATCTGATTTTGTTGAACTTTATTTGTTTATTGTACAGTAATTCTTTTCACATGACTTGGAAAAAGAGAACAGATTTTCTGGGAGGTTGCTACTGGAAACTGGAGACTGAATTGTCCTAAGAATTGAGAAGATTTATGCATTCAATTCCAAATCCAGGTGCTCAAATATGACAAATAGATCAGAAAAAACTTTGGCTCCTTTTTTATTTTGATGCTGTGGACCTACCTTCCGATTCCAAGTTAGGCCAGTCGGTTGATGTTTTACAACAGTGCATCCGGGTATAGAGACTAAATCATGTTGCATGCTTTTAAGGAGGGGCAGGTTCTCAGGTCTTTGATTACAGCTCCCCACTCAATCATGAGTGGTCATTGAAAAGTCCTTACTTATTTTGAAGCGTGACTAACAAGCATGCAACTTGGTGCTGGATTTGTTCAGATTATATGTCACAGTCAATGCCTACGAGAAAAAGGTGCAATTCAATCGCAGATTGCTGTGGAACTATACCCAACAGAAAAAAAAAGTTGGAGTTGGCAGGTTTGCACTTTGAACTTGTATGTTAATGGTTGCTCTAAGAAAGAGAGGCAGAACTGGCCATCCACAAATGCGAGGAAAGGGTCACTGAACAATGGACCCTTTCAAGAGAGTTCCATTATCAGCATCATAGTTGGCCCCACAAGACTTCCATTTTAACATTCCATATGTTATCTTAATGCAGAGGAAGTAGATTGGGGCCCAAATAGAACGTTCAAGCTTTTTTTTTGTTTTTATTGTTGAAAGGGTCTATAGTGTGCTGTATCCATCCTCCACTATGACCCAGAGCCATATAAAGGTAAAGTTGCGACAACTCCATTGACGCTATATGTTCCATTTTTTTTCAACAATGGCGGCTAATGGAAGCCTCAAATAGTTCCCAAAAGTTAACAATTTATAATAGCAGCAGTGCAGTTACAGACTGTTTGTAGCCAACATTTCAGACTCAGATTTACATTATTGGCTCATCCGAATAATAATAATAATAATAATAATAACAGTAACAACAGTAGGCTAATAGTAGTAAAGTAATAGTATTAATACAAGGATACAAGGATACAAGGAAGTTTATTGTCACATGCATATAGTTACCTGAAATTATGTCTGGTGTCAGCCTATTTGTGCATTAAAAGTAGAAGAGGGGTTTAGTAGATTAAGTGGCAAGGGCTGCATAAAAAAGGTGGGGGAGGATTGGGATTGGGTGGGGGCACCAACAAGGAGCTAATAACCTAATTATAATAAACTATTTATGTATCGACTATGACAGCTTTTCTGCTGCTCAGTTTTTATCAGTTCCTTATCAAATAAATTAAAAGAGACTAAAGCCCAATAAATGTGCCACACATAATAACCTAATATAAGATAAACCTTGCCTATACCATTTCAATTAGGCAGCACTAGGCAACACCACGCGAACGAGCTGTCATTAAGTTTTTTTGCGTTTGTAGCCTACAACTTTTTATGACGTGGCGTGTCTTGGGCATTTAGCTTTACCATCATGTCAACATAGTTGTAACGTGCGCAATGCTCATCTAGGCTATGGATTTAAGTGGTTTAAGTGGATTTAATCGTTTGATATGTGGATAACTTTCAGTGGAGTAAACACATAAAAGGTAAGATTTTGTTATCACAAAGCTAGCTGGTTTGGTTAAATATGGCGAAGCATATTTACAGCCAACTTTGTACTTGCAGCAGTGAAACTGAGTTTGTTCTTAACATTGTTGGTAACGTAAACGTTTCCTCAGTTAGGAGCAGGACTGTTTTTTGTTTGTTTTTTTGCATTCATTTTCATTGGCAAAAGCTAGCCTAATATGCATGAGAGAACCTAGATTTGAGGGAGCTGCAGCTGTTAGCATCAGCACGGTCATATTAACACAGCAGGGCACACTAGCCCAGTGATGAAGGATCGTGTAAAATCCCCATCCCCAGGCCACAGTCTGAATCTCAAGCTCTTTAGCCTAGCATCTTGATGCTGTTCACAGCACGGTGAATGACAAACGATGACAAAATGCTGTTCATGTTTGTGAGTTCATAGCCTGGTTATTTATCGAAGGACTTACATGTCACGTTTTATATTTTATTATGATCACTCGCATTACCATGGGGTTACTAAATAGGTAGGCCTAATGCTACGGTTAACTTAGAATGCCCACCATTACACTGGAGATGTTAAAAAACGTTTAAACTTTTTTTATTCTCCCGCGACGATATAGGCTTGGCTAGGTAATTCACTCATTAGCTCAGATCAGTAACTACCAGAGGAAACGCGGGGTAGAAAACTCAAACAACTAATGTTTAGACTAGCTGTGTTACAGTTTCTCGTTGCAAAATCAAAATTTAACAGGCGAGCTTTTGTAGGATACACGCAGTCTCAAAAACACTGTTTACAGCTTTTCGAGTCACTGTACGAGGTCATTTATTTTGTATAGCGATAATTTAGATACACTTATGGGGTGGGTGCAATTTGCGTTTTTCTAAAGAATCTCCTGTCTTGATTTTGTACAGAAAAATATCAAGTGACACATAACGTAAAAGATCTGGAAAAAAGGTCACCTTATATAGCAGGCTAAGATAAGGTCTGGAATTTAATTTAATATTGTTGTAATGGTAGGATAACTACATAGTTTACACAATAATTACACTGTGTTATAAATATTGTATATCAATGCATTTATTGACTGTCAATTACCCAAAATCGTGGCTCGTCTATCATTGAACAGTAGCCTATTTAATGCATTCTAATCCATTGTCAATCACTTCCGGGAACTATTTGAAGTTTACATGAACCACGTGACCTTAACGAATTTTGAACACCCATTGTCGCAACTCTACCTTTATATGGCTCTGCTATGACCCTTTTATCCTAGTCGTACACCTTTTCTCTTTCTGCTCTTTCTCCCCTCCTGCTGCTCTGTTTCCCCTTGGCTTTTTAATGATGCGTGGAGGATGATTCATTAAAGGTTTGTGTTGTGCCGATGCAGGCAAGAGTGCCTCGACATCACATTGTGATTTGGTTGTTTTGTTTGTCCCCAGAGGAGGTTTAACTTTAACCTCCATGTGGGCAAGTACTCTGTTTGGACCTCCTCGTTCTCACCTGTCCGTGGGACTCACCTGTGTTCTCAGAAACTTGTTATTGTGATCTCAGAAAGCACATGTCTAGCACCAATAAAGTTTCTGCTCCATGGAATAATTACATGGTCCTCAATGATGGGTATGATTAACCAGTATGACAAACTGTAAGGTGGGGGGTGCAACCATATGGGTTGTATGATCTGCTCACTCTGCAAATCTTGTGTAAACCCCGAACTGTTATCTTCTTCTGTTGTAATCCTTTGTCCATGTGTTTCATGCACTTCTTTTTGATGAACAGTTAGGCTCCCAATCTTTAGAATCCTATTCCTATTCAAAATCCTATTAAAAAACTCCTTCACTCTGTTTGCAGCAATGTTAAACACAAGCATAGTCACTCTCTGGTGATAGTTACTGACATGTGTTTTGCATATTCTCACTCCTTGACACATTGTAGGCTATTTGTATATTTAAATGTGTACAGTGGTTTGCTGTGTTTACTCCTGTATGTCCGGTTGTTGTACATACAGTACATAGACAAGATGGCAAGATGGACAATACAGACTATGCATTTCATGAATAATGTCATTTATAAAATACTTTACAAAAGTAAATAAATAGATAAATATATCCTACTATATAGCACTGTACAGCCCTGATTTGGCAACACAGCTGAATTTTCTGTTTGCCCTGTGCCTCACCTGTCCATCTGTGTGTCCAGGCCTATGGGATTGTGTGGAAAGCTGTTGACCGGAAGACCGGCGAGACCGTGGCTGTCAAGAAAATTTTTGATGCCTTCAGGAATCGCACTGACGCACAGGTATGTCTCTTAAAATACAATACGCATGGGAAATGGCAAACTTAAAGGAACTGGAACTTTAAAGCAACCTACTTTATGAAATGTTCACTAAAACTATTTCATTTTTCTGTGTTTTCCACAGAGAACTTTCAGAGAAATCATGTTTCTCCAGGTAAGCACTGGCTGTTAAAGCTGGTTGTCATCAGAGTACCAGAGTACTTTTTTCATGGCTACAGGTCAAGTGATCCCTCCTGACATAATCAAGTTCAATGTAGTTCTCCATTCATGTGCTGAATCTCATCAGTGGAAGGGTCACAGCACTAAAAGCCTGCAGTCACAATCAAGGGTAATCAGGCTGCTCTCTATTTTTGACTCCATAGCAACAGTGGAGCCCCTGGGTTGCTTGGGGTATTGGCCATGTTTGTTTGCTATGCAGTAGACACCAGCTGGGTCTTGCTACTACACTTCCTGTTGGATCATCACATGCCCTCTATGGAAATAGTCTGGTGATAACTTACCCATTCAGCTCACTGAGCAAATTGCCCCTTTTTTCTCTGGATAGTTAAATTAATTTAGATTGTAAAGAATTGTGGCCTGGAAGCCAGCCTGAATTTGCCCTGCCCACAACATATTGAGGTAGAGGAATTTGAACCTCCATGTCCACACGAGATTGGTGCGAAGTCTGCGAACAATCAATTCATCTGGACGGGCTTTGTACAATGATAGACAGATGAGCAACGGTGCCTAGTCAGCGGGCTTGAGTTGATATCATTGTTCTGAAGCCTGTTGCTCGAGAAGCACAGTGTTTAGATTTCGCTATCATGTCTGTTGTACAAGATACAACAAAGCAAACAGAAAACAGCGATTGAAGCATTTGTTGAGAAGAAGGATATTTTTGGCTGTTCTCTCTACAGGATTCACATATTTCATTGCCCTGATTGGTTAGGTTTATCCAATTGCGATCCAAATCCAATATCCCCCTGTATGGGTAGAAAAAAGCCCCATAATCATGTCCCAATGGTGCGGTCCCAGACTCAAATTCTAAACAGAATTGAGTCTGGCTATGTCATGGAATTGTAAAGGGAAAAAAGGTAATTAATTAGACAGCATCAAGAGACTGTCAATCCAGAACTTTTGTCAACCTATCTTTGTAGGTCTTTGCATGCAATTCTAAGGCAAGTAACCACTGCAACAGCAAAACTATACACAACAGAGGATGCATCTGTCTTTGATGAGGAGAAATGTCATGTGTTAAGGGCTCAGTATGTCTGGATATGATCCGGTGTTTTCATTTGCAGTCACAGTTCTGTATTAATCCCCGTTTCACACACAAACAGAAGCACCTATCTTCAGCCCAAAACATACCTGTTATGCAATGTCACAAGGATACAAAACAGAATTGTCACATGCATATCTTCAGCCCAAAACATGTCCAGTTGCATTAATGCAATGTCATTAGGAGTCCAACAAGGAGCACCCAAGAGCATTAGAGTCCCGTGCTGGACACATCTCCACATTTCATCAAAGAGAGTTTTTGAATGTCATTCTGTCAGCACGTGATAACTCATTTGCAATTACTAATATTTTTCATGAGGACTGTTTGCCCTGTTTATTTGTCTCCTCAGGAGTTTGGAGATCACCCCAACATAGTCAAACTACTGGATGTTATCCGTGCCCGAAATGACAAAGACATCTACCTGGTGTTTGAGTATATGGGTAAGGCATCTTTTTGATCAGCTGAGTGATGTTTTGTTGAAATAGCAGTAGGGAGGAGTAGGGTTAGGAGCGCTGCTGAACACCATGGCTTCATGGTTGAAGCCATGGCTGCGCTGATGCCGTCAGTATCAAGCGACACAGACATGTATCTTTTTCAGACCAACTCTCTTTTGAGAATCGGTTTGGTGATAGCCAGCCTAGGCATATTCTATGGTGCATTTGATTATACTGGCATATGACAGTGTTAGGGGATCCTGCAGTGAGTGAGCAGTTGGTTATTGGCCTTTTTCAAGGTTTTTCCTTTAGTCTTAGTAGGTAACAAAACTCAAGGGACCATTTCAGAGTGGTTGTAGCTGTTGGTCATTTCCTCTGTTTTGGGGGCCTTTTTTCCCAGATAGCTGTGCTAATATCATGGAATTTCTGGAATATCATGGAGTTTTGTAAAGGAAAGTCTATTCCAGACAAAGTCGGGAAATTCTATATATTTTTTAGGGAAAGTCATGGAATATCAGGGAATTTTGTTGTAGCAGTTTTAACATTTACTTGCCAAAATACATTAATACAAATACATCCACAGAGAACTGGTGTATATCTGGTTATTAGCTTTACTGCTTGCTTGAGTAGCCCAACTTAGTTTATTCATATACCCATTTATTCATCTCCCGCTCTAAAAAAGTAAAAGATTCTTGAACGCAATGCGGCTGCTCTGAAGCCATTTGGTCAGTATATTGTACCATTCATTATATAGTAAGTCATGGAAATTATTTTTTTGTCAGGGATAATCAGGGTCATGGAATTTTACATTTGACTTAGTGGGAACCCTGTAATATGATGAAATGACTGTAGTGTAGCAGGGGCCATCGTTGAGTTGAGGCAGCTGACACTGATGGTCTTTGACTGAGATGCTTGACCCACCAGCACTATTAAGGAATACGGTTTTCTTAAGGCTCATAGTATAGTTTAACAGTGTTGTATAGATCAGGCGGTCCTGAGATAGAGGCTGACGGCCGATGATGCTACCTGTCTCAATAATTCCAGAATCTGTATTGTAGACCCTTTCAATCTGTTCCTAGAGGGTTTCTGGTTTTAAAGTTCAAAATCAACACAGATGTTGTAATTAAAATGTGTCAGACTTTAGCATAGTGCTCTATAAAATGGCAACTTTATTTCTGTGCCACTAGAAATTCCTTAGGAATGCTCCTTTGTTTATGTAATTGAAAGGATCTATAAATCAGGTGGATGCTCAGAGAGAGGATGAGGGCATGGGGGTCACCTGCCTCGGAGGCTCCTCCCCCATGGCTACTCCATGTAAACAGAGCAGCTGAGCATGACTGGGCAGATTTAAGCCTGTGTGCGTCACTGCTGCCGCTGGCTCCTGACGTCAGCCAAGGCTCCCCTCAGCGCCCTCTGTGTTAATGGCATGCAGCCACAGCATCACTTGTTCGTATTGTGATCATCACAAACAAACAGTGCTGTGAAAACACACACACACACAATCGACACAACAGTAGAAAGCCCACACCAACCTACACACATCTCACGAAAAACGTTGACACAAATTGGCCCGGCCAGCACTCATTCACTCACCCCACTGATTTGAGCCAGCTATGCATTCCAGCTCCAGTCATTCTCACGCAAGCATTTGCTTGCTGTTTACACCTTGCCTCTCCACACAGACACAGACCTGCATGCTGTGATCAAGAAGGGCAACCTGCTGAAAGATGTCCACAAGCGGTACATCATGTACCAGCTACTCAAAGCCACCAAGTACCTGCACTCAGGGAACGTCATCCACAGAGACCAGAAGGTGCTTAAGCAGTCACAGCTCTCTATGAAAGCATATGGAACACTAACTATTTGCCAACATGCACCTACTGATTGTGCTTCATGTAACACGCATAATACACATTTAATGATTTTTTCAAAAATGTATTGAATTGTATTGAAATACTGGGCAGAATTTGTAAGATCACTTACTGTTTAGTTTTTATTAGAGACAGTGTGCAACCATTTGCCTAGTTGCCAACTAGTACTGATGTCATCTTCAAATGAATTTTCATGGTCAACTGAAGGACATGTATGATATGCACTATGCACTTTGTTCAGGTTGTGACTTGTGTCGAGGCTAGCACGTGTTAGCATGCTAGCCAGCCTTTCAGTGCCACATGTGTTGTTGGTGGTGTCTGTAAAGTTACTGCTACTGTTTCTTGAAAGTACAACAGAAGAATACAGAGATAAACATGCTGCTGTCTGTTTGATTATTTGTGCCACACAGCCTTCAAACATCCTGCTAGACACAGACTGCTTTGTGAAGCTGTGTGACTTTGGCCTGGCACGCTCCCTCTTCCAGACCCAGGAGGACGCGGGGAATCCTGCTTTGACTGAATACGTGGCGACCCGGTGGTACCGCGCCCCTGAGATTCTCTTAGGTTCTGCCAGGTAGCTGGCTTTCTCTTGTGCCTCATGTATTGCAATGAAATTGAACAGAAATATATTATCAGCATGTACAGTACGATGGTTATGACTGTAAACACTATGATTTTTTTTTGTTTGCTAGCTAGACAAACTAGACAAACACACACACACACACACACACACACACACACACACACACACACACACACACACACACACACACACACACACACACACACACACACACACACACACACACACACACACACACACACACACACACACACACACACACACACACACACACACACACACACACACACACACACACACACACACACACACACACACACACACACACACACACACACACACACACACACACACACACACACACACACACACACACACACACACACACACACACACACACACACACACACACACACACACACACACACACACACACACACACACACACACACACACACACACACACACACACACACACACACACACACACACACACACACACACACACACACACACACACACACACACACACACACACACACACACACACACACACACACACACACACACACACACACACACACACACACACACACACACACACACACACACACACACACACACACACACACACACACACACACACACACACACACACACACACACACACACACACACACACACACACACACACACACACACACACACACACACACACACACACACACACACACACACACACACACACACACACACACACACACACACACACACACACACACACACACACACACACACACACACACACACACACACACACACACACACACACACACACACACACACACACACACACACACACACACACACACACACACACACACACACACACACACACACACACACACACACACACACACACACACACACACACACACACACACACACACACACACACACACACACACACACACACACACACACACACACACACACACACACACACACACACACACACACACACACACACACACACACACACACACACACACACACACACACACACACACACACACACACACACACACACACACACACACACACACACACACACACACACACACACACACAGCATGTACAGTACGATGGTTATGACTGTAAACACTATGATTTTTTTTTGTTTGCTAGCTAGACAAACTAGACAAACACTAAATATACATCAAATTCCATGTTGTGACAGAACATCCATAACAAATAGATGGATGGCTGAGGTGCTGAAGTGGTCACCCACCATGTCCTGTCCATGTCTGTCTGTCCACACAGGTACACAAAGGGTGTGGACATGTGGAGCGTCGGGTGCATCCTGGGCGAAATTCTGCTGGGAAAGCCGCTGTTCCCAGGCACCTCCACCATCAACCAGATCGAGAAGATCATGAGTGCCATCCCCCATCCCACACCCGAGGGTAAGAGCATCCTGGGCCACACATGCTTTCAACCTTTCCTGATACCTCCTACCTTGTTCTCATACACTTCAACCCACAGTCTATGGGAGAATAGAAAGTCCTTTACTGATCCCTCTGCTTGGCTTTTGTCCACCCTCTCTGTATCAGAGATGTGGTCTGTTGATAAACGTTATCAGTTATCTGCTGGAAATGTGTGTTGATTCAGGCTGTAATGTGTTGATTGAATGGGAATGTGTTGTGCTGCAGATGTTATCTCCATCCGCTCAGAATATGGAGCCTCTGTGATCCAAAGGATGTTGCTCAGGTAGGTTTGCGTGGATGTGGGTTGGCATGCACCCATTTATATATGTGTGTGTGTGTGTGTGTGTGCGCATGCATGCATGGCATAATAATATGCTGCATCCTCAGGCCCCAAGTTCCTCTTGAGGAGCTGCTGGGAGCTCCAGTGGATGCTGATGCTCTGGACCTCCTGAAGTGTTTACTGGTGTTCAACCCTGAGAAGAGGCTCACAGCAGAACAGAGCCTACAACATCCATATGTGTCCAGGTACAGAGAGAGAGAGAAAGAGAGAGATAGAAAAAAAGTAGGTGTTCAACCCTGAAGAAGGCTACAGCAGAACAGAGCCTACAAGCTGCTGGGAGCTCCAGTGGATGCTATGTGACCTCAGAGGTGTTTGCTGGTGTTCCAACCCAGAAAGAGGCTGCAGCAGGAGAACAGGGGCCCTGCAACGTCCATGTGTGTCCGGGTACAGAGAGAGAAAAAATAGAAAAAAAGAAGCCCATCATGGCTCATTTTTATTCAAGCATAATTAAACTAAAATGTACATTTTCACTGTTTGTAAACTGACATTATCCTTAGCTGTAAATACATTATTTGAGAAAAATGTTGCTAGCCCATAAACATTTACATTTTGTCAACACAACCCCTCTCCACTCACATTCCCTGCACCTCTGCACAGGTTCCATAACCCAGCCAAAGAGCCTGGTCTGGACTATGATGTCATCCTCCCTGTGGATGATGATGTCCAACTGTCTGTCACGCAGTATCGCAACAAGCTATACGAGGTAAACCCCTGGGCGTGCATGTACTTTGTGTGTGTGTGTGTGTGTGTGTGTGTGTGCGCGCGCACGCATGCGTATAAAGCTGTGTGTGTGTGTGTGTGTGTGTGTGTGTTTTGGGCTTTTTCAAAATGTTCCGTATCTACTCATAGATGATCACTGAGAAGAGGTATAGTGGCTGGGTCCAGAAGCGCTGGCACAGGAGGAAGGAGGAGGAGCAGAAGGGACAGACAAAAGGCAGTTCAGGGTCCAGGGGAGACTGCTCCGAGAACGCGCTGGCAAAGTCCAACGGGACATCCTCAATCCCAAAGGAAGCTGCTAAAGTAGAAGGGGGAGGTGATGGCGAAAATAAGTCACCAAGTCTTTGGAAAGAGAGTTCTACAACGCAGCAGCCAGCAACCAGTCCAGTGCTACCACACATACAGCCAGCCAATGAAAAGAGTGGTGCGGCACACACGGTCGCACAAACAGCCAATGAGAAGAGTGGTTCAGTCCCCACACATACACGACCAGCTAATGACCGAGTTGGTGTACTGTTGAGTCCTGGTGCACAGAAGACTACCTACAACCCCATTACTCACGCTCCTAGTAAGTTGCACAATTCATACTTTTTAGTCATACTTCACATACACACATACTATCAAAGAATATACATAAAGTGAATTAGATATTCTCATTTTAGTACTGGACAGAAAAGTCCTGATCTTAAGATCTGTAATGTCTCCCTTGGCCTTCATATAAGTATGGATGCATGTTGGACATCACAGAGCCATATAGATTAAGATTGTTTTATGTCCATTCGCCTTATTCACCCGGCGGCCATTACGAGTCTGAGGGGTACACTTGCCATTACACCTCAGTCCAGCAGATGGTGGTGGTAATGCACTCCATTTGAAAACTGCTAAAAAACAATTCACTGAAGAAGAAGAACAGGCCACTGAACCCTTCTATAATAAGTGAGCTTTTTTTGGCAGTTTGCAAACGGAGTGCATTACCACCACCATCTGCTGGACTGAGGTGTAATGGCAAGTGTACCCCTCAGTCTCGTTATGGCAGCCAGGTGAATAGCGACTGTAGTTAGTCATCAACTCCACCCTCCCCCGAGTATTCAGACCTAGGTGTGTGGAACCATTAGAGTCCACTCGTGGCCTTGTCCATGGTGCTGATATAGAATTCAGGATGAGTGAAGTGTATTCTCAAGGGATGCTTACCAGCTGCCCTTGCCAAAACAAACATATACATGCAAACACACACATATAAGCTCACACGCACATCAACACAATGTTTGGCATTCACATGCACACGGATGTGCACACCGTATACATTATATCCTGTCACGAGTGTATACAACTTGATATTTGCATACGTTCGCTCTGACTTAGATTAGATGTCCGTCATGTGTGGGTCTCACTAGGGCAGGTGTAGTGCTAAACCACCTACTCTAACCCTCAGTGCTCTCCCAGCTGCAGCGCAATGGCCTGGTCTACAGGAGGCAACCGCAGCAGGTCGCCACTGCTGAGCACATCCCTATCCTGCCATCAGAGGGCGCTAATGGGAACATGGTAAGTCTCTCCATGTGTGATGTTGACAGACAGTAGCCTATATACATTTAGGCCTTTGTTCACCATATGTGCTGACTGTCAAAGCTATGAAGGACCACAAAGACCACTGTGATTTTTTTTTTACCATGTTGAGCTTCTAGATTTTCACCAACATGCCACATACCAACATGTGCCCTCCTTTTTCTACCACATCCTGTTTCATTATCTGTGTCTGTTGTCTTTCCTCCATAATTATGTAGGTTAGCTGTCTATTTCTTTCCCAGTGTAACTCCATCTGTTTTGTCGTTTTCTTTCTCTTGCAGGTTGGAGATAATGGCCGTGCGCGCGGACGCTCAGCTCCCGTCCCCCGCGTCCGTTCCTTCTCGCTGACACTGTCTCGTCCCCTCAACAACCCGCTGGTCCGCCGGGATGAGCCCCCGGTGTCGTCTGGGCTGTGTGTGACCTCTGCGCGACTGGTAAGTCCGGCACCTCGTCCACCACCTGTCTTGACCCCCCCCCCCCATCATCTGTGGTCGCCTTTGCATCACACGCGCTCACTTGCTCCAGCTGTTACTGGCCTAAAATGAATGCACCCTTTATTATACTCTGTAATACAGTCTTTTATACAGACAATGCATTCTCACTCACACAAGCACACATGTGCCTGCGTGGTCACACAGACAGACAGGCAGGCGTGCATGTTTACACAGCTGTCTCCTGCACATGTCGGGGTTTGCTGCGCACATTATTTCTTTTGGCGCCCCTGGTGACTGCAGTGGAGTTTGGGTGTGCAAGCACTCGCTACTTAGGGCTCTTGCAGATTCCCCTGAGGAGGCACGCTGCATTAAAGCTCAGGATGACTCAGCTTCTCTTACTTCGAGGCTCGGACGGGCACAGAGCCCCTTGGACTCCATCCGCTGCATCGGCTTTTTGCGGCACTGATGGGGAGCCACTACGATTACAGTCAGCTCACATTTGTCTGGTGCCTCTAACAAAAGACGCCGGCACAAAGCTGCTCTGCAGAAAACCACCGCCTGGCAGGTGGCTGAGACCACTGCTGTCAAGCCTGACTTCAGAGGAACTATTTACATGCTCACAGTTGAGGATGAAAAAACTAGCTCTTAAAACACCCTGTGAACTCTAGACATGTTTGCTTTTATTGTATGTGACAACTGGTTTGATCAAAGCAGTAAAATCATTTGTGTTTTCTCTTTCTCTCTTCTCTTCTCTCCTTTCCCTTGCCTCTCTCTGTCCACTCTGTCAATGTGGTTTCTGTCTTTCTTGGTTCTCATTGTGTGAGATAGAACCAGCGGTCCCCTTCTCAGACGCGTGAGGCCCGGCCACAGGTCAGATTCAGCAAGAAAGTGTTCCAAAGCAACTCCAACGTCTCAGCTGCCGGAGACCCCCGGGCCAAACTGGGCAGCTATTCGCAAGCCTACGGCACCATCAACAAGACTGAACTGGACAACTTACTGAGGAGCCGCCATCAGCACTAGCATACAATTAATGCACTTAGACATAAACATTGAAAACAAACAAACAACCGAACGCACCAGCCCTGCAGCATCATCAGAAAGACTGACCAGGATATCATGTTGAAAAGCTGCAACCAGCATTCAAAACACACACACCCTTCCTCACAACAATGCACAAATGCATATGCACAACACAATTATGCAATCACAAAGTGTTTTATCTGCATACATTCAATGACTGGCTTGCAAATAATACACAGAATATGTATGCCCTTGTACAAATAGACAGCACATCAGTTTAGAGGATAAAGACCAAGGCAAACAGGCAACTGTCAGGGAGACTATTGTGAAGAGAAAATACATTATTTTGGATCACCAGAAAATATTTATGGGAGGAATTGGGGTTCAGCCATGTGGACTTGGATAAAAGTGTCTTTGAAATTAAGCATAAGACATAAGATAATAAGTCCAAAACACAGCAGAAGATAAAATAAAAAAAGAGGTTACTGTAAAGCCTGAAATATTGAGCAATTCTGGAGATGTGGTATGCTGTTCTTTGTGTAGATGATGGAGGTGTTGCTGGGAATTCAGAGCTAAAATATTCAGCAATGGTCGGGTAAAATGTACATAGATGTAAGCAATAAAGTTTCACTGGTTTCCCCTGACAGAGATCCAAGATATACTTGGTATAATATACTAAGTATTGTTCTTGTTATTATGATGGAAAACAAACATTACATTTTTTCAGATAATTTTAAGTGTGTATCCTCACTGTGAAAAACCATTAATAGGCACAGACACATTATCAAAGCACCAGTTCATTTATGAAGGCCACATAATTCACATTACACTGACTGTAATACATAGGTAACTCACGTATGTGCGGCGTAGGGGTGATAGGAAGAGTGAAATAACAGATGAATCTAGAGTCTGGAGTGGCAGTTTGACGTTTATAAAGTAGTTGATTTTTTTTTTTTTACATACATTGGGAAATAGCAGTGTATTTGGTTATTTCCCAGAAAGAACCTCGTTATCATATGACACCAGCCTGAGTGACGTCACGTGCTGGGTCTAAGTTGTTGGGGGGGTAGTAGCCAGCAGCAGCAACCAACGCGCATCTCCCGTCGGCGAAACGGAAAACGCAACGTGATAAACAAATATCTCACAGGAACACTCGGTCTGTATCTAACTTTGGATAAATTTGTCGTTTATACTGGTGAGGAGGTCGCGATACATACTAAGGGTAAGTCTGGTGATGCATATACTACGTTATTTGTGGTCATTTCACGTATGAAACACGATTATCCGTGGATAGCAGGTCAAGTAACGTTAACGTTAGCGACAGTTTGCTAGCTGGCTCGCGAACACCAACGCAGCTAACATATCTGTAATATCTGATGAACAAAAAAGAGCCCTTTTGCGATAGAATCATGAACAACGGTCTAAACAGCTGATACATTTAACATACATTGCATGATGGCCTAAATCTGTGTGGTGTGGTCATTTTGTCCGAATATCGTGCCTCAACGTGGTCAGCGCTGATGTAACAACATTAATGTAAGGAATACGATAGAATGAATATGTTATGACACGTTACACAAGCTGCAGTTGTCTGCGTGTACAAATGGTTGTCTTCAGGATTAGGAATCTAGGACTAGCGTTAAACGTTACGTTAAAGGGCTATGGACGTTAAAGGTCTATATTTCTCTGTAATACTCCTATTTGCCTAGTGCTACATAGAAATTACGATAGTTAGCTAGGGGAAGAACAGGTGGCTACTGTCTCTTGTATGGCTATTCAAAAGGATAACACTAATTTTGCCAGACAATTATTTCATGTCCACGAGCTTAACTTGTGTTTTGGTATTATGCGCCTCAGTTAAAAGGACCTACTCTCTAATCTCTTATAAGAGAGTATGCCCTTTTATAACATCTCACTAGCATGAAGTAGCAGATATCTCTTCTAGAAGCTGTGTTTGCATAACACGTAGGCTTTGGCACTGATGACATCAAGCCTTAGAAGGATATTATTTACTTGAAAAGTAACGGTCCATTACTTAAAGCTCTAATATATGCCAAATCTGTTAACTCCTGACAGTTGTAGTTTGATGATAAGCTTTTATCCTGATAGTGACTGCGTCGTTGAGTAACAGATTCTTGAGTAGAACAGTGTTCCTGTTGGTGTGGTGATTGAATCAACACCAAGGAATGATTTCCAAGTTTTTTCCATAAGATTGCCGTTCAGGTTAATATATGCGAAACTTACGCGAGGATATGGTTGTATATCAGACATATCTGCTTTAAACGGCAAGCTGCTGCCTTTTGTTATTCTTATTCACTGCCTTTTTTATTATCTGGGTTTTATTTTTTTTTTTTTTTTTGTCCGGTTTCGCATGCCCTGTTGGATTTACTGCTCTTTTTTAAAATGCCTGACGGCTCTGTTTAACGCAGCCCCTGGGATATGTGGCGTCACGGTATCAATTTCAAATCGAACTGGACTTCACATCTTGCTTAGCTCTGTTCTGCAGTGGAGTGGTGCGCTTTCTCTACCATGCGGTTTAATCATCAGTTGCAATAAATTAGTCCCTACGCTGCTCCTGACTTTCACTTTACGAGCCGACCATGGCAGGTTTCCAGTAGTGACTTCACATTTGAGAAACACGTCTGCCATGACACCCTGGTCCTCCTTGTTATTTGTAACATTGTTTCATTCAGTAACACACAAACATGACTTTATGCGAGTCACAGTAAGCAAGTTTGGCCCGTGTTGCCTGTGCGGTAGTGCTGAATCATAGTGATCCAAGAAAAGCAAGCTTTAAGTCAGTAATGAGCTATTTCCATATTTAGCCTACTCCACCCACATTCTCCCTGTTGACCTGCTGTACTACAGAGATCCAGAGGCTGGCTGGTGGATTCCGATTGTATGATTATTCTAAATGTCACCATTTTTGAACAACACATATAGTGATTCCCACAGCTAGCAGATCAGTTATAACTAAATTGACAACCGTTTTAAGGTGTACAGTACAGTGCAGTCTTCTCTTCCCATGCACACTACCATGTGTAAACAAGAAAGACGTGTTACATACAGCTCTGGAAAAAATTGAGAAATCATTGCACATTTTTCTGATGTCATCCTACTGTTGCTGAGTGACATTCACATGAGTTGACTGTCAAATTCAAGTTTGCAGTGGTCTCTTAATTTTTAATATGACCGTCAACTCATTCGAATGTCTCTCGTAGGATGACATCAGAGATATTGTTAGTGGTCGCTTAATTTTTTTCTATAGCTGTAGATATTATCAGTAGAGAATGCCTTGCAGCTTAATATAATTGGAAATGAATATTGTCTGTTATGGCAGTGCAAGTCTGGTTGTGGATTATATGCATACACTGACAGGTTCTGTATATTTAGCTGTAGTTTGTATAGACACTTTCACTTAGTACTACCATAGTCTAAGAAACAAGACAAAACTGAAAACCACAACGTTGTGGTTGACAGTTGTGAGTTGGTTTATCTGGCTGTTGCTGCGCGTAGAGTTCAGGTTCAGTGGAACATGCGAGAGGTAGCCTAGACATCTGGTGTGTGAGTCGTAGATGAGCCTTACTGGAGCTGTAAACAGAGTGAAGGTAGGCTACGGAGAGGGAGCAGGTTGGCTCTCATCTCCGGGGTATTTCTGGATCTGGAGCTCCAGCACTCCAGCCATGATAGACTTGATGCTGGGCCAGGGATTACCCCATCAGCACGGCAGCCATGGAAATAAAGAGCGAAGCTCCACATCAGCCTTTTAATGGCTCCCTGCTTTTCTGTAGAATAACAGAGGAAGAGGAATAGGATGGGAGAGAGAGTGTAGCCTCACCGAGGACCAAAATATTGATGAAGAATAATAAAACAAAGAAAAGGGCCAAACTATTAAGATAATATGAGTCAGTGACTCATGAGTTACAGCAGTTGACAGTGACCCAGGTTTATATTCAGGAGAGTGATTGTGCGGCCTGGCCAACTGACTTCATTGACCTAAATCTCTGAAATCTCTGTGGGTGACAACAGCTTAAACTGAAACTACATTTATAGCCATGCTGCCATTGTGAGCCTGTATGACCTGATCCATCCATACATTTAATAGTTTATTGTTTATTATATCTCTATATATAATAGTTTATTATATCTCTTGGTGAGTGTTTGGGGCTATAAGCTTAGGCCCTATAAAAATGCATATGGATAAGTGATCCTCCTTATTGTGGCTTAATAATATTTTAAAGAAATACCCATTTTACACTGAGGCACAATGATGGGATACACAGAAAATTCTCGGTCTTTAATGGTAGGTGACAACCACACACTGGCTTGGCAACATTTACAACATTCTCTACATGACCGGTGTCAAATGAATGCAATGAAACTGGTCTGGTTAGTACATTAGAGATGCATTTTACTCAGCTGACTACCAGAAACACATTTCCTGCAATTTACCATTTAAGAAAATATGCTAAGGGTGAATGGAAACCTGTCGTTGGCATGTTGTAGTCGAATTTACATGGACCATTATGAGGCAATTAAAAAAAAAAAAAAAAAAAAAACAGTTTATTTGAGAAATGTGGCAAGATTTATGTCTCTTGTTAATTCAAGCCAGAGGTACTCAACTTTTTTCCTCATTCCCCATTTTGGAGGTGGGGAATTCACAAGCTCCACCTGACCCCATCACCCCAGCAAATTGGTAACGTTAAAATCACGTTGTGGTTCCACGTTACAGTCCCCTGGATCTGATGTTGTTTTACTTCATATGTAGGCCTATTTATGACTCCTATGTATGTGTGTGTGTGTTTTTGGCATTAATATAGACACAAAAAAGACTCTTGTTCATTGAGTCCCATGTATCATGTCGAGTCCCATGTCTCAAGTCCCATGTATCATGTCTCAATTTCTCAATTTCTCTCTAGTGGGGCGGGTTCACTTTGAGAACCACTGGTTTACGCAATAGAGACTCTTTCCCCACCACTGACAATTTGCTGGCAGTGCATTCGCACTTGTTTTTGTACAGTTGTCGGCCATGCACCTCAGAGAATTTGTTTTGAGCTCAAACATTCCTCAAGGGTGTTGGAGTTGATATTTACGCAGTTTAGCTTTAGTTTCATTTTGTGCAGTCTTGTAGTGCCGTTTGTTTTGCTGCATTACACCGATCCAAATTATGATTGAAACAGGAAAGCATGCTGGTGGTGCTCCTCTGAGATCAGTGCTTAGGTCTTGGTGAGTGAGGTCCTCTTGCCCTGCCACTGTTGTGCTGCTGCACCACCATTCGCCATCAAAAATTCATTTCAAGGTTGTCCCCAAAGGTGTTTTTCCATTACAGAGCCACAGTCACATGTCTATAGTGGTTTAAACCTGCATGACTTCATGAGATTAGTTGCTCTGACATCTATCTGGATGTGAGTTTATTCATTCCCTTGGTTAAAGATGAATGTTAGTGCTGTGCTATTTCTAGTGCTGTGAATTTACCTGTAAAGATCAGCTAGTTTGGGCCAGATATGCGCAGTTGTGCCTGTTGTTGCCATAGAGACTATTGTGATTAGCTGTGGTTGCAGTTGGGTCAAAGTGCTTGCATCGCAGTGCTCTGAGTTCATTGGTTGTGGCTGGCCCTCTTCGGTGAGGACTGTACTGCTGTTTGAGGGCTACTCTGCCTTCATGCACGGCAGCACACTGAGAGGGAACCGTCAGCGGTATTCTCCTCCATTACTTTATGTCACCAGCTCACTTTCCATCATGACTGCGCCCAGCCGTCATCGTAATCTAGATTTGGCAGTGGTCTGTCCACATAATCTGGGCAATGCAGTGTTGAGGAATATCTACTTGTTTAGACCATTGCTGAAATATGTTTTAAAATCCTTCTGTCTACAACAGCTGAAAATGCTTAAAGCAGCGATATGCACATTTTGGTCTAACTAGCAAGCTAGCTACCTAAAAGACCAGCAAAGCACTGTAAAGACCACCCAAAGCCTGTGTAGTAAGTTAAGAGCTGTTCAAACAACAAACTAGTGAACCTTCCCTGTGTCTATATCACAGCAGACGACCCCCATCCAATGAGCCTCCTTATGCTGGGTGTTAGGATGATCTGGATGGTGTCATTGGCTTTACCAGCCACCCTAAGAGGATTTCTATCAATTCTTTAACCCTTGCCTGCCTTTCTCTCCTTTCCCTTCCTCTTGTCTCTCTCTCTCTCTCTCTCTCTCTCTCCTCTTGAGTCTTTGTAGTCTGTCTGTTTTATTTATTCAGCTCGTCTTAAGATGGTCACATTAATCTCCCCCCCTACATTCTCTCTCTCTCTCTCTCTCTCTCTGGCATCACTCTTTCTTTCACTCTCTCTCTCTCTCTCTCTCTCTCTCTGGCATCACTCTTTCTTTCACTCTAGTGCAGCTGTTCCATTCTTTTCTCTCCCTCTTGTTGATGTTGATGAACTGATAGGTGTGTGTAGTGTTCTGACCTAGTTCCTCTCTGTGGGGTAGTAGACCTACTTACCTGTCAACATGTGTGTGTGAAGCACACGGATGCCTGTTTTATTTACCTTTTCTGATAAACACAGACACACACCTCTGATGCTCAGTGCAGTAATTCGGGTCATTCGAAAGCAGGCAGCCATTTCGTGTGTGTGTGTGTGTGTGTGTGTGTGTGTGTGTGTGTGTGTGTGTGTGTGTGTGTGTGTGTGTGTGTGTGTGTGTGTGTGTGTGTGTGTGTGTGCGTGCTCGTGTGTGTGAGAGAGAGAGTTCATGATGACAGGAGAAAGTTTGTCTTGCCAGTGCAGTGAGCTCCCTCTGTCTCTGTGTCTCTGCACTGTTTCCTGTGTGTTCTTAAATCGGTGAAATGGTCATCACATCATCAGCATCATTTCAGTGAACTAAGCTGGTGTTTTAACTTGTGACAGGGGACTTTTTAAATTGTGATCCTGTTTGTTTGTGTGTGTGTGTGTGTGGTTGTGTGTTAAACCCTCCACACATAAAGCTTTGTACTCAAAAGCATTGTCCGTTCTGTTGGTCTCCTGATAACCATCAGTCCAGCCCCAGCATCAGCAGGTTTGGTTTGCCCATTCCCCCATCAGCACTCTTGCTCTCTGGCCAGTGCTAGCATCTAGCATCTAGCCTACCGCACCTACCACAACCAGCCACCGGTGACCTGCAGCTGAAAGGAAAGGTCAATGCTTTCCAGTCCTTTTGTCAAGCTTTGCGGTTTAATCATCACAAAAAAATGCTCAATGTCACTGGTGGCTGGTCATGGGTCATTCTGATACTGTCACAGAATTACCCAAAAGGCAAACATGTTTCAGTTTTAAGATGACTCAGGCCTTATCTTATCACGTGCTGTCTGTTGGTTGCCCTCGAGTTATCAGGGTAAACAACTTCCTCCCCTGTTAAAGGATAATTCCCTAAAGGATAATAAAGGATAGTCCCTTGTCTGGTTTGTTTTGGATGAACTAGAGTGGTGGACACCGAAATTTTGACGATTGGTCCTGTCTCGACTTTTCTGATTAATTTTGAATCGCCTTTACTGCTTAAGAGTGGCTGCATACAGGCATGCACAAACATGTCCTTAAAACAACCCTTAACGTTCGTTTTCAAAACTGTGCAACTCACCGAGTGGTTAGTGGTGTTCGTTGATTATTAAAATCAAATATATCGGCGCAATGTACGATATCCAGTCTTGTTATTTGCTATTGTGGAACTATCACACCTCACAACCGCGTATAAACTTCCGCTCAATATTTGAGTCTGAAGCATAGACAGTGAAAAAAGGTCTCGCGGAAAGACTACAACCAAATGTTAACAGCCCCCGTTTCCGGTGGCGCAGTAATATCGTGCAATGAGTCTTCCAACAGAAATCAATGGGATTTTACAAAATGACAAATAAAACACAACAAAAACTGTATTTTGCTACGCTACATGTTTTGGAACATCAACGAACACCACTATTAACCACTCGGTGAGTTGCACAGTTTTGAAAAATGAACATTAAGGGTTGTTTTAAGGACACGTTGTGCATGCCTGTAGGCAGCCACTTTGAAGTCAAAGGCGATTCAAAACGAGTCAGAAAAGTCAAGACAGGACCCATTGTCAAAATTTCGGTGTCCATCACTCTAGTTCATCCAAAACAAACCAGAAAAGGGACTCAAAGTGCTAAAAACCGGAATTATCCTTTAATGCCACGTCATGTGAGCCTTCGTGTCTCTGTTTCACTAAAAATTAGCCTTGTATGAAACTGATTACCGGTAGCTTGCTCTGGTTGATTAGTATCGATTAGTGTGGAGGACTGGAGCCTGAATGTGTTTAGGCTTTTTGATTGTATGACATTTAGGCTTTGCATGTGTGCATGGGTTTGTCTGCACTGTGACTTATGAGATCCATGTGATTTGAGATTTCCAGGAAATGGAGCATCTAATCATCATTTTGATCTTTCCGCACATTGAGAACAATAAATGTTTTTGGCCTCCAGATTAGAGCAGGTTAAGCTCATGTGGTAACATGCTCTTGGTAGTAAGAGTGAAAGAGAAAGGAATACTGCAGTGAAAGCTAAGGCCACTAAGGCCTTCACAGACATCAGAATACTTAAAGAGGAAGGACGTGACGGCAGAGAGACTAGTGTAGAAAAAGCTGGGAAGACAAAGGACAACTACAGATAAATCTGTGTAATCTTTTTCACCTTTGGCTTTCACAGGCAGGTTTGGCTGTCAGAGTGGTAGAACTGTCTGTGGTGGTCTGATCAGCATAGGCCAATCAGAGTGTTTAGTTTCATCTTTGCATTTACACATATACATCAGGCTTTTTACCTTTATATGGGCCAGACATCCCATAATAATCACAAAGGTAGAGTGTGGAGTACAGTATGATTGTTATCAACCTTTTTTTTCAAAGTTATTTTGGCTTATAGCAAGTCACACTGGGAATAAAGCCAATTGTCAAAGAGGTGCTGTCATTGTATGGGCACAGATGAGAAAACGTATTGTTTGTTGTACCTGCGTACTACACAACCAACTTTTGGTCAAAGAACTCAGGGGCTAGTTATGGTGTTAACAAAAAGGATTACAGAAAGTTGTCAACCATTTTTACAATGAAAGACTGACACCCCGTGTGTATGTCAGTGTGTCTGTATTTGTTTTTGAGACAGCCGTCTCCTTAAGAGCACATACGGGATGAAAGCTCATGGGATTGGCTGTCCAGAGGAAATGGGGCAGGGTTGCATAATTCTGCTGTTATTCAATGTGCCGCCCTACAAAGGGATTGAGTGAGGAAGAATACCACACAGGGTGGGGGGTTGGAAGACAGATTAAGTGATAGAACATGTCTGTGTGGGTGCGTGCGTGCGTGCATGTGTGCGTGTGCGACTAATACAGATATCATTCTGACAATCTGTGTGAAAAAGTTGTTTGAAGAGAAAACTAAAATATCCAAGGATGAAATGTAGTGTTGGCATGTGTAAAGTTAGTGCAGAGTAAGCAATCGCCTTAATTGTTCACACGAGGAGTTGTTAAGTGGATATTTGGGTGAAAACATTGGGTATGGCCTACTCAGTAGGGGAGAATGAAAAAAAGTCCCAGGGCACCCTCTCAGATTCCCCTGAAAAAATACAGGTGCTCCTATCCTAAACTTGCAGAGAATTCAAATGTTAGGTCTGCACTTTGAATAATTTCAACCCCTCTGGGTGGTTTGATATGACATGAAATGATTGAAGTAAATATGTTTAAAGACCATTTATTCATACATTTAACCTCAAACATCTAATAGTCTTACCCATTCACATGAACAGCATTAGGATGTTTTATATCTGCCAAAGTGCATTTAAAAGAACTAAAGTTGGGCCCTCAATGGCCTTTCAGATAGAACATTCCAAAGTGGCACCACCTGTTGTGTGGTCATCAGACCTCCACATTTAAAGGGAAATAGTGGTGAAGCCACCTGAAACCCCATGGAAACCTTGGGGCCCTGTGCCATCCTATGGTTGGACGAAGCCCAGTTGGTATAGAAACTAGTGGATGTTTCAACTGTAAGTAGCACAAACTCACTGTAGAAGAAGCTGTAACTGAATACATATCTCTTGATTTCCCTCTATGAGTATTGCAGGGCATTCTGGAATGCTTATTTTCCAAATCCAGCCGTTTCTGGTTAATAAAAATTAAAATTAGTAACCGTTGGGCCAATCTTGGATGCTTCCCCAGGCCTTGCTCCGTGCATTCAATCTTGTTAAGTCATTTACCGGCAACTTCCATTGATATCCACTTTATAGTGCTTACTGCGGCCAAGGCAACACTTCCTTTGCATGTGGTGTGAAACATGAGATAAATCCATCAGAGATGCTGCCAACATCATCTGTCTCTTTGAGTCTCTTTACCCGTAGGCCTACTTAAGTACTGGTTAGAAGGCGTAGTTGCTTACTAGAGATGAGTAGGGGGTTATATTTCATGGCTTAATGCCCTGGTGTATTTGTATTAGTCTTGTTTGCATCTGCTGTACTTTTGGGACATATGGACACAACCCCCCACAGACAGGGATTTATCTATGACTCATCAGCTCTGCTTCAGTTCGGTCACATACTGTTTTGTTTACTCTTTTTCTCTCTCTCTCTCTCTCTCTCTCTCTCTCTCTCCCCCACTCCCTCTCTCCCTCCCTTCCTCACAGGACCTCTGTGGAAGTAGCAGTGATGTCTCAGGACAAGAGCGGCTACCCTGGAATGGGGGAGTGCAACCCCCTCCACAACAACGTCTACGGCCAGCCCAACCCTACTGCACCGTTTGGGGCGCCTCCACCAAACTACATGGGGTCCCCTGGGGCACCTGGATACCCAGCCCCAGGACCCTACGCCCAGCCAGGCTTTCCCCAAGCCGCCCCCTACCCTCAGATGCCCTATCCACAGATGCCCTACCCACAGCAGCCCTACCCAGGGCCAGGGTACGGACAGGTCCCACCACAGCCTGCCTTTGTCCCCAACCCCAATGGTGAGTGCCTAGTGCTACCTGATTCTCAGATTTCTCGTCGCTGGTTCCCAGCAGGGAATTGATGATCTGTTTTTAGACTATCCGGAGTAGCTGGCTGGCTATAAACACTGTTGGCTATAAACAGTGTTGTGCTTACTGTAGGAACTTGCCCCATTTAGTAGCTGCGTCTGGCTCATTGACTTCAATCCCCTGCAATGCATCAACTACTTGAAAACACACTTTTTTCCCCCAATTCTAAAATAAAGTTTTGACAATGTACAGTGCCATAAAAATGCCTTCTGAAGACTAGGCATAAGTGACCTGATTGGAGTCCAGCAGCCGCCAGTCTGACGGGGAGATGGCTAGCTGGCTCTCCATGTGGAAACTCCCGCGCTTGTCTTTCCACCTTACATAAGCAGCAGCCATTGGGCTCCGCTGCAGCAGCCTAACATGTCAAGTCAGGTGGCATTACCATCTAAACAAGCACATTCCTCTATTGTTGAGGTCTGGCTCTGCACCACTAATGGTTTTGAGCAACTGGTATGTGTTCAATAATGCTAAATGTGTTGAATGGAAGCTTCAGTGTTCCTGTCTTAGGCTCAATTAGATACAAATATGAAAGTGAGAATTGTGAGTGCTCACATTTGCAGTCCTTAACAAGGACAGTTGCTGAAAATAAACGCCAGACTCTGCCATGATGGCGTTGCAAAGGAACACAGCTGGCCAGCCAGCTGAACTGAAGCCTGCGGCGCTGCAGGTGTTCATTTTAGCTTAGCATCATGCTAAGCATCATTCAGCTCACTCCGCTGCACTACCGCTGCTGGATGTGGCCAATTAGTGAAATCAGCAGATACGATCAGTGGAAGAGCTAGAAGCAGTGAAAGCATGTGATGGGTCCTTTCATAATGGGGAACGAGGGCAAAATATCCCCATCTTGGTTTCTCTGAGAAAGCAGCAATACACAGCTTCTTCTTTGTGCACTGATCATATTGTGTCTGTAGAGCAGAGGTTGTCAACCTTTTTGGGGCAAAGTCAAACCAAAATGCCACCTTACTATATTATTACACTATTATAGGCTATAGCAGGGGGGTTCATCCCTTTGCCCGTACTTTTTTTGTACAGTGTTCTTGAGCTGAGACAACAGCGACAGGCATATGCTCACATAATATTGACTGAGCTGCATGATCGATCTGTAGCCTATTAGGATAAATTACAATAGAGTAGAATAGAATAGAACAGAATAATAATAATATTAACAACAATAGAATAACAACCACTGTATGACTACGAGCCTGTATAAAAAAAATACATTGGGTCCCTCAAAATTCCACGGTTCACCTCACTTTGCCTCACGACACACCCGTTGAGAACCACTGCTGTATGTGTTCTACTGTGTCTGAATAGTAGAGTACAGTTTGCGAGTGATCAGTAGGGAGCAGGGACTCCCATTAGCATGAGATCACCGTTGTGACATTATCTGAATGTTGACAAAACAATTTAGGTTTACAGTAATAATATTATAAATTCTTCTGTCCTCCAGATATTATTGACTGCTCTTCCACAGCATTTAGAGATGATTTACTAAAAGCAATACATGTTTTGAAGTTGTTTTGTTTCATTGCTTAATAAATTAATATCTAAAAGACCCATTTGTGAGGACTAACAATGAGAACAGCTGTGAGTGTGATGTGTTCACTGTTCAGATGTCTTGCTCTGGTGCTATCCCTTTAGTATTCTCATCCACACAGTCACCTTGCCCCCCCCCCCTCTCTCCTTTCAGCCCTGTCCTTCTAAAAACTTTTTTTCTCTGCCCTCCCGCAGCACCCATGATGGACAGCCCTGGTTACCATGGCGAGAACGGGCCTCCCTCATACTATGACAACGAGGAGTTCACCAACTCGGGCTTTGAGGATAAGACCATCCGCCAGGCCTTCATCAGAAAGGTAAGGAGAGCGTGTTTGTGTATTAGGAGAACATGAACCAAATGCAGCCTTCGGTATTGGTGCTTACTGTACTCATCTTGGGTAGATAAAGTGACTGGATTCTTAAACAGTTGGTACAACATTGACACTTTGCACACTAAATATCTACACATTGAAATTCTTCCACATAGATTTTCATGTGCCTATTGGCTATCCCATATACCTTTTTAGTCTTTTGAAAATGACTGACAATTGTATCAAACAAAGATCTGAAAACTCAGATCTGAAGATTTGTAAACTCAGTCAGAAGGTGCTGCGCCCATGCAGGTGTCTCTTCGTTGTCCATGATTTGATTGATTGCAGCACGCCGCTGGTTAGTTTTTGCTATAGATCATGTTTCACGAGAAGGCCCAACAATAGACATACAGCCAGATCTTATGACTGTGCTTTTATCGTCACGAATCTCGAACTTTAGTTGGTTAAATGACTGTTAAATTGCATTATCAAACATTTTGAGGAGAGCGGTGTGTAGGAGTGATTAGCACGCCATCTTCTCAGTCACCTCTCAAATGACTGAAGTAACTAACTTAGTTAAAGATCTGAAGAAAGACACACTAGCCATGAACAATAGAATCTCGAATGTGGAAACTAGGATCGGAACTCTGAAGACGGATATCAAATCCGATAGCGAAAAGGTGAAAGCCCTGACCAAGAATATGGGCGCTCTACAAACAAAAATGTACAATATGGAAACTGAATTTCGGAAGAGAAATCTGATGTTCATGGGCCTACCCGAAGGTCTAGAATCAACTCCTGGTGTGCTGGATGGCATTTTGAGATACATTCTAGATCTCAATGACGACGAACCGATTCCTAAAATTAAGAGCTAACGGCATACCCGGCGACCACTACCGGATCCCGGTGAACCTCCCCGTCCTTACATCGTAGGTAGAGATTAAATGACAGAAGATCCTACAGTCAGCGAAAAAGAAACTCTTCTGGGAAGAGAAAGCATTCTGGATACAACAGAATCTACCGTTGAAGATCAGGAAAAAACAAGTGGGATATGACAACATCAGAAAGATGCTCCAAACAGATAAGTCTGTGCGTTATGGCATCCTGCATCCTGCACGATTCATTGTCACTATCAAGGGTGTGACGAGTATATACAAGAACGCAGTGGAGGCTGCTGAAGACTTGAAGGAGAAACTTCCTGAAACCTTCAAGCACTGGTCCTAGGCCTACCATGAAATGACCAGTGAGGCCTTTCAACTGCATGAGCGCTAGTAAGCCCCCCTCTCTTTATTGTATAGCCTTGGCATTTGTCCTAAAACTCTATAAAAAAAAAGGGATGGGAATATGTGAGGGGTTGGGTTTATTAATAACGGGGAAATGTGAACTGTGTGACTTTTTGTAGGCTAGCCTACTCATTCAGACCTTACATTGAACACAGAACTTCATAAACGCTGGTGCTTAAGTGGATTTTCCGCAGGTCATTGGATTTTGAGGATTGAGCGGAATGGGTTGGATTACAGCGATGCCCTCTTGTTATGCTCAAGGTCTGGTGATGGACTCTGTATCCATTGCCTTTTTTGTTGTTTGCCTTATGGCATCTGTGATGTTTGTAGGTATTTTGTGTTATTTGTGTTTATGTTTTTTCCACTTACCCTTCTGTAGCTGATTTAGATGATTTAGAGTTGCACATGTATAATGGGTTCTAATGGTGTTCATATGATTAGCTGGAACGTAAATGGCATTTCCAATAAAACTAAAAGATATGGTATCCTGTCCCACTTGAAATCCGTCATGTGACTTGGCGATGATACAAGAGACCCACACGAACGCACTAGAATCAGTTGAGACAAGGATGGGTGGGCCAGGCAATGGCGCTTTCAGAGGAGTATCAACTTTGATTTCTAAGAGATTTTCATTTCAATTATTAAAACAAATATCTGATAAGGACGGTAGATACTTAATCCTGTTCTGTGTGTTGCAAAACGAAAAATGTGTTTTAGTAAACATCTATGCTCCAAACACAGGACAAAAAAAGTCCATTCTTGTCTAAACTGAATCTTTTGGTAGCTGAATTTGCAGACTATCCCATCCTTATGGCTGGCGATTTCAATTTAGTTAGTAACGCTGTTGTGGATCGGTCTGGACGCCCTCTTCTTGTAGACGTTACCTCGTCTAGTGCACTGAAAGCATTGAAAGCACTTATTCAAGAATTGATTATATTTTCTTTTCACAAAGCAAAACAAAACAATGGAGATTTAACAACTCTACTGAGGGAACTAGTATATATACTCTTTTGATCCCGTGAGGTCTCTGCATTTATCCCAATCCGTGAATTAGTGAAACACACACAGCACACAGTGTACACACAGTGAGGTGAAGCACACACTAATCCCGGCGCAGTGAGCTGCCTGCATCAACAGCGGCGCTCGGGGAGCAGTGAGGGGTTAGGTGCCTTGCTCAAGGGCACTTCAGCCGTTCCTACTGGTCGGGGTTCGAACCGGCAACCCTCCGGTTAAAGGTCCACACGCCAGGTCAAAAACATTAGAAAGGGTGACTGACCACCATGCTGAGGAGGGAGTTCATCTCCACCACGGGCCGAGTGGAGTGGGTGATGGGCTGAGTCGCGCTTGCAAAAGGGCATGTCCTTGCCAGAGTGCCGAATATGTTGGTGATGGCGACACAGACGTTACCGACCAAGAGGAGGAGGAATTCTGGAACCCGACAGCAGCAGAAATGTGGTTTTGTGAACAGAAAAACAATATTTATCTTACACAAGTCCTTTAACCCAGAAATGTAAGTGTCAGAAGAGTGACAGGCTCAAACAGCGCATATTTCATAAGACACTATATCTCCATTTCTAGAAAAAAAACAGGGATTTTTTCTCCTGTCTCCCCTTGTCTTTGTCTTGTTGTCTGTGTTGTTATCGTGATATGATTGTAAAAAGCAATACAAAAATTAAATTGGAAAAAAGTAAGAACATGACTGACAATTGTATCCTTCCCTTGTTCTATCCTTAATATCATCATGCTCATTGTATGTGGAGAACTAAGATATTGGCACATTAATTGAGTAGTACCAAATGGGTACACAAGTAAAGTTTATAATACCCTCAATGTCACTCTTTTGGTACAAATCTTTTTTTATTGTGCTTTTCTAGCTGTAAAACTAAATAAATATCGAGGACTCCATTTTGTCACTTGTAGACTAGTAGGCCCATGTTTTTATTGGCTTATGGAACTGGCACGAATCTGGGAGATGTAAGTCATTGTCACATCAGTGTTCAGAGGCCATGTAACTGCTGTATTGTAACTGGTTACATGAAAGATTTAACGGGTCAGTATCCATTAATCTCAGAATCATTGATCAGTTCACAGTTATTTGTAAATAATGTAATGTGTGGAATCCCTTTTGCGGTATCCCTGGTGTCAGAAAGGATGTTTGACTTTAATTATAACACCATTCTGTAATGATGTAATAATCAAATAAAGATGATGAAATATGATGTAGGTCACATGAGCATATGCAAGCTGAACACATACTATATCACTGGACAGCCTCGACCTGATGACAGCTGAGAATGAATGCATACTGTAGTGCTCTAAATAAGCCTAGCCAGGCCTGTCAACATGACTGTAACTTGGTGACAGAGGTCACCATTAAAATTCTGCAGTTAGTTTGACCTACAGTTTGTAATGTAGCTCATACAGAGAGCTGTCAGCTTATGATTGAGTTGGGATCCCACACCCCATTACCTTGTGTGTGTTTTAAGTTTGAATGTCAGTTATTTTCACTGCACAAGGAGGGTAGCACTTCCTCCATTGTGAGAGAATAAATGAGAACAGATGGGGGTGACAATGGCCTGCCATTCACTGTGAACAGTGTCCAGAGCTCGCGGAAACATAATGGTGAATGGCTTACTAGACTCATTAGATTGTCCCTTTACAAGACAAGGTCTAGCCTAGCCATTCAAATTTTAGTTTGTCTTTATCTGCAGTGAAAGAACATGCTTTACACGCTTTTGTGAGCTGCTGTGTTCACTACATCCATTCAAACCAGAGGCGATTGCTCTAAGACTACAGGAGAAGCTCAGCCTCCTCCAAAATATCACAGAAAATGTCATCAAATACTACTGTATTATATCAGCCTACTATTCCAATCTGGGTTTTGGGATAACTTTTTCCCTCAATGAACAATATAGCACCTTAAAGGGACACCAGGCAACGTTTTCGTGTTAATTACTCATCTTCGTAAGTCGGTATATGGTTAAATGACTCATTACAGGGCGAATGAAGACTCTCTCGCCCGCCCCTACTGCCTGTAGGAAGAATATCCCGCTTGCAAGTTCAGTGTATCCTACCCGCCGACCGAAGCAGGCAGGCTAAAGAAACGCTAGAGATTGTTGCAAACGTGTGTATAATGGCAGAGCCGGCGAAGAAGCAGCGAAAACCCTTGACAGAAGACGCAAAGAAAAGGAAAAGAGCTTCAGACCAAGCGAGGGGGAGTTTCGTAGAGAAAAAGTATCAGGCTTGCCTGGTGTCCTTTTAATAATATTAATTTAATAATTGACCATTTTTTATCAAAGCTTCCCCTATTCCAAAGAGCAGCAACTGCCACTGATTCAAACATTCTTTCATTTTCTGCCATGTGCATCTCCTCAGGTGTTCTTGGTCCTGACCGTTCAGCTTCTGGTCACCTTCTCCTTCGTGGCCGTCTTCACCTTCCATCAAGATGCCAAGATATTTGTGCGCCGCAACCCATGGACGTATTATGTGTCCTACGCCATCTTCTTCGTGTCCCTGATTGTGCTGAGCTGCTGTGGAGAGTTCCGTCGCAAACACCCATGGAACCTGATAGCCCTGGTAGGAGCTCTTCTCTGCGCTTTGAATGTGTGGTTGTTGGTTTGCTTATGACTTCTAAACACCTCCGTGACTGAATCTGAGTCTGAGATCCGGTTCACGGGCCTAAATGTCATCAGTGAGTAGATGAGTAGAACACTAATACAACTAATACAATATTTATGTAGTAGCCGATTTGCAACCATACAGGTTTCAATTTTAACTTCAATTTAAATTTTTGTGGCAGCAAGAGAAAGGAAAAAGTGCTGTTGTGCATACAGGGTTATTTAGGTTGTGGTTTTAAAACATTTATCCAGTGTCTTGTTGATGATGATACTGATTGAGATGGTTGTGGTGATGATAGTGGTTTGTGTGTGTGAGATTGTGGTAGTGATGATGGTACTGATGATTATGTTGTGTGTTTTTTTTTCCCTAGTCTATCCTGACTCTGAGCCTGTCCTACATGGTGGGGATGATCGCTAGCTTCTACGACACCGACTCTGTGATCATGGCTGTGGGCATCACCGCAGTGGTCTGCTTCTCAGTGGTGCTGTTCTCTCTCCAGGTCAGCCTCCCGCTCCTCCCTCTCCGCGCCAGTCTGTCTGCCTCCCATCTGCTCTTCAAAGAACACCAGAGGCCTTATTTGCTTTTCCTTATTTGCCTTTTCTACTGTTACATATGAAGGATGGTTGTTCTTAAAATGTTCATCAGTTTAAGCCAGTGAACTGCAGCTGTGCTCAGCTCAGTGAAGGGGAATTTTTAAACTTTTGATCGCAGGCTTGTGCATTTGACTGTAGACGTGCATTTTGACATGGTTGTTTTTTTCAGTGGTTGGAACCATGAAGTTTCACTCTCTCTCTCTTTCTCTCCCTCTCTCTTTCTCTTTCCCTTGTCCCCTTCCCCATTGGTCTCTCACAGAGCAAGTACGACTTCACTTCCTGCCGCGGGGTTCTGTTCGTGTGTCTGATCGTGCTGCTGCTCTTCTCCATCCTCTGCATGTTCATCCGCCACAAGATCCTGCACATCGTCTACGCCTCGCTCGGCGCGCTGCTCTTCACCTGCGTAAGAGACACCAGCACACCACACCTGGATCCTACACCACTGGTTTACTCAGAAGGGCTGCGGGCATTAGGAGAGCAGCGTATTGCGAATGGTTAAATGATTACACCGGAGATGGCAGACTAATACTAGTCCTTTTCTCAATATCCATAGTGCTTTGCATATATGGTTTGATAACTTGTGTCAGGTGTCGTGGACAAACAATTTCCATCGCAAAACAAAAAAAAAAAAAAGCACGCGGCTGGTGAGCCGTTCTAAACATGCTATCCATTAGGGGTGTGAATCTCTCATGTAAAAGACGATACGATTCGCATCTAGATACATGGGCACGATTCCATACAAGAAAAGATACATGTTTATAAAAAACGATTCAGTACGATTCGATGCAATTCGATGCAGTTCAAGAATGGAAAGCATTCTGAAAGATTTTTTATAATTTGCTCAAGGTGGACATTCATTTTATATCAATTATCATGGTCATGGTTGTCAATTAGGCAAAAAAATGTGTGAATATCATTATCTAAACTGAGGTTTGTTTCATATACTGTATTAAAATGAAAAAAGAATAGTCTACATTTCAGTCAAACACAGCAGCCAAATACAACATAAAAATACATTTTTATAGACTTTACAGATTTTATAGAGTTATATCTGATTGTTTTCATGGAGCTGTAGCCTTGTTGAGGTAAGACAATACCGAAATAAAATAAAACAGTGCTTAAGACACTCTTGGCCTTTTCTCATATGGCCTACCCTACAAGAATAAAATAGGCCTACAAATCAATGAACTCTCTGGGCTTATTTTGTTCCAACAGTAGACCTAATGCAGAAACCTAAAATGCCACAAGTCTGAGTGAATATGAACAAAATCATTGCTTAATAATTTATGCATCGTTTTAGCAGCAAGGGCCAAATTATTATTTAACATTAAGGAAATCCCTTCATCAAAGGTAAGGCTACTCTACAGACTATCGTTGCTGTTTAGGAATGTTATAAGTGCTTAATTTCGCGCTGGATTTCGAAAAACAAAAGCCGACCGAAGTTAAGTTAAGTTGCAGTAGATGTATGGGTAATGAGGTCATTTGACAATTTTGGGCAATGAATGTAACCAAAAACTAACTGCATTACCCACAATTCCGTGCCACGTATAGTTTCAAAACCGGAAGTGGGATGAACGCGCTGCTTGGAACGTAAATGAGAGTCTGAGCGAGCAGAAAAGGTTGTGAACCGATTCGTAACAAGTAAATCGATGTAACGACCGGTTCATTTCAGTTTTTTTCCAATACGGGGCTTCACGTATCGATGTAGCCCTATCTTAAACGTTAAAAACGGATACCGATACGTATCGGTTAATCTTTACACCCCTACTGTCCATACTATGCTGAAAACCCAAATAGGCCTTCACTGCCTGATCACACAAGCCATGTGAATGGCTTGCAGATTGCAGTAGAAGCAGGCAAATCTAAAATGCTGATTTGGAAAACAAATTAGATGGTCTGCTATGGTGCCATAATCTGTGACAGACACTGCAAAAGTGACTCAGTGATCAGCCTTTAGTGGGTCTGGCTGTGCGTAATCTAAGAAAAGCTCTGTGTCGCAGCTGTTATCTAGCGCCTAGAATTAAACAGTTATTGGAGTCAGTCAGTGAGTGTGTGGATAGGAGGTTGGTATGGGTCAGCATGGCTCTGCAAAGCTGAAGATAAACAAGCTGTAGATCTAATGCATATATGTGTTACTGGGGGTGTGACTTCATACTGTGGATAACTTAGTGTATAGACCCTTTCAAGAGAGTTCCAATATCAGCATCATAGTTGGCCCCACAAGGCTTCCGTTTTAACATTCCATATGTTATCTTAATGCAGAGGAAGTAGATTGGGAACCAAATAGAACGTCCAAGCATTGTTTTTGTGTTTATTGTTGAAAGGGTCTATACCCCTCATAAGAATTGAGAGTGCATGCATGTAGCTGCAGAAGACATCAAGTGTTGAATCATCACATATTTTGTTGCCAGCGTAAGAAAAATGTGCAAACTTTATACGGGCCAGCTTTTAATCAGTGAGGAGATGGCAAACGGCCCAAGTGCATGCCTGGAGCTTTTATAAACGGAGGAGGCAGGGGGAACGAGTGCTGCAGTGAGGCCGGAGGGAGAGAGAGGGAGGGAGAGAGAGAGGAGGAGAGAGGGAGATAGACAGAAAGAGGAAGGAGAGGGAGAAAGAAAGAGAGAGGAAAGGGGGAGAAGGAGAGAGAGGGTGAAGAAGAGGGTGAGAGGAAGAGAAGGTTTGGACAGGGAGCCCCTGTCCTCCCTGAGTCCTGGCCAGCGTTCTGGCCCCAAACTGCCCTAATTTCATCTGCAGGATGGAAAAGTGCAAACGAGGGAAGAGAGGGCCACTTTAATTGTGGAAAAATAAATGACAGCACCATACAGGCTACCCCGAATGCCCCCTTTAAAAACTGTTATGTATCCGTACAAAGTGCATTGGTAAAAGCATGGTGAGAGAGGGGGACACAGAGAGCGTTCTGAGGGGACTCCAAAATGGAGCAAAGGAAGTAAACAGCTTTGTCAGTGCAGCGTGATGTAGGGGTTTGGAATGATCATCGGAATGATAGAGAAGATGGAGGGAAAGGAAAGGAAAGGAAAGGGAAGGGAGGAAGCTGGAGATGCTGGATTAGTGGCCTGGATTGATCGCGGGCATTCATGGAAACGATGAGCTCAGCGTAACAGATGCAGAGAGAGAAAGCAGACTGATGAGGGAACACAGAGAATGGGAGGAAAAGGAGGGGTGGGGGGGGGGTGGAGGGATGAGACGACAGACGTGCGCAGATCCTGCAGCCTCAGCTTGTTGGCTCATTACTGAGGTGCATTGGGCTCTCTGAAGCTACATTGTCAGGCAAGGCTGAAATGAAGCAGGAAGGAGGGAAGGTTAACATGAGACAGGATGAGGAGTGCTTACTGTTGTGGAAAAGTGAGGACAGGCTTGGGCATATTGCATTTTCACATATAAAATCAATCAATCCATACATGCATACTATATCTGATGGTCTTTGTAATGAAAACATGTCCAGGGGATGAAAGTCTAGAGCCGTGTGTCTGTGTCTGTGTCTGTGTCTGTGTCTGTGTCTGTGTCTGTGTCTCTGTGTCTGTGTCTGTGTCTGTGTCTGTGTGTGTCTGTGTCTGTGTCTGTGTCTGTGTCTGTGTCTGTGTCTGTGTCTGTGTCTGTGTCTGTGTCTGTGTCTGTGTCTGTGTCTGTGTCTGTGTCTGTGTCTGTGTCTGTGTCTGTGTCTGTGTCTGTGTCTGTGTCTGTGTCTGTGTCTGTGTCTGTGTCTGTGTCTGTGTCTGTGTCTGTGTCTGTGTCTGTGTCTGTGTCTGTGTCTGTGTCTGTGTCTGTGTCTGTGTCTGTGTCTGTGTCTGTGTCTGTGTCTGTGTCTGTGTCTGTGTCTGTGTCTGTGTCTGTGTCTGTGTCTGTGTCTGTGTCTGTGTCTGTGTCTGTGTCTGTGTCTGTGTCTGTGTCTGTGTCTGTGTCTGTGTCTGTGTCTGTGTCTGTGTCTGTGTCTGTGTCTGTGTCTGTGTCTGTGTCTGTGTCTGTGTCTGTGTCTGTGTCTGTGTCTGTGTCTGTGTCTGTGTCTGTGTCTGTGTGTCTGTGCGCGTGAGTAGGTGCTTGGCAAGTGTGTGTGTGTGTGGCCGTGTACCAGGTAAACTAGTCTAATGTGTGCACTAAGCAACAGCCATGAGAAACACTGCTGCATCGACTTAAACGAAAAGCCTCTTAATGTTTAGTTTCTCCCTCTCAGCACACTGCAATGTGGTGCTGGTACAGAACTGGTGTACACTGTCAATGTCAAAGTTCTACTTGGAACAGAGAAGCATTACAGATCACGTCACAAGTTCACAATGACTACCAGAATTTAGATAGATAAATACTTTATTGGTCCCCAAGGAAAAATCCCCAAGGGAAAAATAATTTATACTTTACTTGTGGGGAAACTGTTATTTTTCAACCTGGGCCAGGTATTAAAATGTTAGAGGTACCCAGAAGAAGACTGCAGTAAGATATATTACTGTATAAATTGTAACTTTATGAAATTTGTTTACAACAGAGGTAAACGAAGATGTCGCTCAGTAGAGATTTTCTCCATGTTACCAAAGCACTTTTAATAACATTGCGAGTCTAGTCAGTTTTCCTCA
Organism: Alosa alosa; assembly: GCF_017589495.1. Lineage (NCBI taxonomy): Eukaryota > Metazoa > Chordata > Actinopteri > Clupeiformes > Clupeidae > Alosa > Alosa alosa. Next base: position 12,279,917 of record NC_063208.1, read on the forward strand.
TGCCCGTAAGCGGTCATTGCAGTTTTTTCGAAGCTGACCTTTAATCTGACTTTTTTTTTTTTTTTTTTTTTTATAAATGGGACTTCTATGTATGATGTGCTAGTGACATATGAAGTGTTATGTTGCTGTACTGGTCTGGATTTGTATGCAATGCAGAGGAATTTTGCTGAGGGTACATCCTTCGTCTAGTGTGCGTGCATGTGTGTGTGGTTGTGTCTGCATATATTTGCTGTCTGGCCTTATCTGACCCCTCCTCTCTCTTTGGTAGTTCCTGGCCGTGGACACGCAGCTGCTGCTGGGCAACAAGCAGCTGTCTCTAAGCCCAGAGGAGTACATCTTTGCCGCCCTGAACCTCTACACTGACATCATCAACATCTTCCTCTACATCCTGGCCATCGTAGGCCGCTCGAGGGAGTAAGCGCTCGGCGCCCCTCAGTGGAGAGGAGGAGAAGCGCGCGTGCGGTGTGGAAGGAAGGGGAAATAAAATCAAGCGAATGGTTGTTGTTTCTTCTCTCCCTCTCCCTCTATCTCTCTCTCTGTCTCTCTCTATCCTGTCGTCACAACTTTTCCAAAGAACCCTGCACCTCCGCCTTCATTTTCCATCCTCCCTCCGCCCGCCAGTAAGAGTAGGCGTGATTGGCTGAATGATTGACTGACAGACAGACCAACCAATGAGAGCCTCTCTGCCCTGTGGAGAGCAGATGAGAAGTGCAAGTTTTTAAATCCTTATTATTTAACCACTTCAATCAGTCTGAGACCCCTGGCCACAGACTCTTTATCCGTGTAAGGTTTTGTTGAAACTCTGCACCATGCTGTGCTCCATGCTGTACAGTTCGCTTCTTGCGCTGGAGACGCCGACCTCTTGTCAGAGAAGCCGGAGGGATGCATGTTTGAGCTCAGCACTCTGAAGGCTGCAGATGGAACAGATAACACACCAAAACGGGTGTAATTCTTTGTAAAAAAATGGAAAAATCAGACCCGTTGATTCACTCTTGCACCACATGTTGCCCTTCTGTAAGCCTTCAGTGTAACCTCCTGTGCATGCTGATTGCAACACTGCTCAGATAGACAGACGGACAGACCGATCTGAGGACAGACTTCCTCTGCTTCTTGCTAAGCTGTAAATAGCACATCACTTTTCAACCCTCTGCTCTCCTCCTCTCTCCTTTCTTCCCTTTTTTCCCGTTCGCTCTCTTTTATCTCTCTCTCTCTCTCTCTCTCTCTCTCTCTCTCTCTCTCTCTCTCTCTCTCTCTCTCTCTCTCTCTCTCTGTGCATGCCTGCTCTCCATGTGCAACCCCGACCCAGTGGTGCTACATGGGAAATATAACAGAATGTGCAGACATCACTGTATAAGTAACCAATCACTCTGTTTGGAACAACAGTAGACAACATAGAGAAGAGAAAATAATATAAGAGAATCTACACCGGTAGAGCTAGACATTTGTACTCCTAAATAGACACTGATCTCGAGGAAAAGGCCTTTTAAATAACACTCCCAGCACAGGCGTGAGGGAGAAGGTTGCGGTTTCGTTTTGGTGATTGACCAGAAATTTGCCGTTTTTAAAAGGCCTGTTACACTTTGTGTTCCGTATTTGATATTTGCTTTCTCCTTTTTCGTCAGAATCACTGAAATGTTCCCACTATCCCCCTCCTGTCATCTGCCTGTCGCTCCCCGCTGCTTCTCTGTATCTCTTTTGTCCTCTGTCTCTTTTAACGTAGCGGTCTTAGTGTTGTGTTTTTTGAGACTAATGTGAAAGTTTGAAAAGTATTGAAAGTATTATTAATTTGTTTTTGTTTAATTTTTAACCAAGCACTCTGAGGGGTTCGGAAGTTATGTACATGAGGCATTTTAACATGTTAACAAGCATTGGACACTTCTCCAATGTGTGTAGTTGTAATTATATTTGACATATTTATTGCAGAGACTGTATAGGCTAGGCTGGAATTGGGCAAATGTATTGGTTGGTTATTTCTCTCTCTTTCTTTCTCTCTTTTTTTTTTCTCTCTCTCTCTCTCTCTCTCTCTCTCTCTCTCTCTCTCTCTCTCTCTCTCTCTGTAAACTTTGTAGTGGTTTCAGGCTGCTTTCACAAGATTAGCATAGAGCATTATCGCAAACAATCTGACTTCTAGAAGTAATGAGATGCTATCAAAATCCGGAAACATCATGTGTCAATACGATACAGTTAGCTACATTTTATTTAGGCTTACCGTTGTCTTGTACCCTTGGAAGTTAACATATTTGAAGTCAAATGAATTGCCTACGTATTACCGCTGTGAGTGGTGTAGAATTTATTAAATACATTTCTATTAAATGCATCCAAAGCTGGAGGAAGCATTGATTTGGCCACAGATGCATTTCAATGAAAACTTGTTATAATTCCATACAAATGTTTTAGCATGAAGAGAGAGAGAGAGAGAGAGAGATGGACAGACTAATGTATTTGTGCTGTTAATCTAATAAATGGTGGATTGAATGTTCATTTCTTAATAAAGGATCTACAGGAAAATGGTAACCAAAAAAAAAAGACTGCTTCCTCTCAACTAACCTGCATGTGGTGCTGGTGTGTGCTGAAACTGCTGTTGCTGGGAGACGCCTCTCGAGAAAGCCCCTCCTGCCTCCCATGTTTTAGTTCTGATCTGCAACCCTCTTTTAGACCTCTGATTTCTCTGTTTGTGTTTGTAACTAACTAACTGTCCGTAAAGCCTCTGTAGTGGACTGAGTGTATAGGGTGAGCTTTGGCCTTTGTAGTTCTGTTTGCACTGTACATTTGCATTAAACTGAACTGGGATTGTATTCCTCTTCACTGCTGTATGCTTTACATTAAAACAAGAAACAAAACAGAAACTCTGACTGTGTGTGGGTGTGTGTGTCTGTGCATGTCTGCCTGTTTGAGGGGAAAGGGGTTTGTCAGAAAGCCATGTTAAAAAAATGGGTCAACCAGAAAGTTCATGTTCTCACAAATGCAGTTCTTTTTGCGGGCCCTATTTCGGCTGGCAGTTGATTGTTTTCCAAATTCACCTTGAAAGATTACGAGGTTTTAATCGAGGTCCTTCAGACACTTTGGAATTGTTATCAACAACCTCAGTGTAGAAACATCACCCTGTCCATCAGGCACTGAGCTGACCACTATTAGTGACTGGTTCCAAACTTAGTTAAAGTTATATATTAAAGAATTCAACTTATGTAAGTAAAGGACTGTAAAAGCAATCATTATCTTCCATATCCACATTTCCTAACATTGCTCCAGCTGTAATCACTAGCAGCTGGACCTTACTCCTTCACCATATTGCCACATGCAGCTGGCCCTAAATATTATGAGACTGGTGTGTTCAGTAGGTTTCTAAACCAGCTATCAACCCTAACGTACTTACACAATTTTTCTTAACTCTTCAAGAGTGGTGTAGATATCTTTTTCAGCTTTTATCATGTGGAATTATACTGACACAAGGCCAAATAAACTAAACTGGAACTTGGAAGTCAAAAAGGTGATCTTCACAACAAACAAAACAGTTCTGATTAAGGCTGGTGGCTAATGCCCCAAAACAAAGTTCTGTGGGTCACAGCGGAACATTGCATTCTTTATACTTAGACATTGTCTCATTCCAGGAGTCATTTGGGAGTTGGTCTGAGTACAAGGATACCTGTTATGGAAAACATATTGTTGATATACACCTTCAATATGTAATTGGTGAATACAGTATAGTGAAGGGGATGGTGCAACAAGGTAGCACTTCTACATAAAACCACAAGGTGGCAGTAACTCGAGCTTTTAGCACCAATCTCTACAGTATACAGTGCTGATTGAAAGTTTGTGAGCCCTTAGACATGGTCAGTTGCGGGTTTTTTTTTTTTTTACAAAAAAATAATAAAATAAACTTATTTAATGCACATCCAAACCCCAATTTGTAAAGCTGACCTTTCAATGAAAATTAGTTATTTTTACTAATTCTGGCATTTTTACATGGTGTTTTCTATACAATGTTCATAAATATACATGGTCTCTATCAAATAAACCAATAAAATAAATAATAGACAGAAGCAAAAGAAAGTTATATATTTTCATTATTCAACAAAAACTTAAAATATGAAATTTGCAAAAGTATGTGAACCCATGTAGTTAATTTCTTGTACAGCTCCTTTTACACTACTACTTCAACCAAACATCCTCTGTACCCAAACCAGTGTCACATCTGGTTCTGCGGATTTGCCAGTGGCGGACATTACTTGAGTACATTTACTCAATTACTGTACTTAAGTCGCTTTTTCATGTGTACTGAGTATTTCAATTTTGTTAAACTTTTTACTTTTACTCCAGTACAGGCCAAATATCTTACTTTTCAATCCACTACATTTTGTGACAACTGAAGTTCCTTTTGGAAAAAAAGACTGTCCAAATACATATGTACTTACATGTGTATTTTCTATTAAGTGAGCTATACTTTAAATAATGGTGTTGCCTAACCTATGTTATTGTTATATCCACTATTTACTGTACCTTGTTGACCCCTTTTCACAATATTGATGTTATAACTATGACACCATTGAGCAAATGATGATAGGCAATGATAGACAATCTGACACTATCAAACACAAAAGGGAACATCTTGATTTTGGTCCGAAAGTGTTAAGCATTCAACAAAGCAAAAAGTGGTTACTTTGAAGTATCTAAGATAAGATATTACATTAGTTTGTTTTTACTTCTTTTTACATACAACAATTCTTAGTTGATTTTGTCCTTGAATGAAGAAAGGCTAATTTAAAAAATAATAAATGCAACTGTTAGTAACAATACATTTCAGGACTTTTACTTTCAATACTTAAGTACATTTGAAGGCAAGCTCTTTGGTACTTCCACTCAAGTGGAAATGTAAAAGGAGGACTTCTTTTACTGGAGTAACATTTGACCATGTGTATCTCTACTTTCACTCAAGTACAGGATTTGTGTACTTCGTCTACCACTGGGATTTGCCTACTCCTCCTAGCAGAACTCAGCCAGTTGAGAGAAGTTGGAGGGACAACTGGCTAAATACATAGCCATGTACTGCCCGCTTCAGATCTACCCAAAACATTTCTATTGAATTGTGGTCTGGACTTTGACTAGCCGAATCCAGAGTACGATTTTTTGTTTTGTTTATTGCTTGAATGTTTACAGTATAAGGTCCTGTTGTTAAATCTATTTCCTCCCAAGCTTCATCTCCCTGACTGACGTGAGGTTCAGATCAAGAATTTTTGGATAGAATTCATGGTTTCCTCGATGATATGGAGTCATCCTACCCTGGAAACTCCAGAGTTCTCGCTGAAGTGAATGTTTCTTCTAGTCATCTTTAGTTCATGTAATACTTTATTGTCAATGCACAAATTAAGTAACAGTAGTCTGAAACGTTATTGTTAATACACAAATTGTTAATACACAAAGTCTGAAACGAAATGCTATTTTACATCTAACCAGTGGTGCAAATAACTGACCAAATGGGTCTTGATGAAAGGCGTCGCTAGACTGTTCATACACATTTTAACGGGCCAAAGTTGAAGAGCTGTTGTCCGTTATTGTTCGTGCAAATATAGGCTGATTCATGTTCCCTTGCATTGTGTAACTGAGGTCCATGGCTAGTCTGGCTTTCATCAGACCAAGCTCAATCTTTTAAGAAATCAAAAAATAAACAGCGGGCAAATCAGGCTGGGTTCACCCAGTCTAGTCCATAGGCACCCGATATTGTTTAATTTTCCGATTGAGATATCCACGCTCTGGCTATTCTAAATGCAAAAATGCATCAGGGAGTTATGACAAAACTGTAACTAACAAACTAGATCCTAATAGAAAGCTGTTAGCTTCCCTAAGCTACAGGTAGGCTTATAAGGTAGGCCTATTTACAACATAAATTGTCAATAGGCTATGCTGGCGACACAAAGTAAATCTCCTTTGGAAACCAATGGCTTACGCCTTACAGTACCAAGCGGACTTAAATTGCCATATCGTGGCGAAAAGTTGTAATAAAATTCACGCAGCCTCATGAGTCAATGAAAGCGCGAATGAAGTAGCCACTTCTAAATGGGACCCACTACACAGTAGCTTAAGGTGTGTTGCTAAAGCAGCCATAATGAAATGAAGGTGTCATTGTTTGGATAGGCCTACTTCACACACACTTGCTTTTTAATTTCACAGACTACAACTACCAAGCTGGAATCAAAGCACATCGATTCCCCTCTCACATCCTGCATGCACTTAAAACAAAATAAACAGGCGTCTCAGTCTCACGCATGTATAGGCAAAACTGTATCAGACAGGTGTAACTTTGGTTAATCTTCCATTGCACAGAATGATTTTGTAGCACGTGCAATAAATGACAGTCGAAAGATACAATTACAGTGCTGCTATCAATTTGCTTGGTATAACCGCATTTATAGTTTTCTACAAATGCAATCAATCAAATTGGCCTCCATCACTCAACCAACGCTAACGGTAACATTACCTAGGTCCTTATTGATATTATAAGATTAGCATTACCTGCAGTAAAACCAAGCATGTCCGATAAACATCCTCAGATTTATTTCGGCTTCAAGAAGAAATGGGAATTACATTTCATGTGAACATCGGTCCTATCCTTATTAGATGTTCTCTGCGGTAAATTACAGTCCTTGTAGGAAGCGTCCATTGTTTTTCCAACCCACTTTTAACTTCCAACAAAATTATGTCTCACTGCAACGAGGCGCCATCTAGTGGACAAACGACTACTTATCGACAATACTGGAAATGCAGCCATGATGATGATGAATATTTATTTTGACTTTCTTTTAATCCTACTGAATTTGTAATTATGTATCTGCCGTTCTAATACCGATAGTATGTGGGTGCCTGTGTGTGTGTGTGCATGTGTATATGTGTGCACCGCCATCTACAGGCCAATGAGTGTACAGTCACTAAATGTACACATAACCTAATATTTTTTTAGACCCCCCCCATGGATGAAATTCTACGAAACTTGGCATTTAGGAAAAACTGCTTTTTTTGCGGTTCGGGGGGCCTAGCATGGGGAGTGGCCCCCGGGGACGAAACGAAAATTTTTTTCCGTAAAAGTCTAGTGGGGCTACATACCCACCAAATTTCATGTGTCCCGGTGGTTCGGTGTCCCGGGTATCGTTGACCAAAAATTCAAGAAGTAGATGACGAAAAAAAAAAAAAAAAAAAAAACTTTGACAATCCCTATATGACCGCTTCGCTAGCGGCAGTCATAAATATTCTTTGTTTTTGTCAGGGAATGGACTGCTTTTTCTCTGAAAATGAACATTCCAGTAAGTTCTTTCTCTTTTTATTTTGTAAATCACATTTGGACTTGTATTTTCATATTACAGACAACATGCAATGTGAATGGCATTTATCATTTATTCCTCCCATTAATAACCAGGTGCCAAGAGAAGAATTTCTCACAAAATGTGTGGACATAGCAAAAGTAGTTTGTTTAACTTCACTGCACGTTGTCCTTCCGGCCCTCTACCAAATGGTGGACAAGGACACACAGGCAGGACATCGGGTATCGACACCCCAAGCTGCCAGTCGACCCTCCAGTGGCAGCTCCAGGTCATCTCGTCCCAGAACCTTGTACAGCTTTGTTCAGGATGACGTGGATGTGATGATTATGAAGAATGGCGTCCTCTCCAAAATCCTCCGAAAGAGAAGTGCACCGTCTTCACCCAGCCTTCCTAAAGGCCAATATTCTCCGTCTCACAGGTACAGTATCAATCAGTCTCAGTCATTTGAAAAGGATTCCGTTAGGATTCAGTGTGTTAGAAAACTAGATTTTGAATTGTAGTGTTATGACTTTTAAACTAGACTATTGTGACCTAAACATACTCTTACTCATACTTAATTCATATTTTATTATATTAATAGCACACATCACATTATGGTTATACAGACGAACATACAGATACAGGTGAATATACGCTATAATGTCTTTACTGTAACTTAACAATAGCTTCTAATTAATTTGTATGCCTTCCCTATAATTATTTCAATATTAATGTATCACATGTCCTTCTGCAGTCTAATCTATGTCGTATGATGTCTTAAAGGTCTAAAACCTCATTGGTGGAATTCAAATCGACTGCTCTCTGTGATCAGCTGGAGACCAGCTTTGACCTCACTAAAGAGAGTTTATGCCTCAGTGTCATGCAAGACCTGATGAAGAAATTGATTGAGCGTCAGTCCCAGTCTCTCAGTGGGGACCTGCGGGACTATTCCAGTCACGTCGTTGAAGAGGTAGTTGTTTCTGTCTTTAGGGCACTGAGGACGTCTGGTCAGAATGGTGTTAGTGCTCAGGAGACTACAGAGATGCTCCAGCAAGTCTCCAATAGGCTTTGTGGGTTTTCAACCAAGCAGGATGCAGCAAGAGCCCAGGTTTCTCCTGCTGATGAGACTCTTGAATCCACTTTGGCCTGCACAGCAAGAGACACAATGGATGCTCTAATTCAAACAATGGAAGACTGTCTGGAAGATGGAGATAAATTCAAGCCAACAAAAAATATTCTTGCAACTCTGAAGAAAGTTGTCCAAGTGTTGGCTTGCCGTAGCACTTCCTTGGAGGAATTTAAAGCTGATGCTGTCATCGACCGGGACTGTAAAAGTCGAAGCTTAGAACAAGCTAACACCATTGAAAGTGCCCAGATGCTATCTAGTGAGGAGTTCCACTCCAAATTGGCTGTTACGGATGTACTCTGTGTCCACGGCTTTCCTTCTACTCCGTCCGTTAACTCTCGTCTGACTCCAAGTGCTTCTCCTGTTGGAAATATCTTAGAGAACAAACCTGCCATCTCCTCAAGGTCAGCTCCTGTCCTTTCGGGATCATTTCCTCAGACAGTTGACCCAGCCACCACAATCCTTATTGAAACATTTGTTGGTGAGATAAGGAAAATAGCGCAGTCCTATGAGGCTAGCTCATGTGAGGGTAATTCTCTGAAGGCAGAGAAAATTGCGGCTGAAGAGGCCCTGGATTATGAGGCAAGTGTCACTGGGGCCAAAAAGAGCTCAGTCCTAGAGGCTGCAGTCCACATCTATCACAAGGTGCACTACTACGGTGAGGGACCTGTTCAAACAACCACGCTTTTATCAGAGCAAAGGTGACGTTATACCCAATAAAAATGATACACATGAACAGGAATGCCAAGGCCTCTCTTTTCAAGGCCTGCCGTTGTCTAACTAAAGTTATAAGAGTTTATCTGTGGCCATCTCAGAGGATTCTGCAGAGCTCTGTGAAGATTGACATTGAATCCTCACAACCCATTCTGGCTTTAACTGAGCCTCAACTGGACACTTGCACAAAGGGTGTTCAGAGGTTTCCTTGCTGCATACTTTAATGGGGTCAAAAAGCAACCCCTCTCATCCACGACTTCAAAAACTAGCCAGTTTCTGGACAGGGTACTTTACCAGCTTGATGATTTGACGTCCTCATCCTCAGCCTCAACTCTCCAATCCAAAGAGACTCTTCTCAGTGACTGTGCCACTTTCATTTCTGATAATGATGAATGTTCAACCAGGACAGCCCTTGAGGAAGCTCCTGTAGCTCCATGCATTGAAGAACTCTGTAGTGAGGAGTTCCAAATAAAAGCCTTCAAAGGAGTGAGTGATGCACTTCTAGGGTCAGGAGTAAGCCACGTTTCTCTTGAATTAAACACCTCTACTAGCAGTGCATGTGGCATTGATTTGACCAAAGAGACAGTGAGTGGGACTCCAGAATCAGCTGATGAGGCCATACCTGACAACTTGAGTGACAACAAGCCTGGAGTGATGCTGGATTCCGCTGCCGCTGGACTTTACCAAAGCATGCATAACAAAGTCAGACAGATCTTTGCCCTGTGGAACTTTAAAGGAGAATTCTGGTGTGATATTGACCTAAAGTGTGTTGAAACATGATCCCGAGTGTGAACGTATGTCTCATAGCTCACCTCGGCTTGTCCCCTGCACTCAGAAATCTGGCGCTAGTTAGCCAATGCTACCAACACAGTGTTTCGTTGTGGTGCCTCGGGCATCGGCCTAGCCATGCAAATAAATAACTGTTTTACACCATTTACGAGGCTCAAAGTAGCTCCATACTTCATTGGTAGACTTCCAAGGGCCTTGACATTTAAAACGAGACATGGAGAACTTTGAAAAAGTTGAATCTTGAATTTAGTCACGATAAGTCGAGCGATGAGTACAAACGAACAGGTATGATGAGGGATCAGATTCCAAAAAGAATTCAGTGGAAATGCATGGATTCAGTTGCTTCCAGTAGCAGCAACTGGAATCCATGCATTTTCACGGAATTATTTTTGGCTAGGCCGATGCCCGAGGCACCACAACGAAACATTGTGTTGGTAGCATTGGCTAACTAGCGCCAGATTTCTGAGTGCAGGGGACAAGCTGAGGTGAGCTATGAGACATACATTCACACTCGGTATCATGTTTCAACACACTTTAGGTCAAAATCACACCGGAATTATCCTTTAAGGGCAAACGGCCAGAACAAGGGATTACTTTGGAGGATGCATCAACTAGTGGTCCTGCACATGCAGTTGCACTGAATAAAATGAACCAGAATGAGAATGTGGTCAACCCTGAAGCCTCCCAACCAATGGGAGCCACTACTGATGCCCAAGTTCTGGGTGCTGATGCTGATGAGTGCACTAAGGAGATAATGACAGAGATTTTGATGGTCTACAAAGAACAAATGGCTAGAGTGTATATGGTATAAGTATAAGTATATATACTCTTTTGATCCCGTGAGGGAAATTTGGTCTCTGCATTTATCCCAATCCGTGAATTAGTGAAACACACACAGCACACAGTGAGGTGAAGCACACACTAATCCCGGCGCAGTGAGCTGCCTGCATCAACAGCGGTGCAGTGAGGGGTTAAGTATAAGTATAAGTATATATACTCTTTTGATCCCGTAAGGGAAATTTGGTCTCTGCATTTATCCCAATCCGTGAATTAGTGAAACACACTCAGCACACAGTGAACACACAGTGAGGTGAAGCACACACTAATCCCGGCGCAGTGAGCTGCCTGCAACAGCGGCGCTCGGGGAGCAGTGAGGGGTTAGGTGCCTTGCTCAAGGGCACTTCAGCCGTGCCTACTGGTCGGGGCTCGAACCGGCAACCCTCCGGTTACAGGTCCGAAGTGCTAACTAGTAGGCCACGGCTAACCAGAGTAATAGACCGAAGTGCTAACCAGTAGGCCAAGTGGACTCTGCTGAAGGAAGGTACTCGGTCAGCTCATCTTCGGGATCCCAGCTGATAGATGATATTATGTCTAAGCTTGGAGAGGAATTGGTATCCAGGCCAGGTACACCCATTCCAGAGGATTTAGATGATAAAGATACTGATGTTACTCTTCCAATCCCAAAAATCATATTCAGTGAGGACATTGAAAGGAATGCAACAGCAAAAGTGAGCCAGGTTACTTCAATCCGCCGAAAGTTTTGATGTTGCTGTTGAGTCAGATTCCAAACTGCCTCAGGACTCCTTGCAAACCACCACTCTGCCTACCCAGTCTACTGCATCTGACATCATTAGAACAGTCGTCAGAGATATACAAAAGCTTTTCCACTCCAGGCCATCTCAAGATGAATCAGACGATGCAGAATGTGTCCTCCAAGGAAACAAAAGAGCTGAGTCAGCAGCCACATATTCGAGGTCTCAACCAAACAATAGAGTTTGTCATGCCGAAATATGGAACACAGCTCAAAACATGTTTCAAATGCTAGAGATGAAACTCAAAGACTTTCATCATCTGAAGATGCCCACATGTATCAAAACCAATGAAAGAACTGATGCAGATGCCAAAAAGGCTGTCAGCAAGATTTTAGTGACTATTCAAGAGGGACTGCTGAATTCAGCTGACTTTGAACGTTTAGATGAGCTGAAACGGATGTGGAGTATTGTTAATTCCATGATTGATAATGTTGAGAAGATGGATGATGAAAATGGACTAGGTGAACGAAATGTATCATCTGAGGAGCCTCAGAGATCTCAAACCCATCATCTGCTTCTTCAACAGCTGGCACCAGATGCATTTCCGTGGGGCCCATTGTGAGACATACATACATAGACATGTCAGACACAGGATCTGCCCACCGTCATGCTTGCATAACTCAGGATACAATTGTCAAAGTGGTTAAAGTAATCATCTCCAAGCTTGGTTTAGCGAAAGACAAGAGTGCTGTCCCATGTGATGATCATTCCACAGTTCCAAAGAGGATTGAGAGAGTCCTCTCCAGTGGAAGCATTTGCCACTTCTCCCCCAGTCTTACCGGTGAGGTGTATTGTCTTTTCCTGGAGGGAAAGGCCCTGGCCGCTGGCAAGAGTGCCTCAGATTCAATACTGCTGAAGGTGGGTAGGGCTAAGAAGGCATCCAAGAGAGATAGCATCGTCCAGCTAATTAAGGCCTACTCGGTGGAAAGTATGAAGTACCTGCTCTTGCCACTTTTCCAGTTCAGTTCACTCTAGAGCTCCAATCAGGACAACACCTTGCAGCCAGCTTCAGCGTCAAAATCCTGTCCCAGTGTTCTGCGTAATACATTACATTACATTTACATTACATTACATTTGGCTGACGCTTTTTAACCAAAGCGACTAACAACATGGTAAACAGTAAGTTTTAGAACAATTCTCACAATTTTAGGACAGTTTAAAAGAACATTAGAGTACAGTAAGAATATAAGGTCGGTGAGTGCTGTTTTTAACAGTTACTTGTCAGTTTAAAACGGCTGGTGAGTGATAGGATCAGTAAGACTTGTTGTAAGTGTTGCTATGAGAGTAGATGTTCTCTAAAGAGCTGGGTCTTCAGGAGTTTTTTGAAAGTGGAAAAGGATGTCCCTGCTCTTGTAGGAACTGGAAGTGTGTTCCACCAACGAGGAACAACAGATGAGAAAAGTTTGGATTGGCTTGAGCGCCCGGTGGTAGAGCTAGGCGTCGATTCGTCAGAGGAGCCGCAGCGGTCTGGAGGTAGTGTAAGTCTGTAAGAGGGCATTCAAGTAGGTGGGAGCAGAACCGAGACTACTTTGTAGGCAAGCGTTAGAGACTTGAATTTGATGCAGGCGCCATAGGTAGCCAGTGTAGCTGGATGAGCAGCGGGGTAACATGTGCCCTTTTGGGTTGGTTGTAGACCAGGCGCCGCCCAGCGTTCTGGATCATCTGAAGTGGTTTCACTGCGCAGGCTGGGAGACCTGTCAGGAGGGCATTGCAGTAGTCAGTCATTGAGATGACTATTGCCTGAACCAGAAGTTGGGTAGCATCTTGAGTCAAGTAAGTCCTGATTTTCCATTATGTTGTAGAGTGCTAAACGGCATGACCGGGCGACTGAGGCAACATGATCTGAGAAGTTTAGTTGGTTGTCAAGAACAACTCCTAGATTTCTTGCAGTCCTGGTCGGTAAAACAGACAGGGAGTCAAATTTGATGTTGATGTCGTGGTGTATGGTAGGTTTAGCTGGGATGACCACCATCTATACACCAGATGAGGTGCCACGCCAGGGAGCCTCAAGATCGCCATCACAGATCCTCAATGAAACCGTGACCCTTATCAGTAATGTTATGGTCAGTGATATCATGGCCACCTCCCTGTCAGATATACTAGAGGATAACGTACCTCTACCCTCTCTTAATGCTGAGTGTCTCTCCCTGAGCCCAAGTTCTGCTGTTCTTGAACCACCTTGTGAGGGCCAACATGGTGTCACAGTTACTTCTTTACCCACTTCTCCAGTGGACGGCGATACGAAGACTACACCAGCCTTGTTTCTTTACTGGTAATATGCTTGCTGTCTCAGGTAAAGAAACAGCCTTTCGGATGATATGTTAGACATGTCCAGAAGGTTGATAGACAAGGTTTTCTATAACTTGGATGTTACAGCAGGCATCTCATGAAATGAGACTTGCGCCCATGTCAAGGCTCACAAGGTCTACAGGGCCATCTATAAGGATCTAGAGAAGGAATTCGGTTCAAAAGAGCTTATGGCAATGGAGTCTCAGGATCCATCCTTTGAGGAGACTGTGATCACATTTTAACACGTGAGCTAGTGCGAACAAGGACTCCCGTTGTGACAGTTCTGTCTCCTGCACCTAATGAGTGTGAGATGGAGGGCCAAAGCAATTCCACTTTTACCAGCCCAGACGTGAAGACGCAGCCCAGGAAGGGCTTACTTTGTTTCCTTGGAAAGATGCCAAAGATTAATCTGAAGGTTGATATTATGCACTCTAACATTAATGTTTAAGAATTTTACACACACAGTCTATTACTCTAAGGTTTTTGATGCTCTTTTTAGAAATTCAAAATTGGCGTCAAGAAAGACCAGCAAAGATGAAACTATTGAATCAGCCTGTTCTAATACAGGTAAGTACTTTACCTTTTTCATTTGGTGACATATCTGAAAACAGAATATTCATTTGATACAAAATACTATGACACTATTTTTCTCACGGCCTCAACTATGTTGACTTTGTTCATTAGTGTCTGGCTTTTCCTCTGAAGACAAGCCTCGTAGACGCAACATGTTTGCCAGGATGTTCCGTGTACTGACTAAGAAGTCTTAATATTAAATATTTTCAAAACTTGCACCTAATTCTAATAAACTTATGAGCATTATGTCTGTGTTTTGCTTACTGCTTTGGTCAGATTACTTTTGTCTGTGGTCAGCTGCATTTACAGTAGAATGTTCTTTCAGGGCAATGAATCTGACAAACTATAGTTACACAAACTCAATCTGTTAAATCTATGAATTAAATTGGTAAATAAGAAATCACTGTATGTGTAACTATACCTGTCCTACCATTGGATTTGTGCAAGATTCTGACAAGGCCTACAGATACAGGTCTTGTTATAACCTCTGTGTATACAGTTTACAATATTTTGGTTTGTCTGTAGACTGAAGTTTGAACTTGTTAACTACGGTAAATAGTGTTTTTACCCTGGACTTACACTGTAAATCTGTTGATGTTGTAAGTCTCAATCTGACCATTTCTTTCCACAAAACTCGCCAGAACTCATCATTTAAGGGGTTATTTATTTATTTATTTATTTTTGTACAGGGAAGCATGTCCCGGACCCCCCTATATACAATATTGCCTATTCTAAATATGGTCAATACTCGAAATATGAATGTCCACGTAAACATACTCAAAGATCTCTCTGAATCTGAAGGGGGATTCTTTCCTTCACTGGATTTGGGATTTGGAATGTTGTCAACCTACAGGTTACCATGTCAACCATACCTTTATTGTTTTGGTGACTATTTGAACTCCATTTCTGTAGCCTATAACTTCTCTGCTAAGTGAGCAACAGTAAGTAAACAAACATATTTAAAATATTTGTGTTGGTCGTTGTCCTCTACATAGCACTTGTAATTTCACATCTCTCCTGTGTATACCGTATTTTAAATCAAATGTAGGTAGTTCAGATATAATTGTGTGTCAAATGATAAGGTGGCTATTATCTAAGTGTACCAAATAAATTGACATGATAAATCTGACTATAGCATAGCAGGCTACATTTTGATTGTTAGTTATTGTTATAAAAACTCCTGCCCAGTTATAGGCTGTAGACTGTAGATCTGGTATGGCAAGTACAACTTAAACATAGCCCTGATGTCAAATTTAGTCAGACTAGCCTATGCCCAATACATGTTAAAATCTGACATTGAATACATGCCATCAAACCTCTCTGACCTCCATAAATAAACCGCCTAATTGTTTGTGACCAGCTTTTATTTAACTCCACAGGACAGTTTAACACCATTGTCTCAGCAGAATGACGATTGGAATCTTTAACAAATACAGGGACAAGTTATTCGTCACCAATCAAGCTTTCACTTCAAAGATCTTGCAAAACCCTAGCTTCCCTTTCATTAAAAAGGATGATGGTAAGGCCCGATGATAGATTTTCTATGTTCTACTCCATACGCATACTTTTGTCCCTCAATGTCCCTTGAACATGCTATCTATCCTGAGAGAAAAAACATGGGATGATTATTGGCAGATTCTGTATTATTTTTTTATGTTTGTTTTTCAGTCTTTGTATATGAATATTTCCATGAAAGTTTACTGAACGGAGCTTTGTTGTTGCTTGCATCCACTATCGGCATGGCTGTGTACGTGACTGTGGACAGTGTGGTGAGTAGGCGGGGTAACCTCTTGTGCAAAATGGTAGAAGGGAGATCATCTCTCCCTAGACGCTTCTGGACATCAATGGTTTTTGTAAAACTTGGACCAAAAATAATGGCACTCTTGATGCTGACATACAAATTCAAAAATGTTTGAAATAAAAGAAAGCTGGTCATTGATATTGTAATGCAGTGCAGTGCCCTTCTAACCTGACTAAGTGCACTTCTAACCTGAGTCAGGTTAGTGCACTTCATGAATTACTATATAACTTCATCACAATGTCATTTAAGCATAATGTCAGTATACCCACAATCACATAAATATAAGTACTTATGTCAACTAGTCAACTGCATAGTCTTGATAAGCATCTTTCTGCTGTTTCAGGCGGCCCATTCATGCATCTCGTTCTTTGTGTTCAGCATGGGGGTGTCGTTGTGGCTCATCAGTTCAGGGGCCTGCCGCCGGCGTCTTGTGATTGACCACAGCAAAAAGGAGTACCGATTTTACATCCACACACACCTGCGGCACAGGGGGCCCCTTAACCAAATTTATATCCGCATCATTACACAAAAAACTGGTGAGGAGATTTATTGTTGTGATATACTATACTACATAACATACTGTACAGTATAAGAAATATGCATATAATTATAATAATATTACCTCTCCCATCAGAGCTGTAGTCGAGGGCTAAATGCAAGTAACACAGTTAATCCACCTCTTAAATTTCAGAAATAGAGTTTATCCACCTCTTTATTCACCAATTGCAACTTTTAACATTCAGAAATCACACTGTATTATCCACATTCACAATATGTACACTCATCAACACTCTATGAACCATTTACACTGGTATTGTTATAAACATTATACAATAACCTCTACCATTATCAAGCATGTTCTGAATGCTTTTTAAAAAAAAAAAAATCTGATTCGCATGGCGCAGTCCACCTTCCCGTGATCAATTCATATTAACCCACTTCTTATTTTACCACTACACCCTGTCTCCCATCAACCTATATTAACCAGGTTCTTTAACACAGCATTCAGTTTAAGATCTGGGAAATATCAGGGAAATAAATTTGAAAACACACAAGTCTAACTTTGTGCCCTGCTTTTAGACTTTTGCCATATTTCTTGCTTTGACTCATCCTAGTCTCATACTGCTACAGGAGCTCAAGGAACTCTCATGTACAGACTCATTCTGAATGGATATAAGATAGACTGCCATGCACTCTGTGGCTTCTCTGAAAAATACAGGGTGAGTGCATCATTCATTACCCATGGAGCACACATATGGCTGAGTAAGGGCTGAGCACAGTGTTAGCGCTTCATCTTCATATACTATAGTTAAGGCTCAATGGTGTTTTATGCCCCAACGTCGTCTTCCAGGCAGCGCTGCCACTGCTGACTTAAAGGCACCTAATCCTAAACCTAACCCCAACCCTAACCTTAACCCATGCCTAACCCTTCATGCAGCGCTGCCTTGAAGACAACGTTTGGGGCATAAAACACCAAGAAACATAGTTAAGTTTAGAATTTGTATATCCTATGTTTTAGACGTCCACTGTAGCACATTCTCATACAATTATATTTATATGATTATTTATATTTATATTTATTACAAATAATTATGACAATACCTCACAGATCTCCTCCACCCCTACACTCAGTCACGTTCCCTGCGGTCCTCTGACAAGGACCTGCTGGCCACCCCCCGCACCAGGTTGCGGACTTTTGGGGACAGGGCTTTCTCTGTCAATGCTCCCACACTATGACATAGTCTACCACTCCATGTCCACTCTGCCCCATCCCTGCCCATGTTCAAAAAGCACATCAAAACATTTATTTGCATTAAGTCCTTTGACCCCATAACCCCCACTATTTGTTAAGCGACCTTGCTACCATGAAAGTCCAAGTTATTATTAGTAAGGGTGGAATGGTTGAGAAAGAGAATTAAATGTATTTGACAACCATAACCTTATTTGATAACGTTATCCTCTCTCACTTTCTCAGCTGCTGGAGTGCCAGGGCAAGACAATTGCATCCAATTTACAGCTGAACTACTTTGACTACTTGGAGTCCTCCAAGCGCCACTTTGTGATTCACCGGCCTATTCGACCCAAACCAAGCAATGTGAAGTTCTGATTGTGATGACACCCTTAACAACTCCAAACAAGCTATAAAATGCACCATGCAACATGTATTCAATCTTGCAAGCAGTAATCTTTGCAGTATAAAACATTATTGGAAAGTAAAACAATGGGCTATTTCAGTTGTTACAAGTGATAGTGCTAATATGCAATGATTTCTTAAAAATGCACGACTGACGCTTTTGTGATGTAGGCTACAAGTTCCGGTCCTTGATTATGATTGGCTGAGTCGCGTTCGATGACAGAGCCTTATATATTAGTATTGAGTTATTATATTATATTGCGTAATATTAGTATAGCTTTGTGATTTGGATTGCATTATCAGTGCAACGAGGGCTTTCTCTGGTGTGCATAAACCTGCTCACCTTTCAAAATAGAACGCGGAAGTCGAACGTTTGTACCTCCAAAGCAAAGATTCTAGAACAACTCCGCTCTAGAATCTTTGTTCCAAAGTCTGCCTTCACCTTCCACCATCTCTCAATCAGGCTCGCGTTCATTGTAAGCCAATGGAAACACGGGGCATGCGAAGAAGAGGAAGGTTGCCAGCCTTTACAACTGATCTGTAAACAAGAGGGGGAGCTGGACTCGGACTGCTGAGCACTTAGCGCAGCTAACAAGCTAGAAGCTAGATAGCTAGCATTTCTTCTGTGTTTTGTACAAAATTTAGGTGGGATTAGTAGGACTCCACTGTAAGCAGGAAGACAAATTCTTCCCGCAGAAGCTGTTCTGTTACACACAACAAAATGTCGGTGTTTTCAGAAGCGGCTTTGGAGAAGAAACTGTCCGAGCTCAGCAACTCCCAGCAGAGCGTTCAGACGCTGTCTCTATGGTTAATCCACCACAGAAAACACTCGAAAGCTATCGTCAGTGTTTGGTATAACGAACTCAAAAAAGGTAAGTTGACTAGGTTAATTCACGTTAAAAGGAGGTGAGTGCTGCTTTTCCGATGAAGTTCGCGTTTGCCCAATTGATGAATGATGATGAATAATGTTATAACGTTGCCGTTATTCGCTAACAGTTAGCTAACTTGCTAATGTTATCTATCTCAACTAGCTGCCCCTTGGCTAGGATAGCTAGTCTAACATTAGCTACATGTCGGTGTTACGAATATCATATTGCCAGCTGCAGAATCGGACAAAATTCATATCTATAGTATGACGTGAGTAGGTAGGCTACAATGCAGTTGGGAAGGATAGCTTTCTTTCTTGAGGTGATATAAGTTAACGTTATGTGGGTTTTTTGCGTGTGTCTCACAGCATGGGAAATCGTGAGCTAACGTAACCAACGAGTTAGCGTGGTGAATGTTAAAACGTTTTGTCTCTGTGATTGCACATATATTGCGTAGTTAAGTCTGGTAATGTCGCTAATATAGAAATGTTAATATATTGGCATTGTCGTTCATGCACATGCGCTATTAATTATCTATCCTCCTGGATAGAAATTGTTTAAAATAGCCAGGTTAGGATTAGGGTGGTTTAGGTGATTTCCAACTATGGGCAATGTGGCACGACTCTCAATATGAAATATTTTAAAAGAATAGGTTGTTGCTAGATTGTGCTGAACGCAAACTTCTCTGCTGCTTTGCTGTAGCAGTTGTTCGTCGTTTGTATGTTCATTCCTACTATGTTTTATGACCGATTCTGTAACCTAGGGTCACGCACCGGTGAATTACTTAATAACATTTGCTCGTGGGGTGTTGTAAGGTGAGTGACCTCAACTTGCGTCTGTGGGTGGTTGTAAAAGCATCTCTGAAGTGGCGTGCACCATCAATAAAAGTGTAAACACATGGCATCCTTCAGACTCAACGACTAATGTGGTGACGGCTGGTTTCTTATGTTTAGTGATAGTAATGTGGAGGACAAGTAAATGCAGATTTGCATCCAGGCTCTTCAAAAAGAGGTCCTCTAACAGTGTGGTTGTTCTGTCCCTGGTCAATTTCTGTACAGCAGGCGTTCCCAATTGAATGCCTATCTCACATTAGCCTGGCACAGCCTGTTTGGTTGGTGTTTAACTAACGTTAATGAATCATGCAAAGATACATTTATAAGCCAGTTAAAGCGTTTGGACAGAAAACACAGCTTTCAGTATCAGGACTGGTCAGTTTACAGAAACCACAAGATAAACTCCATTATCAGGAGACAGGCTTGTTTTATTGCAACACTTTATGCATATTTTGAGAGGCAATAGGAGCAAAACTGTACAGTTGTTGGGGGCACGCAGCACTTGCTTTCTCTCCCGTGACACTCGCCTACTGTCTTGTGCCACCTGCCTACTGTTCCATGTCACTTTCCAACTATTCCAACGCTAACCCTAACCCATGGAATAGTTTCCAAGTGGAATGGGACACGGGACAGTAGGCTGGTGGGACAGGACAGTGGCGCGGGACCGTAAGCAAGTGGAATGAAACAGTAGGCAAGTGAAATGAAACGGTAGGCAAGTGGCGCTAGACAGTAAGCAAGTTGCATGAGACAGTAGGCGAGTGGTGCGGCATGGTGAGGTATGTCCCTATACTCATTTTAAGATTCTTGGAGCGACACTGTGGATTGGTGTGTGTGTGTGTGTGTGTGTGTGTGGCCAAGTCCCTCTCTCTGCAGAAAATCTTGTGACTTTTGTTGATGTGGGAATCTTCAACTTTTTGTCATGGTATAGTAAACTAAAGACATGGTCTAACATATTTGATCCCCTTTGATTAATGCTTTACATCGTCATGCTTAATTTTTAATTTAATGAAATTCAAGGTCAAGGTCAGGAAGTTTATTGTCACATGCATATAGTTACTGGAATTGAGCTTATGATCAAAAAACATTTCCCTAATGTTTCTGTTGCTGATTTTGATGTTTTGGTTGTAAAAGAAATATGCATGCAAACTTGTTTCATGTGTTATCATGACAAAAATCAATGAAACCAAGTAGGCTAGTTTGCTTGGCAATTTTGCTAACTCTACTAAGTGGTTGTGTGAAGTACAAATGCCCATGTGGTAAAAAACAGAACTTGCTGTACAGTACAAGATTCCGGTATGGACATTTTCAAATGTTTTGTTTTGAAAGTCAAATCAAATCCTTTCAAATCAAGTCTACTTCTGTTGTAGACACCCTACTGGTGCCATTTTATATGTGGTCACAGCCACACTAGCAGTGTTGCTAACAAGTATGTTTGTGTTTTGTGCATGATGGTGATGAGTCATAAAAGTTGATGAAATGTCTTGGGAGGGCTGTATTTTTGGAGAATGTAGTGTACAGTATTTGAACCAGGCTAAGTGTCTCCTACAGAAATAGTTAAAGGTGATTCAGTCTCTCCCTCCCTGCGGGCCAATCGTTTTAGAAGTGAAAGAGCAAAGCTTGTGTCTTTGGTAGGAAATTATGTTAGATTCAAGCAATTTCTTTGCAGGGATCAAACGGGATGTGGTGCTGAAATTCACCACTGTTAAGAAAACGATGAGGAGATCATAGTTGTGTAAGAAGAACTATTGCACACTGAGCCGAAGAAACCCTGTGCAAGTGCCTTGCACGCACGAGTGCCAGAATATATGGCATCGTCTTTATTTTTGTATTAATAAAACACGCAGTTGGAAATGAGTTTTGAACTATATATAGCCTGTCCTGCACAACAGACAGCCTCTTTGTCTGATGGGATAGAAGTAGCTGCCTCTCAGTTTTGACAGTTGAGGTTAATGTTTCTTAAAAGTATTTGTAATGCAGGTTTACATGAGTTTATGGTATAAGAAAGAAGGCCACTGGCCTAGTGAATGTTCTCTTTATATAGTAGAGGGGAAAAACAGGTGAAAGCTTTTGTCTTGTCAAATTGTGTGTCCTTTATAAATGTAGTATTGTCCCATAGCTATTTATAGGGAATATGTGATGACGACCAGATCTCGTCTTTACCACTGCTGGCTTCGGTTATTGGTATGATATATGGAATCTTTCTGCGCGTGATATCTGGGGTGGGGAGATGTTGAGTGCATTTCTGGTTGAAATTTCTGAAGTACTGATATTATATTCACACGTACCAGTCATGTCTCACCTCACTATACTGAAGACTTCCTTCATAGCTGTGGCATTTCCAATGGCTTCACACCTCAACAGCACTCATGCCCATTACTGTATGTCAGCTTCGCATACTTTAGTTATGCTGGTTTTGTTTAAGGCTTTGAAACTGCCGTCTCACCTTCACAGACCGTTTCCACTGGTGGAACTTACCTGTACAGTGAGGTGCCTACATGAAGCTTAACGTTTTGAAGTGACTCGTATCCACTAATTAGAGGCACTCGGGGAACAAGAGAAGAGGACTGGGTGTTTGTCCCTATGGATCTAAGTCACAAAGTGTATATTTATAGCCTATCTGCTTTCATTCTGACCATCATCTGCACAGATTCCCTTTGGTTGGCTGTGGTTTAGCGGCTTTGTAGGCCTACTTTGAGTCATAAATCAACAGCAGGGGCTTGAAGATGATGTGCCTGTGGGGACTAAGTGCAAAAGTGATAGGAGGTTGTAGTGGTGATCCCTGAACTATCCCGCTAATATGCTCTGTTACTTCAACTGGATAGATGATGAGCAGTAGCATTTTGATTTGACTGGCAGGGTTCAACATGGCCATGTTCAATGGCCCGCTGGTCCAGGGCAAGTTGGTTGACCGGTCAGTCATTGGCCCATTGCCAGTTTTTCTGCCAATCACCATGCAATGTAGGAAGGCTTTTTGTGTACCTCTTTTGTCTGGCAGGTGCGTTGGATATGACCAAAGGTCGCAGATCAGGAGCTTAGAAAGAGTCCCGCACACTGACCATTCCGCAAACAATTATTTATTTATAATACAACGTTTCGGTCTTGGACCTTCACCAGAATTTACCTGAAAAAAAATATAAATGGTTAAAGATCAAAAGCAATA
The DNA here is from genome assembly GCF_017589495.1 of Alosa alosa. Lineage (NCBI taxonomy): Eukaryota > Metazoa > Chordata > Actinopteri > Clupeiformes > Clupeidae > Alosa > Alosa alosa. The sequence continues at coordinate 12,303,083 of NC_063208.1, forward strand.
AAAACATATAATGCATAAAATGTTAGATAAAAGAAAAGTTAATGGTGTGAAGCAGGCCTTCTGTACAGTATTCTGTGCAGATCTCACTATTCTCTCTGACAATAAATAAATAGCGAATAAAAAGCAAAATTAGAATTGGAAGCCTGAAACTGATAGCTCTTAGTTCAGGTAATGGGCCTATCTAGGCATACTGGTTGGAGGTAGGCGAGCTGACTTAATCTCACCTTTACATAGGAGACCATCAGTTGCCATGGTGAGAGAGTGGCCTCTAGATGTGTGTGAGCCCATGGGAAGCCTTGAGTTCCCTGTACCAAAAAACAGAATCACCAGGGAGGGGCTATTTTTTGTGATGCCTTCCTTGCAGCCTGTCTGTGTTGTGTACCGTATCCACTCTCTTGTGCTCTTGATGCTCAAAGGAAAAGCTTCACCACCATGCAGCCCAAACAGCGCTGGGCATGTCCGCTACATCTAAGACAAGCACTGTTTTTCAGAGTGGGCATTAAAGCTATGACTGAAGGGTGTAGGTAATGAAAGGATGGGTGATTTTGGTTGACTTGGCTCCTTGTTAATATTTATACTGATTTATATTGAATATTTTGTTGAAAGAATGTGGCAAGGAAGTGAGGTTTTATTTAAGATGCTTCATGATGGCCATTTTTTTTTTTTATGGACAGGGGTATGTTCTGTATTCTGTGTTCTATTCTCTTTGGACAAAGGCGTCTGCAAAATCCCATAACCATTCTGTAATCTAGGCCTCAATCACGTAAACCTTGGGCTATTTGTTTACCTAATTTGTGGGCTGCAGTAATAGTATATAGTACTATAGAGGATTCGCAACTGAAGACGTTTGATTCTTTCTACCTTAAACGAATTGGCTGCTAACAGATGCAATTGAAATGTATTTGATGTACTTGATGTGAACAAGAGCTTCGGGTAACTGAATTTTGTGTGTGTGTGTGTGTCTCTTTAGCCCAGGTCCCTCGTAAGCTCACCTTTATCTATCTGGCCAATGACGTGATCCAGAACAGCAAGAGGAAGGGACCGGAGTTCACGCAGGACTTTGCTCCTGTCATTGTGGACGCCTTCAAGCATGTCTCCGGGTAAGACGATGGTAACTGGATAGTGTGACTGTTCATAGCAGTGGAATGTCCAGTACCAATTCTTCAGAGTATCAGTTGGTCACTTCCCACTTGTAAATGGCTTTCCCTAGTGTCATGGAAATTCACAATATCTCCTTTAAGGAAATGCAAACACACTCCTCAGTCATTTTTAAGAATCTTCAATACCTGCTTTTAATTTGCGATCCCAGCTGAGCTCTAAGGCGGTGAGATACAGGACAACAAACACACCGTTTTTGTTACAGTTCCGTGATGACGGCATGGCCCTTTTTTTTTTTTTTTTTTTTTGCATAAGTAGTGAGCCACAGTGCCATTGTCCAGGACATGAACATGCTTTGCTTGCTTTGCTTAAACCCAAAGAGTGTCGATGAAACTGAAACTGAGTGTACTGCTCCTCCTGCCTCTCCTGGGATTCTAGGATGAGCACGCCAAATCTTAAGCAACCTCATCGCTCATTTATGGAATATTTCAGAGCAGACAAACACTCTCTTAACTTATTTAAACATCAACTGCCACCATGCCCAGTAACGGTTGAATGAGTCTAGTTACCCTTTTTCTGCCCTTTCATTTCTCTGACCTCTCCTCTCTTTTTCTATAGCGAGGGAGAAGAGAGCTTCAAGAAGCAGTTGGCTCGGGTACTGTCTATCTGGCAAGAGAGAGCGGTCTATGACAACAACTTACTGGACCAGCTTTCCCAGGTGTTGTGTAAGTGTACTCCCATCATCAAAGCTCACTCACAGTACTTTATCTAGACGCCTGTGTTCTCAGTGCCAGTTCTGTGTGCTTAGACAGACCGAGTATATAAAAGTGACGGTTAAGCGATTGCACCTTCACTCTTTGCAAAACAAGTGCAACAGGTAAGGATTGTGGGGTCTGTTAGTTGAAAGTGAATACGTGGCCTATTCAGCACTAAACCTGTGTAATCACAGGAGGCAGAAAGAAATGTGCAGGTAAGACAGGAATATATAAAACAAATAGAATGGCAACATCTGGGTTTTAAAGGTCCAGTTGCCAGGAGTTAGTTAGTTAGTGACATAGAATAGTAGACCATGAAGTGGTATGTCCTTAGAAACATTGTAGTGGTATTTTTTTTTTTTTTTTTTTTTGTAATTGTTTTTTTTAGGGGGTAAACTGGGAAATAGGGAGACATGCCTTCTGTATCTGTCAGACGTATTAGTTGCTTTTAGGGGTACGGGTAGGGTACGTTTCACTGTCTTTCTTGCTAGAGCACAGCTGTTAGCTAATGGACATGCCTAATCCCCTAATGAGATGCCATTTGTGCTCCTCTTCCTCCTCCTCCTCTTCTTCCTCCTCCTCCCCCTCCGCTTCCTCCTCCGCTTCCTCCTCCTCCTCCTCCTCTTCTTCCTCCTCCTCCTCCTCCTCCTTCTATGGTTGTGCTGTGTCTGCTGGCTCCTCCTGTCTGCCGCTCAGTCGGAGAGAAGAAGGCCAAGAAGCGTCCCTACGAGGAGATCAAAGCAACAAGCGAGGATTTCGCCAGCCAAAGCTCCCCAGGAGAGCCCCCTCAGGTGAGCGCACACACACACACACACACCTACACACACACACCTACACACACACACACCCACACACACACACACACACACACACACACACACTTACACCTGTTTGTTTTCTATTTTATGTTTTCCCTAGTGTCTCTCTGTCTGTCCCTTTTCTGTTCCCACTGTCATTAAAAATATGTGTTGCGTGACATTTCAAGTGTAGTAGATGTAGAAATGGTAGTAATATGATTATTGATAGGGTAATTCCGTGGTAGTCCTCATTCCCACCTTCATTCTGTGTGTTCCTCTCAGACAGCCGATCTGATCCGAGCGCTGCAGGAGCTGGAGAACGCCGCCTCCAGTGATTCCGCCCTGCGCCAGAGAATCTCCTCTCTGCCGGCCGAGGTGCAGGACACCTCGCTACTGCACCGCATCACAGGTATAGACCCTTTCAAGAGAGTTCCATTATCAGACACACACACTGCTGCCCCAGTAACACATCACACAGCAATGCTTATTAACATTGATTGTTTGCTGAATGATTGGTGTGGCCAATAGTATGATATCTATGTGCATGTCTGAGTGTGTGTGATTGGCCCACAATCTGATATCTGTTTGTGTGTTTGTCTGTGCGCGTATGTGTCCAGATAAGGAGTCTGGCGAGCGGTTGGCGCGGGCAGTGGAGGAGGCCTGCATGATGCTGGCGGACTACAGTGGGCGTCTGGCGGCCGAGATCGACGACCGGCGGCAGCTGACGCGCACGCTGGCCCTCTACCTGCAGAGCCAGAAGGAGGGCCTGTCCCACAACGAACAGAAACTAGAAGTGCGTACCAAACACACTCCCGTCTCCTGAGCCTGTCTTTCTCATGCCTCCCTCTAGCTATTCCTCCACCACTCTCTCTCTACGCTCCTTTTGGAGTTTTCTCTCTCGATCTCTCCGTTCTACTCTACATTTCCACATTTCCCTGAGTCTTGCTGCCTTGCCCACATTCTCTCTCTCTCTCTCTCTCTCTCTCTCTCTCTCTCTCTCTCTCTCTCTCTCTCTCTCTCTCTCTCTCTCTTACCTTCAGTGTGTCATGTTTTACGTCGGTCTCATTTTCAGAAGTGGAGTGACTGTTGAACCAGATCCTGGAACAGTGATTGGTCGACCTAATACTAAAGAACAACATTAAATGTTTGTTTGACCAAATTATTTAGCTGATGTTGTATTTCGGGAGAGCTGTGGCAGCACGGTACCACATTTGGTTCTCAGTGCCCATGGAGACCCAAGTTCGATTCTGGCCTGCGGTCATGTCCCGATCTCACCCCATCCTTCTCTCTAATTCACTTCCGCTCTCTCTCCACTGTCCTATCGGTATAAAGGCAAAAAGGCCAAAAAATATACTGGAAAAAAATGTATTTCAGCATGTGCTTCTCAATTCTATAGGTGTAATTTTGGTTCTAGCAGCATAAACATAATCTTTCCCATAACAACTTGATGGCAGCTAATGCAAGTTAATCATTAGGCATTTTAACAAGTCATTCTTTAAACATTATTGCCACAGCCTTAATACGTGTGTGGTCAGAAAACAAATCCCATGGTTCTACCAGCAGATGTTCAAACAGAATCTGGTTCAGTAGCCACTGCCTTTCTCCACTTATACTGTTATGGGTAATGTTTACATAGAGGTGTGTGTGTGTTTGTGTGTGTAATGGGATACCTCAAAACCTGGTTCTGTGATTGGTGTAAAGTAGCCGATGGTGACCTGCTACCATGCAGGCGATGCTGACTACACAGTTAGCTGCACTCACAGGGTCAGTTTCTCATGCCTGGAGTAAACCTGGTCCTAGACTAAAAGTGAACTTCAGTGATCATTTCCATTGAAGATAAGTGTTGGTACAGAACTGTTCTATGAATGGGAAACCAGCCCTTAATGTCATGTGTTGTGTAATAATTGGTGTTTCCAAGGAGTGAAACGTCAAGTGAAACGAACTGAGCACACAATCACAGGATCAGGTTTTGTGTGAGTCCCTGTCTAAATGTGTGTCTGACTTGTTTGTAATCTCGAGTGAGTGTTAATTCCAGGGGGCGCTCTGCTAGCGATCAACGGCTAATGTGTTGTGAGTGTGTGAATGAAAATGTTATCTTGTGTGTACTGCCTAACCCAGTAACTCTTAAGCCATTATTTCACAGGTATTAAAGATGATCGTGTGGTGTGGTGTGGTGTGGTGTGTGTGTGTGTGTGTGTGTGTGTGTGTGTGTGTGTGCGTGAGAGAGAGAGTGAGATGCTGTTTGTACGTGAACATGTTTGTCTTCACAGATCTGCCCTGTAAAAAGAAAAAAAGAAAAAGAAAAATAAAAGGCAAAAATGAAACTGTGACTCTTCTCTTATTTACAACTCAACTCACAACATCTTTCAAACAATCCACACACTCCTGTAGGTTTTTCCTTTTGGGTTTATTTGGAGTATCTGAAAAGACAAACATGTAACACCATTATTGAACCTGTGACTAAAGAATGTGTTACACAAATAACCACCAAATTAGCATCAACCCATGCAGGGTAATCGAGTAATACAGCCTGTCTGTACCTTAATTGTATTTTATTTAATTACATTTAGTAAGGTATTCCATACCCCAAACTACCTCTAGCTATCACCCCCAAATACTCAACACTTCTGACCGGTGATGGCAGTGTAGTGTGTATGCAGGTTTTTATGTTTAACCTACTGTTGCACCTCACTATATATTAAGGACCTACTAAGCCTGAGTGTGTTCTGTTGCCCAGATACACCACAGGGGTTAACAGAGAGCTGAGCTCTATTGCAGGCTGTCAAAACCTTGGTTCTTGGGGTGCGCAGAACTGTATATTTGTAGCTTCTTTTCCTAAAATGTAGGGTTAGAAATGAAAAGGCAAAACAGGAATGCTAAATGACACAACGTCCAGTGAGCAATATAAAAGTGTCTTTTATGGACCTTGTTTCTTAGCATAAGGGGCCTGTTGCAGTGGATCTGTTTTTAATTAAACATAATAGTTAATGATAATACTACTAATAATAAAACTAAGCAGTGAACAGTGCAGCTTGAAATTGTTTAACTAGGTGTGTGTATATATATATATATATATATATATATATATATATAATTTTTTTTTTTTTTTTTGTCGTCCACAGAAGTTACTTACTTGCCTACCTATTTACTTGGTCACTCATGAGATTATTATTTTTGCAATCAGAAATCCCATGAAGGACTTACATTTACAGTCCAATAGGAGGTGTATTTAGCACCCTGTGGTCTAATACCTGTAATGGGCTATTAAAACACACTAGCTGTTAATACATACATAATATCAGTCTTATGCCCTGGGTTAATCTAGTTTCTTTTTTACACGACAGACCAAAATCTACTCAAACATGTAAACCTTCCCTAAACCCAAAACACAAGACCGGCAGAGTCTGGGTCAGGCGAGGTCAGTCACGACTCCTATGTGCTTTATACTACACCCCTGCTCAGTGAGATCAGTGTAGTCTTAAAAACCACTGAGCTCCAGTTTTCTCAGAGCTGAAAGATTCTTTACAATGGCTTTTTGCCACTACATGAGTAGAATTGAACCCTGACTAGTGTTATCATAGCCTTGAAACTTTTTGCCAAAGCAAAATTTGTAGATTCACCATGTTTGGGTAATAGTTTTAGAATTTAAACGTTCTCTGTTAGTTATTGGTGCACTGACTCAGTGCAAAAACAAGGCTGCTGTCTGTAGAGGTCTCTAAAGCAATCATGAGGAAGTCATCAGGCTGACTTGGCTCTTAGGTTCACTAGGAGGTCAATGCTTTCACAACACAAAGCACAGAATCTCTCCTAATGGAAAGCACAAGCCAAACCAGCAGACATAATCTGAAATGTCCACATGGATCAACTAGCAAACCAAGCTTGAGCACATCTAAACCAAGGGGAGGGAAATATTAAACATAAAAAAAGCAGTCAGCAAACTTCATCTACTTAAAAGGGCAAAATATCTCTAAATATTGAAAATACAGTGTTATAAAAGATCTGTCGTGATGGTCACAATCTGTCACAGCCTCAAAAGCCTTATGACAAAGCCTCATGTCTGCTTGAAAACATTGACTCACATTGGCTTGTTCTGAGTATTGATGTTAGTGGACCATAACTCACTGTTTCTTTTGTATTTGTGTGTGTGTATTGCAGGAATATAAACGAAAGCTGGCGCGGGTATCTCAGGTTCGGAAGGAGCTTCGCTCACGTCTCAACAGCCTGCCCGACCTGTCGCTTCTTCCCAGTGTAACAGGAACACCTGTCCAGCTGCCGGCCGCCGACCTGTACGACCCCGCTAACTGACCATCCTGATGGACACAGTTCTTTGCCCAGTTGCCATCCGCCACTCGTCCTTGACCCCTCCTCTTCCTCATCCTCCTCTTCCTCCTCCTCCTCCCCTGTGTGGTGCAGCTAACTCCCAGCTTCGTCTTTTGATCTCCCTCCCTCTGACACGCTCTCTCCATCTCTCATGCACTACTTCATGAGTCTCTCTCTTTCACTCCCTCTTTCTCCCCCTCCACTGCTCTCCCTCCCTCTCTCTTTCTCATGCCTTACACATGAGAGGACCCTGCCTCCCTCCTTGTGTCACAGTAGCCAGCTAAAGGATCAACTGCTGTGTCCAGCTACGCTGCCTCAGTAGTGCACTAGTTCTCGGGCCCTTGTCCACAGAAAGGAGAAGCTATTTCAAACGGACACGGAAGATGAGCGTATACTCCCAAAACTCACTCCAAAGCAGACAGCTGGTCTCACCCCCAGTGAAATCCACTGACAACCCCCTCGTCCAGTCATCAAGCCTGCTACTTCAGGATGTGGGCAGGGACCTCTCTCTCGGGAGTTATTTTTGTATTTAAAAAGGGTTTGGAATGTTCTAGATTGGAAGAGTGAGAGAGAGAGAGTAGTTGCATCCAAACATGCTCACTCCATACAACACCCAGTGTGGTGCAGACAGCAGTATTTTAATTGTGTCACTTTGTTTTGGTGGGAGGGCCGATAATGTTAGCCGATAACAATTTTTAATTTTAATAGTTTTTCTAACAGTCATTGGATATTCAAGGTTTTCCCAGTCGTGAAGCATTGACACCCTCTGCTTAGTTTGCTTCAAATCATGTTAAAAAAAGAAAGCAGCCCAGGAGCTGAATTGTATAGTTTGTCGGAAACTAAATTGTTTTGCCTCTACAACAGAGTTTGACAGCCAGTACTGATCATTGTGTATTCGTCATTCCAAAGGGCACCTGTAGGTTCTAGGCTACATTTGTCTGTACAGTAGCTGTGCAAACAATAGGTGTGTGTGTGTGTGTGTGTGTGTCCATGTCCATGTTGGCAGGTATGGGTGTGTGTGTGTGTTTCCATGTTAGTAGGTATGGGTGTGTGTGTGTGTGTGTGTGTGTGTCCGTCCGTCCGTCCATGTGTCCATGTCCATGTTGGCAGGTATGGGTGAGTGTGTGTGTGTGTGTGTCCATGTTGGCAGGTGTGGGCAGCTGATGGAGGAATTTGACATGTTTCTGTTGTGTACTGTATGTGTCCAGTCGTGGGTCACTGTGGGTCTGTAGAGCTCTGTTGCGTTTCCAATGAGCTGAGCAGCAAAAGCCTCCCTGTTTTTTTAACTTATTCATGCCGTTTACATCGTACTCCCTCTCCCACCCGCTCCTCTGTGTGTGTGTGTGTGTTTGTGTGTGTGTGTCGTCCTCAGTGGGATGAGCCAAATAAAGCGGCAGCAGTGCTGGGGCAAATCCACCAGGACCTGTTATCTTTATTGGGTCCCTGTGTGTGTGTGTGTGTGTGTGTGTGTATGTGTGTTTAGTTTTACCATAGTATCTTCACTGGCGAATCTAAAATGCAATACATCATTATCCAAAAAGGAAAGAGAGTAGTCTCTATACCTTGGTCTCATGGTATACAGCCTTCACTTCAGGCACAGCAAAAATGCACATATGTAACGTGAGTCTGTGATTTCTTACAGTCTGGTTCTGTTCTGCTGTCTAGTATAACATGTAGCCACAGAGGGCTTACGTTTCCAGTGAAAAATAAACCAAACCCAAAGAGAATGCTTGGATTTTTTTTTTGTGTGTGTACCGTTTTCTTTAGGTTATAATTAATTTTAACAGACATAAATTGCTTGCACGCATCGTGCATTTTCTGTCACAGTTCTTGTACCACTCTGAGCTTTGCATCATTATTTAATTTACATACACATAGATGCACATCACCATCACCCACACAGGCTGACCGGCCCACGGCAGAATTCCCCATCTCTCGTTAAACTGAGATGCAACACTGACGCCTGGTGGACACAGTTTGTTGGGAACTGTTTGGTTAGAAGTTAGTGGTAATAATAACCTTCCATCTCAACTATGTCCAGTCAGGCTTCAGTAGTTAGCACATTGTCAATCTTGATCACATATCTGTGTGATCTTCCCAGTGTGTGATGTAAACACATCTCAACTCAGGTTCTATGTTCTGGACTAAAAACACAAAGGTGAAAAACTGCAAAATGGTGGCACCAGCTTGGAGAATACATGAAGTCATTAAACCTTGCCAAGTGTTGATGGATATGGTGGGTCATTGACCGCTTGTACCCAATGATGAATATCAATCCACATACAAGAGAGAGGCTTTGAATGTTTTTATTTCATAGTCACAGAGAGAAATGCATTACAAATGGCCAAATTAATGAACATGTTGCTTCTTTTTAATACAACTGAATTTCAAAATTGAAATCACATCATGTTTTACAAAATGTCTTTGGCAACCCATACTTAACATTTTTTTTATACAAAAATACATAAAGATTAAAATAAAGTGGTTAGCTTGGCATGAGAGGATTTGTGCGTAGTTCATCAAGCAAGGCCATGTGTGGGTTTTTAGTGTGTGATCTCCCTGTGGATTTGTTTTCAAAGTGAACCTCCACAACGTGTTCGAAGAACAATAGGAGGCAGGTGATGTGGTGGAGGCGGCTGCAGGCTACCAGAGAGGTATTCTCAAAATTAGCATTGGCTAACAGCAGTGGCTTCAACTTCACTCTTTACATTCAAAAGCAAACTGGCAACCAGTTCATTGCCATTATGTTTGCCTCTTTGAATTTTCTGCAAAGAGAACTTTTCGCCCACACATCTGCTTGGCGAATAAAGGCAAATGCAAACTCTGGTGCAGTGTGAGTGTGTATAACGGTCATGCTTATCAGTAGGCTACAGACGTACACACCCATTTTTGATGCTCATTCACACAACCACAAAACACATAAAGTAGTCAGATATACAGACAATCACACACACACACATACACACATTTATTCATACAGTCCCTGAGAATGTTGCTATTTCAGAAATCATGCATCATGGAAGACGTAGTTTGAAGCCTTTGGCTCTGTACTGTATTGTTCTGAAGCACCACAATCACTACATGAGCCACCATTTTAGACACAGATAAACTCATTACTCCCCCAAGACACGTAGTGAGATAGAACATTAGTGCAGTTGAACCACACACACACAAACACAATATGCGAAAAATCATGAAGAAAAGTGCTTCCTTGCTCTTCAGTTTTGTCCGTAATGATGTGCTTCTTGTGTATTTGTGGGACTGTGTCAGATATTGGTATCTCTTTATATTTGTCCTATTTTTTCCACAGATGCATGCCTTCACACACAGATCTGCAAAACAACCTTTAATACACACACACCAACACACCTTCCTAGCATCAAGACATGAAGTGCTCCTCCTCGTCCTCATCTTCCTCTTCTATCTTGTTGGGGCCCGGGTCACTAAAGCAGCGTGGGAGCCTCAGGTTGTCCATCTCTCCGCGGATCACGCTCAGCTCTGCCCCAAGGCTGCCATCGCTGCCCGAGGCGCCTTTCCCCTCAGAGTCCTGCTGCTGGGACGATTCATCCACTAGGCTGACCGACTCCTGGGACATCTGCTCCATGCGAGCGATGGGGGCCCGGCTCACTTGGATGGACGGGACCAAGGACACCTGGAACCTGGAGCTAGGGGTGGAGGTGGGGGTGGAGCCAAACACCTGGTTGTCTGCCAGGAGAGAGATGAACACAATCACCCAGTCATCTACACTATATACAGTATATATAAACACACATATAAATACACACAGCGGAGGGCTTGGGGAGTACACGCCCACGCACAAGGCTCTGCGGGACGTCATCGATTTGACACCGAAGCATAAAACAGCCTTTAGAGTGTCTCACCTGACTCAAATCTCACTCTCCTGGCAGGTGGGGTCTGTGGTTTAGCTGGAACTGTTAAGTAATGACTCATCTGTAAAAAAAAGTCATACACAGACATTTTAGAACACAAATACCGGTACACAAGTGTGTGTGTGTGTGTGTGTGTGTGTGTATTTTGGCGTACTCTTCTGTGCATCTCCACTCTCTTCTTCCTCATCTGGACCTCACTATAGTCCTCCTCCTCCTCCTCCAGGGGATCTTCGAATAGCGTGTGCCTGCTGTAGGAGCGCAGCTGCAGGGGAGAGAAAAACAGAATGACCAAAAGATTGTCCATTTTAAAGTGTATTTTTTTGTGATTTTCTGCCTTTAATTGATAGGATAGTGGAGAATGACAGAAAGTGAGTGGGAGAGAGAGTCGGAGTGGGATCCGGAAAGGACCACGGGGCGGGAATCGAACCCAGGTCGCCGGCATATGGTGCAGGTGCCCCAGCCAGTTGCGCCATGGCTGGGGCCGTGTGTGTCCATTTTAGTGATAACTGGAGCCCTGTCTCACCCTTTGTCTGGTGTTCTGCAGGTTGGTCCTGAGGATCTTCCTGATCTCCTCCTCCCGACCTTTAGGCATGTGGGGAATGAGACGCTCTGGAGAGGGCCTCCTGGGCTGGATATTCCTGACAGGAGAAACACACACACACACACACACACACACACACACACGTTAAACTTAAATCATTTGGCTTATATCCGACAGTTTCAAACCCAGGTCCCTTTGGGGCCTTGGACCCAAATATGGTACTGATGCTGCAGCCACTTGAACCACAGCTCCCCCTAGGCCTCCTCTTGTTTATTGCATTGTTTATCTAACTACCGAAACATATTGAATAGCAACTATAACACTTATACACTATACTATAACATGAACTAAACTATAACATGGTTTTACAGGAGTTCTCACACTGACTAAAACATTTTTTAAACCATGACCATATTATAGTAGGTATAGTAGGGAACAGTAGTGAATATATAAAGCTAACACACACACACACACACACACACACACACACACACACATACAACCAACAATCAAATATCACAAAGTAGTGCTGTAGGTTAGAAATCACATTCACAGTCTCAAACACACAGTCACACACATACATACAGACAGACAGACATACTGGATGGACATGTTGGCGATGCCCCCATCCTCCAGCATCATTGCATTCACAGTCTCAAACACAGAGACAGACAGACAGACAGACAGACAGACAGACGTACTGCATGGACACGTTGACGGCGGCGCCTCCACCCTCCAGCAGTGTGAGGGCCTGCCTGAGCTCCAGCTTGTGGTAGAAGGAGATGAGCTGGGGCTCCATGGAGCGCTCGCCCGCTATCAGCCACCGCTTCACATAGGACTTGTTAAAACGGCTCAGCCTAAAGAAAACAGAGAGAAAGTCACAGTGTGTGTGTGTGTGTGTGTGTGTGTGTGTGTGAGAAAGAGAGAGAGAGAGAAAGGAGATGTTTGAGAAGAAAGATCTGTTATAAGGGTAATATCGTAATTGTAGTGTATGTGGCATCATAAAGGGCAGAGAACCCCCTGAAAAGCATTCTGGGATACATACTTATCCTTCCAGTGGTGGTGCCCATAGTGTCCACACACATCCTCGATGCCAGTGAGTAAATGATCCAGGAACTGAAACACATAATGGCCGTAACAGAGCCACGGGGGGAAGAAGATGGCCGTCATTCACATCCATTTCTCTTCCACGCCACAAATGACTCTACTCCACTTGTCGATGCCAAAGTGGATGTCCTACCTGTGGGCCACTGCAGGCGGAGGGGTCTCACCTGAATGTGGATCTCTTCGTTGATGGAGCTCTTGGTGTCCTTCTTTCTCTTCACGGCCAGCAGCTCCACCAGTGGCCGGATGGTCATCCCCTGCGGAGGGAGAGGACGGGGGAAGGCTATCAGACAGGCATCCACAGCCACTGGGCAAGTTACATTTCAACATGTGCATGTCAAACGTTCTTTGCCATCTCACAACCACAGTGCGTTGTGTGTATATGGGGAGACTAGGGGTTCTGTGGTGCTATGTATAATGTTATTTTGTTGGGTTCTTACAGAATTCTTAAATATATAAACTGCCAGCTTGGTTGATAACATGACACTAGAATCCATCATCTGAACACTTATCACAGGCTTTATACTGGAGAGATCTTTAGAACTCAAAGCATATGCTATACGTCTTGGGTGTTCTATTCCAAGCCAGCAGTTGAACTGACCTGAACAAACACAGTGAAGAAGACCACGGTGATGATGGCTGTTAGGAACATATTCTTCATTGGAAAGTGATCTTCAGGCAGCAGGAACACCAGAGAGAATGCTATCGCCCCCCGCAGGCCACCATACGCAACTATGAACTGATCTTTACCGGTCAGTTTTACAATGCGAAATCTGTTGATAACTAAGGTTAAGCCAACAACTCCTGTTAACAGAATGACACAGACAGACACACACAGAAACAGAAAAGCAAGTTATCATTTATATAACTTATACAACTTAAATCATATGTGTAGTTGGCTGACCAAAACAAACCACTCCACAACTAGCTGCGGAGACAATCTGATAAAAGGGTCCTACGCAACACTCACCGAGCACTCGCGAGAGGAGGCAGAGGAAGATGGTGACGATGATGAAGGTCCAGTTCCACGAGTGTGGCCCAGCCACCGTTGACACTCCCAAGAAGATGAAGATGAGCGTCTCACTCACACTGCTCCACATCTTCAGGAAGTACTTGATGGTGGTGTAGGACTTGTGGGATACGTTGGCCTCCACATAAGGCCGCATCACCACACCACATGAAATCAGACTGCAGGACAAGGGAGCATTCAGAGACATCGGGTCTGAAAGATCTGCTGATATTGACCTTTAGTTTTTGTATGAAGAGTTGCTCATTTCTATGTTTGTGTTCATTGCACATCTAGTGAGCACTGTTAGTCATTTCAAGTGGAGCGCTCCCATGTTGTTTGTGATGAGTGAAAGAACATCCTTAATGAATTTCTGCATTTTTTTTCCATCTGTTCCATAATGATATAATGACAAATATCCAGTAATTTCCTGTGTATTAGCCACATTGTGTATAAGCTGCAGGACAGTGGTTAAAACAATTAAAATCATATTAATACCATATTAACTGCCCCTGTGTATTAACCTAATAGCTGAAGAAATGTAGCAAAATCAATGTATAAACCGCGGCTAACAGTTGGGACTACAGTATATAAAACATGAAAGAGTCCTATGTGTAGGACTTGCAGTTTGAGTTCCCACACTTGCTCAGAGAGACGATGCAAACTTGCCTCATGATGCCGGACAGATGGAACACCTCAGCAGACAGGTAGGCCATGTAGCTGTAGAGGAAGACGAAGAGAGGCTCGATGACGCGTGTGTGGGAGGTGAATCGCGAGGTGAAAGCTCCCAACACCCCGTAAATGGCGCCCACCAGGATCCCGCCCAGCGACACCACCAGGAAGCAGGCCACCCCCAGGCAGGCGTCCACCAGCGTCACCGTGCCCGCGTTAGCAAACTCCTCAAACAGATGGTAGAGGACCTGGAGCAGGCAGACAACAGGGTGAGAGCAACCCCCACAGATCGCATCTGGAGCCCCCACACCACCACAACAGCAGTCCTCTCTGAGCTCTAAACATGGAGGCTAGCTAGCATCCCTTCACCTCAGTCTTCACCACCAAACTCACATCCTACAAACTAGCAAATACTTTTGACACATTTATCACAAATGTATCGACACATTCATATTTATCAAAAGCAACTTACAATAGCCTGAATAAAAATCTATACCAGACAGCGCTCCTGTGGTCATCAGGGGCTAGTGTTCAACTCAATATGAACACTTTTTACTAAATAGCCGTACCTATGCTCCCTCAGCTAACACTGTGTTCTTCTGCTTCACTTCACTATGACCACATGAAGGTTTTTGTTTGTATTTTTGTTTGTTTGAGTCCTTGAGATCCTCCACACACTGCTCACAGACCTCCTGTGCTACAAATCAACTGTACAATTATTGTGAGGCAAAAAGATTTCAATATCCTCCTCTGCAAATTCCTCTGTGGTGCTGCCAACCCTCGTTCACTGTGTGCCTTATGATCTGGACACATTCCACTGGATTCCAGCTGGACAAGAGGCTTTAAAGGAGTGCCAATCCAAAGGACATCAAAGAAGCGATTGGCTTACAAGAGTTACATGGCCAGGCTGAGTGGAGATAATAAATCAGGTTTACTGAATTGAGTGGAGAGATTATCAACCACATATTTTACTACGAGAAAAACAGAACTGACTTTCTGCTTATGCAATTTGATCTACTCGATCAGAACCTATAGAACGTCCACAACAACAGCAGCACTAAAGAGTAAAGCCAAATCGGGCAGGTACAGAAAGAAGCTCCAGAGAAACTCCTCTTTAGTGCAAGTATGTCTCACTGCGATCTGTAGGACGATGCAGCTGGACATTCATGTCTATCTGCTACGTCAGAACACAATGCCCATCAGTGTCCAGATTCCAGACTATAATCTGGGCTGTAATCTGTGAGTGCTAGGCTAATAAACTCATACTTCTTCGAGATGCCAACATCCTCTGACATGAGTCAGATTTACATCTGCAAGGACTCATTGCATTCATTCACCCAGCCTGACTGGCTGCTATAACAGACAAGTGCTGTGTCACGTTTAATGAGTAATCGATTGTGGCCGTGAGCATGGTTCACACTGGCTGGCATTAAAGTGGCCCAGCTGGTACGCGTGGGTGATTAATCCATAAATTAACATGAGGCAGCTTTACTCCGGCACGGACACCCACCAAATGGGTTTTGCTCCAGATTATGCTTTAGGCCTCTGATGCAGATTAACAACTGAGACATCTAAAATCAACAACGATGACATTGCGTGATAACTCGGCCTGCCACAATAATTAGGGATACCTTTGTCCAACTTCGGTGCCTGACCTCACACTTTACCTTCCAATAGAGTGGAAGCTGTTACCACTGAAAAAAGTAGTGCAGTTACAGTAACATTAGCCTATGATACTAATATCGTAATATTTACTAGGATAATATACCGTGCAACAAAACAGTTACCATGACATGCCTAGTGACAACTGAGATATAAGCCCTGTAGCTGCAATGGAAAAATCTCTGCTATTATACAAGGGAGAAGTCGTCTATGTATTATTTTTCCTGTGTTTATGTTATGTTATCTAAAGAATCTTTTTAAAAAAGTTCGTTGTTGACTTGAGACACATGCTCCTCTCCAACAGAACAGAACATGAGTCAAGGATACAGCTCCTGCGTTTTGGGTTCTGATCTCAAAGGACTGAGAAGCCACCATTGTTAATGGCTTTGGCCAGGACAACCTATACTTTCTAAACCCCATTCTAAGTGTTCTCTCTAAGTGCTCAGACATGATGCCAATTTGCGTGTAAGATTAAAGACCTAGTCAGGAACAAGCTGGTGAAACTTTGTGAAGCCACCCTCTTTTTTTGATGCATGGACCCAGGAATAAAGCCCTGATATCTGATCACCACCACTGCTGACGGAGATGCCTTCTCTGGGTTACTGGAAAATATCATTGAGGGTATAAACTGGGCTAAAATGGTTGCATTGTCTATCCATTTCCACATGGGCAGATAAACAATGGCACCATTGAGGAACTGTCTTTTCCGGCTTTCTAGAGTTGTGTGTGACCTACCCTCCCTCATTTGGCATCTTTGGTTGAACACTCACATTGACTTGTCCTTCCCTGTGTCGCATGTACTGCCAACTATTCCCTTTATCACATTCCTTGCCAAGTAGCCACTCCTGTTATTGCGTCGCACCCCATTCACCTTACCACTGTAAATGTTCCCTCAGACCCCTAGTAATGGTCACTGGGTGCAATCCGAGACTTTCTAATAAGGAGACACAGCACTCAAAGAATCTCACATAGAAATGTATGGGGGTTAGTTCGTAACACAAACATGGCAGTCGTTTACACATATTCCGGCCCTTTCGCCACCAAAAGTTGACATGTGAATACATCGTGCCAATCATGTGGTGTGTTGTGAATACATTGTGCCAATCATGTGGTATGTTGTGAATACCTCATGCCAATTATGTGGTGTGTTGTGAATACATCGTGCCAATCATGAGGTATGTTGTGAAGACATCGTGCCAATCATGTGGTGTGTTGGGAATACATCGTGCCAATCATGAGGTATGTTGTGAATACATCGTGCCAATCATCAGGTATGTTGTGAACACATCGTGCCAATCATGTGTTGTGATCTCGCAGCGGGAGCAAGGTTGGTGTCGTGAAGCCTTGTGCATGCACAGTTCTGCCCAAAATAGATGCCTGATAAGTTCCCAAAATGCGATGCAATGTGGCTGCCGAGTGGAGGGACTTCCCTAAAAGGACTTTGGTGTTATGGTTTAACTCTTGGACTACTGTTGAGCTACTGTTGAGTGTAGTTAGTACACCTGAGTACACAATTTTGGACTAGTTTGGGCCCTTGCTCACCTGGATGTGCAGTAACTAAGTACCTACTCACCACAGTGACCGCATCATTGAGCAGAGACTCTCCGAACACAATGATGTGCAGCAGCTCGTTGATTTGGATGTCCTCGAACACAGCCAACACCGCCACCGGGTCCACCGCTGACACTATGGAGCCGAAGATCAGGCACGCCAGCAGGCCCACCTCCCTCAGCTCCCCACCTGTAGCCTGGCACACGCCGTACAGAATCAGGCCCACGAAGAAGGCGTTCCACAGCGTTCCCACCACGGCGAACATCAGAATGGTGCCGGTGTTCTCCGTGAAGGGCCGGATGGGCAGGAAGTAGCCGGCGTCCAGAATGATGGGCGGCAGCAGGCACAGGAAGAAGAGCTTGGAGTCCAGCACGGGCGGGTTCTCGCCCATCAGCTTGATGAGACCGCCCACCAGCAGGCCCACCACGATGAGAAGGCAGCTCTCGGGCACCACACCAGACAGCCGCGGGACCAGGTGGAAGCCTGAGGAGGACCAGAGGGAACAGGGAAGACAACAGACTCACTCTGATCATTGGATTTACACCGGAGGAGCCCGGAAGGAAAGAATCATCACAGAGTTGAGTGAAGACAAAACTGACATTATGGGAGACTATTAAAGCCTAATTAGATATTACGACCTATGAGAGAAATTAGTGAACAAGCACATGTGGATCTGAGCTCATCGGGACTATTATAGGTCTCAGTATTGCTTAGTGTGGCATCTCTTAGACTTAGGAACTATACAGAACAGATGGAACCTGACAAAAGCCATTGCAAGCAGTTTGTGGAGATGTAGTAAACATAAATTAATATATTTGATGGGTTGGGGAGCTGCTTCAAATAGAGACTCAATATCCATCAAAGATTTGTTGATGGACAACTTTTTCATCACTATGTAAATTCTGCTTCACATTTGGTGTAAAATATGTCTGTCTACAAGTTGTTCTCCCTCTGGGGCACACCCCTCACAGTCTGATAAGATGTTTTATCAGTGTCAAGGGGTTTCTTGCATTGGGCAGACACTGAAATGGTGCGCAAGCAGCTCTCATGTGCATCTTATCAGGCCGAAAACTGCGGGGTGCACACCACCCAGATAAGCCCCTGGACCCAACGCATTTTGGATAAACAAATGGATGAGGGATTTCATATCCATGATATGAAAAAGCCTAAAACTAATCACTTGAGTTATGAGTGAACTTATGAGTGGCTCTGAAGTTGTTGGCTTGCCAAATATTCGATCCCAGCATTTCTCATTACACTTCAGTGTCAAAAAAACTTTGAAGAACAGCAGTATTACAGCCCCATTAAATCTGGGACAGTGATCTGTATTGAATAATAATTACGCATAGCAATTATTTAATGACTAGTTTAATGACAGATGTAGATAAATATCCTACTCCAAACAGATGCTGTCATTGGAACTTGATGTAGGCTACTTAGCCACGTCTTTATACATCCTGAATACGTGACGCAATGCGTGACTATAGGAATCCAATAGCCTACAAATCCCACATTATTATATAGGCTACTGTATCGACATTCATCAAAGAAAATCCCGGAGCAGAATTCTTAACTTAATTCACCTACCCAATTTCATTAATGAAGCAAGTAATATCCATAGAGATATCTCGAAAGGCATCCGAACATAGTCATAATTGATAGAGAGGACTGGAAAGGCCTTTTTCGTGTGATGACTTGTGCCGTTTGTTTTGGAATCGGTCCGAGTAGTCGTGCCGTTTCCCTGGCCGGTACGGACGACAGATGCAGACACGTAACTTGCCATAACAGACAGAATTAATACCGCTACAAGGAGACTCCATCTCCGAACCAGGGAACGGTGTGGACCGCCGGCAGGTCGTAAAAGCGCTGACATCTCAGCGAGTCTGTAAGTTGGACTTAGTTCTTCATTCTAATCGACACGATGAACATGCATCGGGTACGCCGCTTTTGGGCGTAAATCACCAAGCCATTGAAACAGGTGCAGCCGCGCTGTTTTACGCACATCGGTCGACGCAGAATGAGTCTGCCTGGCGGTTGGCTCGATGATACAATCGTGTCAAGAAACGTCAACACCACAGAGTCATGACACAGTCGGCTCAATGATACAATCAAATACAAATTTTTAATTATGATGATAATAATGATTATTATCTAGGCCAAAAAGATTTAATGACTTGGAAGCCTTCCACGACATTTTGTCCATCTATTAGGCTACGTTTCCTGACTTTTTGGATATGTTGTAAGCCTATTTTAGGCAGACCATAAATAACTTTCCTAATCTTTGTGATGGTGAGAGAAAGTTTATTTTAAAAAGTAACGCCCTTTTTGGCATCCTTATTATGACCAGTTCTCGTCTGGCTTAAAATAAAAAATATGAGACCCGTGGCGTGTGGGGGCATTCAGTGACACCTACTGGATAGGAGCTTCTGAGCCAACACCTGTGTCTGTTTTAGGTTATGACCAACACAACCCAAATATTTGCTTCCAATCATATGGTTATCATAGACATGGATGTACCTTCTAATAGATAATAATAGAACTTAATAGTGCTTCCTTGGAGCTCAGCCAAGTTCCATTTTTTGCCCGATAACGATATTGTGGTGGTGGTGTTGATGACAATGATGATGGAAATGCAGTACCAATGATTACCACCAGAGATCGGGAGAGATCTAGCCTACTTACATTATATTTTAATGTAAGCAAACAAACCATCCAAAATCCTAGTTATCACTGTGACATATGACTGAGGTGATGATAACAGTTTGTTATCATCACCTCAGTCACATGTCAGGGGATATGAATTACCATGACCTTATACTCTGAGTTGTCTGATGCACTTCTAAGAACTTGATGCTTTATGAAGGGTATGTATAGTTTTGACTATTATATTGTATTAAACTTCCATAATTTCATTATGCATTCTATTAACCAAAAATCAATAGACAAGACTGTCCTGCTCACCGAGACACAAATAACACAAATGAACAATTGCAGTTTGTCATACATCATCGTTAATGTCCACCTGTAATGTCATGTATTGACCCTCTGTTGAATGTATGCATGCAAATGAATTTTGGAGTGAGTGAAGAAAATGTGAGGTATAATGGTCAGATGTGGGGAATGTGGATTGAACAAACAGTGGTCTGGACTCAGCGGACTGAGACATGAAGGGTCTGTGGCCTTTCCTGTATGGCTCACGCTCTGACGCCGTGGATTGTGGGATTTATCCCTGGAGCCCCACTTCCTGATCTCTGTCTATCTGCTTCTCATTATGCACAACAAGCGTTTGATTCTCTGGCTAACCAAACATGACCCATTCACACAGTAACAGGACTTCACAGATGAGCACACACTGGATGACAAGGGTGGGAAGATGGCCACATTCAGAACTGTCCATGCGGTTCAGAAGCTCTCCTTTGACTGACTAATTCTAATAAAAGTGAACCATCCATTACTGCCTATATAAGATGTCATATTATTGTAAATATATTTTGCTATAGTTTGTATGTATTTTTCACATTCCATATGGGAAGGTGCACATATTCTCAAAGATCATTGATTGAATGAAAATGAGAAGTTTCGTTCTCTCCTGTGGAGCTTTTTCTGTGTTATACAGTATGTCAACACCCATCCATGCTGGCTTTACAGTGATAAGGGCAGATAATCACCTTACAGCTTAGAGCTTACAATATGACTTCACTGATTTCAATTCAGTCGAAGAAGGAAAAACAATGAAATACAACTAAATGTATGAGAGATAAGACCCCCCCATCACCTGAATTCCAAACACCAGCCCAGTAAGTGCTGCAGTGATGACAGTCTCCAGAATTCCTGGTGGTTTCCCATGGTGCCACTGTGTAAACATGACTTCTCCCAGTGTCCAGCCATGTGTAATAGCAACAAATGGACCAGGGCTTAGCTCCAGTCAGATCTTCCCTTGAGTTATAAAAAGGCTAAAATGAGGTATTGTGAGTCATAACACACAGGCTATCAAGTTGCAACCACACTAAACCTGTTCGCCATCTGCTGTCACCATTAACAAGACGAATACATTAGCTCACTTGAGACACTAGTATAAGACAATCTTAAACTTTGATGGGCAATAATGATTAAGACTTTTGTTTTAATTATTTAGGACTTTTTAATCAAATATTTTGAAACTTCTTGGAACTCAATTGTACCCATAAAAACTGATTGCACCTCAGATAAGGAATAATGGTATATGCCTCATGAAACTGAGAATTGATGTCAACTTTAACTATTGAGAAAAGCTTGTTTGATATTAATGGACTATGGGGAGTGTGGTGACCACAGGAGGCCTGGATGAGACAGATCTTATTTGCAACAGGTCAATCAAGAGAGGTTTATTAGGATTTTGTTTCAGAGTATATTATTCTGTGGTTTATTTTTCAAAAATGAGGAAAATGGTGAGAGACAAATCATGCAGAGCTGTAACTGGTATGTAGTATGTACTAGGTTCAATATTCAGCTCAACACTGAAGACAGAAATGTAAACAAACATGTAAACAATGTAAACAAACATCCATGTATTGAGCACTGTTATAAATTATATTTTGAGTTGATATTACTACCCTGATTTTATTGACCAGGCTGCAGATCCACTCACACAGAATGAAGGCAAAGCCTGAATTGTGTTTCTGAGTGACAGGCCGTGTGTACCCCCAGTTACACATATAACTGTACTGCTTTTAAATATTAAGTTCATATGAATTAACCCATTTAGATGATCCAGCCACCCGTTCAAGAGACAATATCAGTCTCTGCAAAACTTCTTCACATCAGTAACCAAACACAAAACCAGTGGAGTGCTCATATGGAGTTACGTAAGTTACAAAGACCTTCCATTTAAGAGAAGCCGATAAGATCATGTAACATCCCCCGTCATACCGTACCATCCAACACTGTTGCTGCTATTACACTGAAATGCATTATTGGAACATCAATGAGGATAATCTTCCAGAATTCTACACAGGAACAGGAAATTCACAGGAAATGGATTGAAAACCCTTCAAACTTAATAAATCAAGAATAAATAAACAAATAAATAGACATCGGCACACAATGTTGTGAATACATAGTATACATTATTTATATTTATATATTCCAGGTCCTAATAATTTAGACAAAACAGCTTCAAATTATTTAAAAGAAATTTTATTCACAGTTTAAAAAACAGTTTGGTGCACAGTATAAAGTTCCATTCAGTTAACAAAGTAGGCTAATACAGGTGCAATTCTTATGATGAGTTAGTAAAAGTGGCAAATCCCACAGTAGTGTGATGACTAATGTATTCTTAGTATTCCTATAAAGTAGCCTAAGTCTTACAGTATTATTTCATTAAGCTTTTGCTTGTTACACATGTAAGATAAACAGTGTCAGGATGTACATATGTCAAGTATAGTCAGAGTTTGTCTCATACACAAAGACATCTCCATGTTAAAGCAACAAAAACGTTTGGTAGTGACAAACACGAAGGGCAAACGTCTTTCAGAGGAGCAGCACTTTCACTTTTCCTTCACAACACTTTCCAGAAAACTCATCTCTGTTAACACACAGCTTAGCATTCCATCATTTTCCAACAAACACATTTCAACATACAAAAACACCGAACCTCATCAACCAAGCCTCATATTCATGGTAAGATCCACTCCTTCACATTAGTCAGGTAAAATGAAATTATCAGGTTTTTCCATTTTAGTTTGATTTAGTGTCTGGTGAGTGGTGACAATGTCACTGGTTTAATGTCAGAATTAAGTGCAATTACTTACAGTAAAGGTATGTATGTTACCTGAACATTACATTATTGATGAATCTTTAAACACTGACCACATAGCTTGTCACACCATCAGGGCTAATTGCTGAAGATATAAAAAGATGTAAAGACAGGAAAGTAGAGGTTATAAGTTGTCCTGGAGGATATTCCAGGTAGGGCAGTCATCCATGTCACTTTATGGAATCTTTTGCACAGACCTATTTAAACACCAATCGTGTAGCAGGTCTGAGTCCTGAACGTGCCCCATGGTCTTTTGGGCAGAGAGGTGTCCTCTCGTGGCCTCTAGGGGGCGGCATCTCAGGCTGAAGCCTCCTTCAGGTGGACCCGCTCAGCCATCTGCCGGGCACTGTAGCAGGACATCCCTAATCCCACTGTGGCCATCGTCATAGCGATGTGGTTGACAGGGCCAGTCTGCGGCTGCATCCGCACTTCACCAGAGACCTGCCGCTGAGGTCAGAGAGTGCACACACACACATACACACACACACACACACACACACACATTGAATATAAACCAACAAATGCAAGTTAGTCAGTGAACACGTCAAGTGAACATACATGGCTCTCAAAAAAAGAAAAAAAGAAAACATGCCAAAAACCTTGTTAAAGCATTGTTATCATGAAGGTACATAGGTGATTCAAAATACACAGCGGCCATCATGATGTCTTCAGGTCACAGTCCCAGGGGGACTTTATATAAGAGGGCATCTTTATATAATCAAGACTAGCCATCAAATATTAATGCTCTTGAGATGGGGAGGAAGTGAGGAAGTGGCACGCGTGCTCTGCACCACTCACTGTTGCACATGTACTTGTTCTCATCTTAAAGGGGAACACAGGTTTGATATGTATTTAGCAATGTGGACTTCCTGTGATCACAGCCAAAACAAAACAATTTGAACAGAAGTTACATATGAAGAGTTTGGTTCCAAAACGCTATATCTTCATTTTTAAAAACATTAAAAAGTCAGGCTATTTAATTGTGTATTTCAGGTAATATCAATCAAAATGCAGTTGTGTTGTTTTGATTGAGTAAAGATAAATCAAATAACAACACCCAATTACAGTTCTACTGAAATAATAAATGAAAGAAATGATTCATGTAAAAAATGATTTATGAAAATTCATTAAAATGGTGGATATGGCGTTTTGGAACTAAACTCTTCATATGTTTTGCCATATATTTTTTACAGTCTATGGTTTTGACATACAGAAATAGCATGTAATGCAATTTACTGTTCCAATATCAAATTTACGGAATAGTCATAACTGTTCTGTTGTACCAGCAGAAACTAGCCATACCATATCAATACTTTAACAAATGAACACTGCTGTGAAGTATAAGGTAAATAAACTGTAAAATATGTCAACAAACCTGCAGAAGACGGAAGTATCCTGGAGTCAGTCTTCCGAGTCTGATGATCATTGTTGCAGTGTACTTTCACAGACCAACTCCACAGCCAACCTGCAGGTGATACATCAAGGTGCAACAGTAACATGAATAGTTAAAGGCAAAATAAACAAATATATATGATCCTAGAGCTTCCTGTGCAAGAGAGCACCCTATTTGCTGTTTCTGTAATGAGGCTTAATGAGTTGTAATCTAATAGGGACTAATCTACAACAAAGTCCTGATAATCCCACAGGAAAAGTTATAGGCTCAACAAGCCACCAAGTGCTTCCAAACAATTTCTATGGTCTGTCTGTCCACCCTAAGAATTTCACATGTTGATTATCCATTCAAACAAATGTTATGACTAATCTTTGCTGAAATTACCTTTCGTCATCGGTATGTGTGAATGTGTCTGTGAATGGGTAACCTGAGGGGTATAAATCTGTAAAGCACCTGATAGAAGAGAACCATTTACCACTATCATTTAGATGGAAACATACCAATAATAGGGCATCATCTTATTTGGTACAAATGCTGCATCATCTTATTCCTCCTCATATTAATTCTTCCTTATCCAGTCATCTTTAACAGTGGCAAAAGTACACCAGGTTGGCGAGAAAAGAGTTGTTTGTTATAATGAAAAAGTAAGATCAACATAACTGCTAAGTGATGATATAGAAAATCACTTTCTTGTTTCAATGAATTAACAAATGATCTATTATACTATTATTAAGCTACAGTGACAAGGACAAAGGTTGAACCAAAGCATCATATAATGAAAAACATTGAATCACTTTAGGAAGACACAGCGAGAACCACACAAAGACTCTATTTAGATTATTCAAAGGGCAGGGGACTTTCACGGCTGAATATGGTGCCTCATGATATTAATTTAATAGCCCAAAATAAAACACACATAGAAGTGTACTCCCTCCATAGTGAATGCAAGGAATCTGAAACTTGATCCTGTCAAGAACCAAAGCCTAAACTTCTCACTTTTTCAATGGATCAGGATTATAAATACAAAGAAACTGCTTTTCCATTAAACTTTCTAATCTACCTGAAAAAATGCCAGTATTTCAAAGGATCTAATATTTCCCTGAAACACCCTGAAAGGTTAAATCAGGACATTTTAAAATAAAGATCCCTCCTGGAATGCTCTCTCTAACTACTTCTTACCAGGGGTGAAACTTGGGAGGTTGCGTTGGCCGAGGTTGCATTGGCCGGTTTTGATTATTGGGGAGTTACAACCCCCACCCACTATGCTATATTTTACACCTTTGCTACTCACAGTGTCAGAGGAAGTAACATAAACCACAAATCTGCACAAAAACTCAATTATCTAAAGTAGCTTCACAAAGTGAAGCTAAGCTATATCTTCTGTAGCTCTAAACCTGTGAGGAACCAGCCAGACTCACCTTCCTCCTGCTGGAAGACTGATCCGCTGACTGATTACATCCAGCACCAGCAAGAGACCGCTGCACTCTGAGCAGAGACACCCTGAAGCTCCTAACACTGCCTCGCTGTGTGTGTGTTTGTGTATGAGAGAGAGCCTGTGTGTATTTGTGTGTGTGTGTGTGTGTGCACCTCTCAGTGGACAGTCAGGGACACACACTTACATAAACATTCACAGAGCTGCACGTACACTGCCTGTCAGATACGATTTAGCCATTTAGTGAACAGAGACTGGGAAGAGAGAGAGAATGAGAGAGAGAGAGAGAGAGAGAAAGAGCAAGGGAAAAGGACAGTGCACTCAAAAAGTTTTGCCATGCAGTACGGTGCACGCTTGAAGGAGCAAGTGTGTTAATACGCTGCAGTGTATTATGCAACGCCACACACTTCCATCATTTACTCAAGAAAAAGCCCCCTCCCATTGTCCCACATCACATATGTGCCATATATGATGCTGAGACCATATCTAATGCAGTGTCATTGACCTAAATAGAGCTACAGGGCATGAATATAGCCACAGCAAAACAACATGTGAGGTCATGCTCTTCACTGGGCAATGTTTCTGGCATTGTTTTGGTATTACGTAAAACCATCTCTATTTTACATGAAGCTTTATATAATACCCATGGCATTGAGCATGCATCTGGACGGAGAATTCAGATTATTAAAATATGATCTGAACTTTACATGGGTGCAGAGAGGAGGAAGCCACAAATATTTGAAAACAAAGAACAATGAATTGCTGGATAATGCTGTCTGCAAGCTAGATATTAATGTAGGTCTTATGTAGTTTGGGAGAAAAATCCTATCAAATGACCATGATAGAGTGCCTATAGAGGCCAGAAGAAATTGGACTTATACAAAACAGAATGCATTTCAAATGAGATCAATTTGAAACATTTTTTCGTTGTTTGATTAGGCTACATTCTGCTTTAAATAAAACGGATAAACGAATGAAAGAAACATTACTTTGAGGCCTCAGTACGCGGCCACACAATGATGATAGGCTACGAACTTACCCATCGTAGAGCTTGGCCGTTTTCTGGGACTAGGAAGATACATGTAGGCCTATGTGTGTTATGAAACATCTGCTTAAAAAACATTATCACTTACCAAGAATTAACGATGGACTCTTTTCAACGGACTACCTCCTTGGAAATATTGAACACCGCGCGAGGAATTTCTCCATGCAGGCGTACGTGAAGTATCAACTGGAGAGGGGGAGGAGGGGGTATTGGCTATATAGGGTATTATTGGGGGAATGGGAGCCATACGTTTTGTTGGCGCATGAACTCAACGAACCTAGCAGGTTCCCTTGGTTCATGCAACACGGCGCCGGGTGGATGGGCGGAGACGAAGACATGGGAGTGTGGGGGGTCGCCAACATGGGAGTAGCCCCCTGTAAAATGTCGGAACCATATTGGCATAGAAACACACCTAACACTCTGTTTTTTCATTGAATACTATAAATGTTTTATAGTATGCAACCACTTAGGCTTAATTGCATTGCAATAAAGCAAGGGCATATGAGCCATCACTGAGCAGGCATGGGCATACCAGTTTATTGACAGACCTAGAATCTCACTTTTATGAAGATGTGAAATTTCTCCCCCAATTAAATGAAAATGTCACTGTGTAGTATCCTACTGGCTCAAAGTATGAAAAAGTTCATTGTGTTCATAATGCAAGCTGACAGTCAGTGTTGTGCCAGTTCACAGCTTTTCTGAACTAGTTCACGTTCAGTTCATACATGCTCAAAGTGAACAGTTCACGTTCAAAGTTCACAATTTTAATTCTGAACTAGTTCAAAGTTCAGTTCATTTTACTTTTTTCGTGAAATATTCAAATAAATACTTTTTTTCACACTACGAGCTAGAAATCACTATACGTTCTTTGAAGCTGCTCATTGTAGACATTTGCTCATGACACTGCAATTGTGGGAAGAGTTCAGATGCAAAACCCTCTAAATCCGTCTGACCACATTTCTTTTAAATGAGCATTTAAAATCCGGTTCCTATAGGTTTTTGCATAGAAATCGATATTTCAGACCAGGAAGAGAGTGTTATTTGATGTGTTTTGAAGTTAAATTATTTGATTAACGTATACTATGTGAGGAGAGCATTCACTCACCATCTTTATCTCATTTTTGACGTAGGTGGCATTTAGAGGCTTTTGCATCTGAACCCTTCGTTTCTTACCAGGTGATGAAACTTGCAGCAGTAGCCTACAGACAAGGTAGACCAGTTCTATACTTATTAGTGCAATGAAATCCAGCCCTCCGCGCTCTCGCCGTTGCCTGCTACGCGGCGTTGCTATGCCTACCCCGCTCTGCTGCAATTCATCACGGGTAACGTTGTGCGGAAGCCAGTATGCTATCAAAGAGTATAGAAGTAGTTACTTCTATACTCTTTGATGCTATTCAACTATTCTCAGCCGGACACTACGTTGCCCGCAATGCATTGCGCACACAATGTCAAAACCATTTCTGTCTGGTGATACATGATTTAAGCGGCACCAGAGAGAATACAGGAGGGAGGAACTTTCTCTCGTTGCGTTTCAAAAGAGAAAACAGATGTCACTCAGTTTTCAATGGAAAACAAATTCCAACGTTCATTTACAGTGATGTCTGCCGTTCATGACACATAATGTGAACTAATTCACGTTCAAGTTCTTTATTAAAAAATGTGTTGCGTTCAGTTCAACGTTCACGAAAAAATGAGCGTGTTCAATGAACGCGTTCTTTTGAACTCGTTCACGCACAACACTGCTGACAGTAGGCCTACACCGATGTAATCGTTGATTTGGTCCTGTCAAATGCACACAGAGGTCATCAGGGCAAGTTAAAAAGTTGAAACCCATTTACCATGTGGGAATGAGTTTTATATTATATAAAAAAAACAATGCATGACTGTAAGCATCCGATAAATGTATTTTATGGAGTACAGAACGGTTGATTAAAACACAGAATAATAAGAGTGACTCCTGGCTCCTGCAATGATAAGTCACATTTAACTGTCATTAAATATATTTTTTACATTCATTTCCTGAGTGTTCATGAATATGCCATTACTACAATACCTGTGTACATTTAATAAAATATCCGTAAAAGTCACCACAGTGGTATTTCATATATGCCTGTACAGAATATGCATTTGTTGAGATGAATTTACACTCAATAAGTGTAAGTGCTTTATGGTAAAAAATGAGGAGATCTTTATTGCACAGACACAGCGTTGAGGTGCTCCAGGTCTTGCTGGGTGGCTTGGGGCAGCTTCCTCAGGGCTCCCCCCTGCATGGGGACCCTCGCTAGGGCTAGATCTGTGTTGGCCAGGGGGCCTCCAGTCAGGTGCGCTGGGGTACTCTCTACTGCCATCACTCGGCCACAGAATGTCTACAACACACACACACACACACAGTTATGTGTACACAAAAAAGAGCACACATACACAAGCGAAAAAGACGAGGGGATGGTGGAGTAGGTCACCAAATTGCTGGTTGAGGGCATAGGCCTACATAGGCCCACACTGTGCATAAAAGAAGCATGAACATAGTAACAAGTAATTGCAGTTTCACAATGTAGACTCTCCAACTGACACAACGACATACAATCACAGCACTGTTTGCCGTGATGACGACACAAAACCACAGACTCCCAGACAGATAAGCTGCACATCCTGGATGCCATCAGCATTGTGCCCATAAGAAAGGCTCTTTGTGTTGGCCATGCTAGGCTGCAGCCCATGCCAGGTGGCTATTGGCATGCACTCATGACTGACAGAATGAAAGGTCATGATTGGTTCTACTGATTGAGTGTGAATTATTTCTTTGTTTTCAAAAGCTATTTGTCGAACAAATTTTAACAATCGATTTAATATCTCCTTTTTAAGCTGGTTTCTTAACCTGATCTTTCACTGTCACACCATGATTGGTTTTACTGATTGAGTGTGAATGATTTCTTTGTTTTCAAAAGATATATGTCTCTATAACATCTATTAACAATTGTTTTCATATATTCTATATTGTCTATAATATGTTTATGATGGCTTCTTAACTTTATCTTTCACTGTCACACCATTGATCTGGTGACTCTGTGTGTGCGTCACTGGGCAGTAAGACCACATGGCTGATTTGCGTTTGTATTGAGTAGTAGTGGAAGTGTGCACATCCCCACCGGTGAGGTGCAGGGCAAATGGGACTAGAACTGCAAAGGAATCAAATGCCCGCTAAAACTCCCATATATTTAATGTGTTGCAACGTTTCAACCCGGCTGGGTCTTCCTCAGGCAAATGTAATTTGCGTTTGTACTCACTGTGGTCTGCAGGCCTGGGATGTGGGTGTGGTGGTAAATGGTGCCACTGTCCTTTCCTTTGGCCTTTGGCCGCGACGACTCAATGGACTTCTCCTGACGCTTCTTGCACTCCTGAGTATAACAGTAAAAAGTAAGCTAAAACAAATTGGCAGATTCAAACAATAGCCCACTTTTTGTTCCTTAATGTATACTAATTATACCTATTTTCCCCTCTGTTTTCAGAATCATCATTAGATCTCTAGGGCAATTCCGCGCAAAACTAACATAATGCCAAGGTATTTAGTTAGCGTTATGGACGTGACGGTTTTGAGTGGAATTGCCCTCCATCATCACAACAATTCATAATTCAGTCTGGAGTTAAGTGAAGACGCCTGTTCAGTGGTGAGTTTTAACACAGCAAATGTCATTAGTAAATACAACGGTACTGGTGTGAGCTGACACAGAGTACCTTTAAAATCTTGTGGTCTGATGTCTTCGCCACAAAATGCTCCCATGACTTGGCTGTAAGTTCCTGCTGTTTGTGATTTGATCTTATCTGGTGAATAAAGCACAACATAGCTTTTTACATGTAAAGCCTATTAACATTTTAAGAGTAGACTATTAATGACAACAGGGATGTTGAATGGACAAAGAACTGTACACTGTACAACTACTGACAAAAAATATGCTGTCTTCATTGAATTCTCAAAAGCAGTTTATGGACGTGTACTGTTGGTCTACTACTTATTCTGACTAATTTTTACTTTTTGTGTACTGATCAGAGATACACTAAATTGAATTATACCTGGCTTATACTGATAAGTACACATACATGTTTAAGTATATCTAGCTCATACTTAAATCTACTTAATATACTTATACTGATGGAAAAGGCTGGGTATATTATCATTTACTTGTACTTGTAGCCAGAGACTGATCTTTGAGAGGCTGCATGACCACCCAGTAAAACTTTTTACTGAGGATATACTTTTAAGTATACTATCAAAAACATGAAAAAATGGGCTAGAAATATATATATATCAGCAGTGAGCAGCAGTGGCTCAGGAGGTAGAGGAGTTATCCAGGAACCGCAAGGTTGCAGGTATGAAACCAGATCCTCCTGACAAAACACTTAAAACCAAAAGTGCTCCAGATGTGTCAGTTGACATCCTGCATGGCAGCCTATGCCATTGGTGTATGTGTGTCATATATATGCAATATATAAATGCAGTTTATTAGTAAACTGTAAACACCCAGCATATAAGTTCACTTGTAGTGCACCTAAATGTTTAGTACTTTTACACCTTAAAAATATAATGAACTAAAAGGTGTGCTAGAAGTATATAACTAGTATATTCACTATCTTCGAGTTTAGTATTATAAACTGAAAGTGGGCCAATTTAGTCGAAAGAAGTATAAACATAGTACATAGTACAATTGTACCACAAGTACATTTATACTAATAAAAGGAAGGATCCTCGTCCACTATCCAGTCCTCACCTCTGCGTATGTCTGCTGCTCCTTCTGAGCCTCCTCCTCCTCCTGCCTCTGCAGGATGGCACTCTGCTGCTCCGACACCCTCTTCGCTGTGTCCTCCGTTGCCTGGGAGATGGTCTGCAAGGCTTCTGCGTCCGGGGTAACAGGCCGTACGCCTTCAAGTGCCAACTCACGTGAGATCTCCTCCCAGACCTCGCCCGTCTATAGGCAATGAACGCATGTATGTACAGACAAACACACACACACACACACACACAGAAACAAACATACACATACACACTCCCCATACACCACACATACACGCACACACACAGAAATATTACCTACAATTTCTTCAACTACTGGCTTATCAGCATCAGTAGACACATTCAGAAGAGTACTCCCATACTCGGCCCATGTGCACAAACACAGTGAGAGATGAGAGATCTCAGCATGAACGTACAACATGACAGCCTTTACCTTAAAATCCAAATATCTGCTGACAATGCTTAGAGTGATGTAGTCTTCCGCCACCAATCCAGGCAGGTCCTCAAAACCTGAAAGGGACGCTTGCTCATTATACAGAGTTAAGAGCAATTCCACGCAAAACTGTCACATCCATAACGCCAACGCCATGCCATGGTATTTAGTTGGCGTTATGGACGTGACAGTTTTGTGTGCAATTGCCCTTGAACAGACCCAGAAACACACATAGACAACCAGCAAAAACGCTATTGGTATTGGCATGGCAAAAAGACTAACTAAAAACTGTTCTACAAAACAACCTCAATGAATGATCTCAGTGACCCAAGAAATAAATACTGTCTGAATCAACATTCATAATTGTATGTATGGTATATTTGTATTATTTCTAATGGATATGTTCGTATGAGCAGGCGCACCTAGCTTGCAGAAGAGGCCGTAGATCTTACAGCGCTGGTTCCCAGCCACATCCACCACGGCAGCACTGGGTGTGTCTGCTGGAGTCGACTCCTGCGCTTGCTCCTCCTGGTGAGCGTGCACCAGAGGCCTCACAGGGTCTGCCAGAGATACACACACACACACACACACACACACACACACACACACACACACACACCATGGAAGTGGACACACACACACACACACACACACACACACACACACACACACACACACACGCCATGGAAGTGGACACACACACACACACACACACACACACACGCCATGGAAGTGGACACACATACACACACACACACACAGACCACACAAAAGTATGGTAAGGGGAAATGTAAAGGGCAATGTAATTGAGGGTTTCAACTCCAACTCCATAGACTATCTGGTAAGACCATCTGGATAAAAATAACACCATCTTTTCATAAAACAACACCCCTTTAGAGCTACTTTAAGAAAACTACTCTCCTTGAGTTTTACCATGAAAGACGAGGGCATTGGTCATAACTTTATGTCACAGAAGGACACAATGATGCATAACACTGCACGGCATCTCAGTACTTGTTGACCTTCTATGACCTTCTCTCACAGCTCTAGTATGCACGCACGCTGTTGTACAGCCCCACCTGTGATCCGCCCGTGTTGGTCCCGCTGCACACCCAGGTCCTCCTCCTCCTGCCTCCAGAGCTGGAGCAGCAGGTGGGGGGCGCTCTGGCCGTCGGGCCCCCGCCAGGCCTGCACGTGGGGCAGCGCTTTGGGGTTGTCACACAGCTCCAGCAGAGCCCCCAGCACCACGCCATGCATCGTCATCGGGCTGGACTGGACAGGGCAAGGAACAAATGGACTCATTATGCAACGAAGCATTGATACAGTGAGGTATTTGGTAAGAGAGGCAAAATATTTACAAATATCCATTTGTATTGATAGAGTTGTATTAATAAATGGTAGTCAACTCACAAATCTATCTACGAAGTCACTAATGGAATATTACACAATATGAAGTATATGGTACGATTTTATAGAATAATCTCACTCACTCACTTTTTATAATAATTTCACTTACATGAATGAGATCAAATAGAAGAAAAATCCCTTCCCTCTCCAGAAAAACATCCTCATTGGTGAAACACCCAATGATACAGGACCTGTATATATAAATATACACAGATGGATAAAACATATAACTTAGCCAAAAGTAGCCACTTAAAGCAGCGATCTAACTGAATGTACTATTGCTGAATGTGCTGACCAAACACAGTCCACAGTGGAGAGAATGAGCTTGCTGTGGCCCATGCCACTGAAAAACTTGGCTGAGTTCATTTTCAGAAAACGGACAGTCATGTCAACCCCTTCAGTTCCAAAGAGTTCCTGTGGTGCAGGGAAGTCGGCAGTTACTATTCATTATTCATTATTAGAATTTATTCATGTCTCTTTGCATGCGCATATACACTAATGAAAGCACTCATTACATGTACAAAAACAAATACAATATTCATCAAAGAATAATAATTAATCTTTGAAAACAGTGGCCCCCAGCCAGAGTCACAGTTTACACAGTTTACCTTCCTGTGTATGTCACTCTCACAGAGTGTCGACAGGATGAGCTGCAGGTCAGCTTTGATCTCCAGGGCAATGGCATCCTCATCATCAGGCCCACCCAGCTGTATCAGCAGCTCTGCAGGTGAGAAATGGGTCAGTGTGGTCAGTGTGTATGGTGTGTGCGGTGTGGTCAGTGTGTGTGGTGTGTGGTCAGTGTGTGTGCGGTATATGCAGTGTGTGGTCAGTGTGTGTGGTGTGTGGTCAGTGTGTGTGCGGTGTGGTCAGTGTGTGCGTGCGGTATATCAAAGTCAAAGTCAAAGTCAAAGTCAGTCAGCTTTATTGTCAATTTCTTCACATGTTCCAGACATACAAAGAGATCGAAATTACGTTTCTCACTATCCCACGGTGAAGACAAGACATATTTTACCAATTTTAAGTCCACAGACAAACATAACATTCAAGTAAACAAAAAAGTAAGTAAATAAGTAAATAAGAGGGCACATATAATAATGAAAAAATAAGAGCAGCAAAATTTTGTTGAAATTGTGCATAGACAGTCAATAAAAAACTAGTGCAAAGTCAGGCCAATAAGAGGCTTGGGTAGTTCTGTTTGACCTGAGTAATAAAGAAAGTGGCATGCGGTTATGTAGCAGCAGAAGTGTTGTGTTTTCAGGACAACAACACCAAGTTGTAAAGTGTACAAGTGTGCAAGTGTTCAAGTGTGCAAGTGGAGTAGTGCAGGCGGCCATTGTGGGTCCAATGTCCAGGATGTTATGTAGCTGAGGGTGGAGGGGGGAGAGGAGGGAGAGAGTTCAGCATCCTTACAGCATATGCAGTATATGCAGTGTATGCAGTGTGTGTGGTGTGTGGTCAGTGTGTGCGGTATATGCAGTGTGGTGTGTGTGTGGTGTGTGTGCGGTATATGCAGTGTGTGTGGTGTGTGGTCAGTGTGCATGAGGAGTGCCATGCACCAGCTCCAGTAATGTCTCCACTTTAGGGAACCTGCTTGTTAAAGTACGCTATCCGTCCAGGAGAACCTCTATCTTTCTTTTTGCCTCACTGGCACATCATTTTTGAGAGAGTATTTATTCGGCAGTGAGCAGTGTGTGTATGTTACCTATAAACAGGCTTATCGCCCCTTGATCACAGAGGTCCTGGTTGATGATGGGGTTGGCAAGCGACACCATGGATCTCAGGAGACGCACACTGTAGCGCAGCTGAGCCTTCTTACTGCCCCTTCCCCCAGTACCATGGAAACTGTGGCCCTGGCTGAAGTACGCATCTGAAAGACCCACAGCAGTGGAGGAAACAAGAACAGAATGACATCATGTTCTATTTGGCTGTGTGATTTTTGAGTCATCTTTTAAAAATCATGTAATGGGTAGTTTTAGATTGGTTACTATGACTTCTCCCAGACAGGTTAGATCTAGTTAGTGATCATAAGAGAAATTGACAACTAGACTGACTGAAAAGTAATGACTGTCAATTTAAGCAAGTGGCAACCAGGTTATGAGAATACTTAACAAACCTTACATGGGAGTACAAACACACACAAACACACACACACACACACACACACACACACACACACACACACACACACACACACACACACACACACACACACACACACACACACACACACACACCTTTATGAACACCATAACCAAACTTCCCTGACTGAGCTCTGTCACCTTCTTGAACGCACCACTCCAGCAGCATGAGTAAGCAGGTGTTTGCCTGGCAGGTCATGTACTCCTCCAGCATCAGTGGAGCCACGGTGGTCAGCGAGGCCAGGGCCTGCAGCTGCAGCTCCTCCTGCTGGACAGGAGTCCAACCGCGGCCGCTGGACTGAGCTGTGTCCGGAGGCTTCACCAAGTACATCAATGCCAACATGACTCTACCCTCTCTAAAAAGCTGTTCAGAGATGCCAAGAGGTTTGCATATGTAAGCGCATTCATGCAATTATCAATCAGAAATGACACACAATCCCCTTGGCAATACCACAACACCTCAGATTGTTCGCCAAGCACTTAATGATGGAAAACTCATCAGAAGGAAAATGTGCCGTTGTTTGAACTTGGGTAACCTCTGTCAGAACTGAGCTCACCTGCACGGAGGATAAGTCCTGAGACATGACAACCACCAGGTTCAGCAGCAACTTCTTCATCTCAAAGTCCTCATTGTTGAAGGTCAACTTGAGGTTACGGGTGAGGGGATTATGACTCTTCACTAAAAAGCAGTAAAAGGATCACCACTGGGAATGTAGAATTGTTTATTGCAACTCTATACAACAATTTGTTACTTTCTGGGGCTACTTTTGGCATCATCTTCAAATGAATATGGCCATGTAAAGGATAGACAAACACACCTGTCGTTCCTACTAGTGATCCGGTCTATGCACTGTGTACCTCTGTGGTTCAGGTTGGAAAATGTAAGCTTTCACAGTATGATATTGGCAACAATATCCCCAAAAGACGCCATTTTGCTTGTTGGCGAACTTGCCTTTTTTCAGAATGTTTACTGGATTGTTGGTGATATTGGTAAGGTTTTTACATGTTTTTAGGTTGGTAGCAAGTTTTACATCAAAACGCCATTAGGCTAGCCTAGAAATCTAGACACACCCTAGCGGCAGGGCTAGTCTAGCAACTCGCCGTTGGCTTGTGAGCTCGAAAAATTAAACTACTATCAGGCCAATCAAATGGGTGTATAGAGTGGATTGAAGGGCTTAACATAATGATTGATGGCAGAGTTGCAACGGTTTGGCTTGAATTCCCTGCTACTTGAAAACAAATAAGATAATGTTGCTGTTGGCGAACAGTGTGACACGAGTTAAGCTTTTATTAAGTTGGCAAAAGTTTGAACTAGCCAACTAGCTCCGCTGGTGGGAAACGCATGGGACTCATAGCGCTGTGCTATTGCGTGCAGAGGAAATTTGAAAGACAACCGATTATCCCGCCCCTCGGACTGAGCACTGCGAACGGTGAGTGCCCAGACCCTAAATTTTATATGTGGGTCTGGCTCATCAGGCAATTTATGTTGAGGAAAAGTACTGTGGGGAAAAAATACTCACTTTCTGGAAAGGTAGCAAAAAGGATGAGCTGCTGGGCAAACCCACTTTCCTGGCCAATGAAAAAAACATAACATTATAAGACAACAACACAACATTACAATTACAAGCCTGTGCACAGAATTAAACAAGCATTCACTGCTTCAGTTCTGCAATCCTTACAATGAGTGGTGCTTTGGGGTTCTCTGCAATAAGAGTTGTGATGACCAGAAGATCGTTTCTTAGCTGCTGGTCATAGTTTCTGTAGCCATGCCGGAGCTGGTTTAGAAAGGCCTCTTTCAGGCACCTACATGCAAAATACAGCTAGATTAGTAAAAAATGAAACAATAAACATATACAGTATCGTGTGTGTGTTCGCAAATCTACCGATAAACTGATAGACTGGCTTGATTGGCTAGTCAGCTGACTGACTGATACTAACAGGATGCAGTCCATGCTGCTGAGCTGCTCAGTGAGCTCCTGGGGGCAGCCTCGTTCCAGCAGGTTCCACAGAATCTCAGAGGAGCGGAACAGCAGCTGGCCAGAGGGGTCAGGCTCGTTCATGTGGAGACAGATCTTCTGGGCAGCTTGGGCCTTCAACATCAGCTCACAGTTCACCTCTGACGCAGAATTAACCAGGGAAAGACAGCATGGGTTGGGTACACAACATAACACACACATACATACTCATATGTACTTTTTTGGGGATGTATACTTCAGTAGGGGCTGTACATAACATGCAAAACTGTCTCTAGGTTTGTGCAGTGCTCTGCACACACGCACCATGTCTGTGTGTTTGTATGTCCTGTGTGGAAGGAGACCGTACTAGACAATAGAAGAGAGAGACCATGTGTGTGTGCGCGTGTGCGTGTGCGTGTGTGTGCGTGTGTGTGTGTGTGTGTGCGCGCGTGTGTGTGTGTGCGTGTGTGTGTGTGTGTGTGTGTGTGTGTGTGTGTGTGTCTGTGTGTGCACGCGTGTGTGTGTGTGATGAGGGCAGGTACCAGAGGTGCAGGAGAGGACCTGCAGAGTGTGGAGCAGCTGCAGCCGGACAGCCAGCTGGTCCTCCAGCAGAGCCAGGGCCAGCACCAGCGTCTCCACCACACCACTCTGCTCCAGCAGCCGCCGTCTGGAGCTCAGACTCAGTGGCTGCAGACCTGTGTCTGGGACAAACGAGAGTGCAAAACATTACTGGAGAATATACAGTACAATATCCAGCGTTGCCCTCTGAAAATATACAGTATACAAGTGTTCTGTGCCATGCAGCCTTTTATCATAACAAATTATACAAAGGATTAACCACCGTTCTGCATAGCCCGTCAAGATAAAGTTATAAAGTTATAGTAAAGTTAAATTAGCCTCTGCAGAGATTCTTATCTTAGCTGTACAGTAAATTAGGGGACTGTAAGAAAGCTTAAGTGTTGCGAATAAAACCCTACTGCCGTGCTGTGTTTATACTGTCATAAAATCCAAACCTGGTGGCTTAGGTGTTGCAGAGTTGTAAAAGGACGAAATTGATGCACAGAGCTGCAGTCGGACATCTGCTTTGGGTACTCTCATCAGGTATCCTGGGACAAGTGACAGCATGTAACAACATGCCTTCATGAATAGACTGCTTTAGAGAACAGACATTTCCTTGTCTCCTTACCCAACTGAGAGAGTGACTGTTTTGCAGCGTCGGTGTATTTCACCTCATCTGAGGTCTTCTCTTTCAGGAAAGGGAGTCTACAACAGAAATAGATTGTATGACAGGCCTGAACTTAATTGTTGTAACACAACACAAAACAAATGTAAACCTGAACTGACATCTTTACCCAACATCAAGCATGTGAGCACATCTAAACATATTGGATGAAGTGTTTGTGTATGGGGTCATGTCATAAAGGCAAAGTATTAAAGAATGATACATGTCCAATACAATTGATACATGTCTTTTTGTTGTTGGGGATCAAAACAGATCAAAACTAATCATAATACCAATAACAGTTTTAACTGGACACTAAAGGTGGAAGTACACTATGGGAATACAAGCGACTCACAACACCACCAGCCGGTGAATAATCAAATTATAAGCAATAGACTGATACTTTGGATAACCAATTAGCCACTATCGTTAAACGCATGACTTACCCTATATGCCGTAACACACACTACAAAAACAGGACTATACTATATTTAAATGCATAGCCTATATTTCAACATACTCTCTCATTAAGAATTAAAAGCAAATTCTTACCCACATATCTTAAGCAAATCATATAACATAGGAGTGTATTCTGGGTGGTCCTTGATCTTCTCTGTGCAGATGTCTAAGACTTTGATGATGTTTTCAAGATCCCTTAAACGCTTCAAATGATCATGTTAGGGAAAATGTACTGTGAAATGCGAACTTTCTGTAAACAGAATATAAAACAGAGGGGGACCTACGACCATCACTCTATGATGGCTGACATTTTCTCCCCCTGATAATGATTAAGCTTATTGTGGTGCTGATGCTGATGCTGGTGGAATTACTGGTAATTGGAGTCTTGGGATTTGCAGCTGTCCCCTGTTGACTCTCCCAGGACATAACTGTGTTCGAGGGCCCAGGCCGTATGTGTGGTTCCATCATCAAACATCAAGATAATTAAAAAGCATTTTCATCAAACTCTCATCAGACATGTCAACTTGACTTATGCTTAGTACAGAGACGAATCCTGTCACATCCAGTCTATTTTTTTTTCATTTAAACACTCAATTAAGGATACAAATCCTTTATGATATGTCTTTATCACCTTCTTGAAAGTGAATAAATGTCTTTCCTTTAAAGAAACCTGCAAGAAACCAAATGTTTTGCTGAGGTTGCGGAACCATGGGTTTAATTCCAAGCTTTCATTTGTATGTGTCGTGCATTACAATGCAATGAAATAACGTTACACTTACTTACAGCCATTACATTACTTTACATGTAAAGTTTTAGGATAGGATATTTAGGGTGTTAGGCCTGTTTTTTATTTAAGGTGTTACTCACGGCTAAAGGATCCTGAAGGAGACGTAACACGCGATTTAGATCAACTGGTTTAGGGTTTATAATCTAAAATAAATGAACACAATGTCAATCAAATGAATCACAAGGCAAAGAGTAATCTTGAGTAATTAACAGATCTTACATTAGAACTAATCGTTAACTGTAATACTTTAAATAATAATGTATACATTTACTTTACCTCGCCTTTGCCTTTAGCAGTTATCTTGTGGTTGACCACAGGAAGTCCAGGCTTCCGTGAGGGTGTTTTAGAAACTCGTGCCATTGCATTTGAACTTTTCCTGATCCGAGTGTCTGAAGTAGGCATTATAACAAGTCCACAGGCCCAGTGAAGACAGCGACTGAATATGATTTTTTAAAAAGACGACAATCTAATTACCTGTATTTGTCGTTCATCAAAGAAAATGTTGGTTATCCACTACGCTGTATTATTATATATGACATCCTTCTAATGTTTATGTAGCTAGATAGCCCACTTGGGCTCCGCCTGTCTACGCGCTTGACAATCTCCATGGTTACAACCAGCCACTACGGCAAGTGAAACAGTTCATAACGCGTTTTCATTGGATCAGCGCTGTTCAACATCAACGTCAACAGGGCGTCTCGCCCAGCTCCGCCTTTTCCGATTTGTCACCGGAAACGATTATTAGATGACAGATAGACAATACAATTGTTTTGTGTGTTGTTAGCGCTAGCTTGACTTTTGCACAGGTTCATTTTTGCTGTATATACAATTACGCCAAGTTAATTTCAGATTTGGTAGTTCAGCTCTGTGGTTTTCGGAGTGGGATCACTCAGCCATGCTGTCTGACGCAGGTTTGATACAGAACTCTCTCTGTCTTTCTTGTCATAGTATAATAATCAGCTGGACACATACTATTCGGAGCCAAAACAAAATACAGCGTAATATATAAATACTCCGTTGTTTTGGTCCAACGATGTAACCATGTTTGTGTTTTTTACATCAGATTATGGTGGCAATGCGTCCGGTGGCAGACAACGAGGGAAAAAGCGAGGAGCCGCGGCAGAAACCACGTCAGTAGACAGCCAACCCATGCGTTCTACTGGCAGACAAACCAACGTCAGGGTGAAGCGATCCAGCAACAATAACAACAATCCCACTGGGCAGGTAACGTAATATGTGTTTCCCTTAAGTACATGGTAGAATCATTTTTCTTGCAACATTGGAATTGGGAAATCTTCCATGGCTGTGTTTGCTTTTGTTTGCACGAATACAGTGGCATCCTTGTGAGTGAATTTGTGTCATACACGTTCTAGGTCAAGAGGAAGGCCACAGACACAGATGAAGAGGACGACCAGGCAGAGAAGAAGTACAGGAAATGTGAGAAGGCGGGGTGCCCAGCCACTTATCCAGTGTGCTTTGCCAGCGCCTCTGAAAGGTGCCCTTTCAGTATCAAACACCTCTGATATGCACACTTCAGCCTAGTGTCTGGTAGCTCGCTTAACCCCTTTATTGCCTGTGTTTCAGGTGTGCCAAAAATGGCTACACATCGAGGTGGTACCACCTCTCCTGTGGTGAACATTTCTGCAATGAGTGTTTTGACCACTACTATAGAAGGTGAGATACACATATCTATTGAAATCATGAGAATTCATGAATACGATACAAAAATACACAATGTTGAAGGTTTGCCTAAAGTTGATACTTTATTGGTCAGATAGTAATGATAAACAAGTGTTAAGTTGTGTCGGTAAAGGGTAAACACAATCAAACAATGGATCAAAAAAATGCTTGGTGGCACGGTTGGTTAGAAATGCTTGTCTCTTGTGATGGAATTGAGTTGCACCAGATCAGAGCATTTTATTTTCTTAAACAGGAAACCCATGCCACTCTCAAAGTAGAACATAACATTTGGTCTCCTGTGCTTTTCTAGTCACAAAGATGGCTATGAGAAGTACGCGTCATGGAAGAGGGTGTGGACGGGGAATGGGAAAACTGAGCCGAGTCTCAAGGCCTTCATGGCTGACCAGCAACTTCCCTACTGGGTAAGGCCTCAGGGACATACATCTGATGATCTACCTGGAGCATGTGATGATGCACATCTGACTTACATTTATTTCCTTTTCTGATTTGAGCTTCTTCAGTCACTTTGTTCCTGGAGTAACCAGTAGAATTAGATTTATTTACATTTTTTTCACCAAGTTTAAACATTGTTTACTTTCGGTCGATTCACTCGGAACAACACAGATAGTATGCTCTCACGTGTCTGGCTGAAGACACCTCTCTTCACGCCTGAAAGGCAAGACGTGTGGAGGCCCTGCCGTCCAAGGACATAAGCCACGTCGTCACTGTCACCCCCTCAGTTCAAGCTCTCTTCACCTCGCTCGGACACTGCCACACTGCCTGTCTAGCTGGTTTAAGTGTGTGTTAAGCATCTTCTCTAAACAGTTTAACTAGTATAGTATCTAGTATGATTCGACAACAACCTCAATTGGTGAGTCCGCCTACCTTGGGCTCTTTAATGCACAACCCACCTGTCACAGAATTATCCAATTTTTTACTGGTGGTGCTAGTAATCTCTGTGGTGATGCTGATTCTGAGTTTCTGAGAACATGCTTTCTGTGTCTAGTATGTGATGCTTGCTCTC
Organism: Alosa alosa; assembly: GCF_017589495.1. NCBI lineage: Eukaryota > Metazoa > Chordata > Actinopteri > Clupeiformes > Clupeidae > Alosa > Alosa alosa. The sequence goes on from NC_063208.1 coordinate 12,346,034, forward strand.
TGTATGTAAATATCAGTAGGAAGTGTGCTGTATTGCTCATATCACTGTTTGTTTTCAGGAATTAGTTTGCTCATTTTGACTCATTAAAGGGACAGTATCTCATTCTCTGCTCCTCCATCCTGCAGGTTCAGTGCACTAAATCAGACTGTGGCAAGTGGAGGCAGCTCACTAAGGAAATCCAGCTCACTCCATCTCTGGTCTCCACCTACCGCTGTGGACTGAAAGTCAACAATGTCAAGGTAGGAAGATGTCTGCCTGTACAGCATTCCTTTATGTGACAATGGAACCATAAGCCATTTGCAGCAAAACATAATGTGTGTGTGTGTGTGTGTGTGTGTGTGTGTGTGTGTGTGTGTGTGTGTGTGCGCGCAATGCAGACTGAAGGACCAGACCAATGCTCGCTCCCAGAGGACATGGTGAGTGCATTGCATCTAAGCTGCCAGATCTCTGAGCGCAACTCTATTTAGAGGGTGTATAGAATTTCAGATAGTCGGTCGGTTTGAAGTTTTTACTATAAATACAACACATAAAGAAATGTGTATTGGCCTTCTCTTTCAATACCCACTCAGTATGACCGTTAGATATCTCATAGGTGGCTTTGTTTTCGGCCACAGGTTAACATTAAATTTGGATTAAGATTTAAATTATTATTAGGGATTAAGGATGTAACATTGAGGTTAGTATCATTCTTACCGACTACACTGCACTGGTCGCTGAATGAAGGGATACTAACAATTTAAAACATGTTGTTCTCTTATTGCCTCAGCTAGTTTTGTATACCATCCCATTCTTGTTAATGTTCATAATGTTGTTGTCTCCTTGTGTCTAGCGAGTGGCTGGAGTGAGTGACAGCTGGTGGAACTCCATGTTAATTGTGCCCCCGTTACTGAAGGACAGTCCGGCCAACCCTTTCCTCACCGCCTACTACCCTGACTGTGTGGGCATGAGTCCCTCTGCGTCGCCTAGCAACTTTGCCCACAGTGACCTGAGGACAGAACACAGACGAGTCGTACAGCCACAGAGTAAGAGCCAGAGCACTTCAGCTGATTATGAAATTGCTTTTGCTCCTTTCATGGAAATCAAATGACATTATATGGCTGACACGGAATCACAGAGGGTTATCTTCCACCTTCATATACAGTGTAATAGAAAATAGGAAAGTCAGTGTTTCAGAGAAATTATTGTTGTTGTTGTTGTTGTTATTATTATTATTATTATTATTATTATTATTATTATTATTATTATTATTATATATGTTTTTTTAGGCGTTTTACCTTTATTTGTGTAGAACAGTGAAGAGTGAGACAGGAAGTAAGTGGGAGAGAGAAATGGGGAGGTCGCATTCGAAGCTGGGTCCCCATAGGCACTCGTACCCGTACATGGTATGAGCGCTGCAGCCTGTCGCTCCACAGCCCCCCCTCCCCTCAGAGAAATTATTTGAATTAAGAAATGGAGGTGAGGCTCTCACAGTCTAGTAGCCTGTGTAGAACTCCTTCATCAAAGTCATTTGAGTCATAAAACTTGAAGCTTTAATTTGTTTGATGCACAAAACAGCAGATAATTTGCCATAATGTCCATCATGAATAAACTGTTTAATTACTAAGCAAAATTGTTTTGGTAATTTAATACCATATGGATGAACCTACAAGCAAATTTGGCTGGGCAGCCTGCTGGGGTGTTCACGCTTAAATGAATGATTTCTCTGTAAATGCCAAAGCCACGCCATTTCTGTAAAACTTCTAAAAAACAAAATTGAACGAATCTCATTCAAAGTGAAACTCCACTATGTTCCTCTAATTGTCAAAATTCATTACTAATGATGAAATTGATTTATCCTTGGTTGTGCCTTGCAATCAGACAGATGATAAAATCTGTCTCATGTATGTGAATGAACTGATTGTAGTTAATAGTTAACTGATTGTTAACTTATTGTATATGGTTCCAGTTCCAGGACTGTGCCCATACTTCCAGCCGTTCTACCAGCCTAATGAATGTGGCAAGGCTCTGTGTGTGCGGCCAGACATGATGGAGCTGGATGAGCTCTACGAGTTTCCAGAATTTTCCCGTGACCCGACCATGTACCTGGCCCTGCGAAATCTCATCCTGGCTGCATGGCATCGGGAGTGCAAGGTCAGACTTCTGACTGTGTCAGGACGACTGTTAAGAACTGATATTAGACATTGTGGTTAGTAGTAGTCACCAACATGTGTGGTAGTCTGCAAATGCCCAGTTTCTCTACTGGGGTGCGTTTCCCAAAAGCATAGTTGCTAACCTGTTAGCAACGTATTGGTTGGCAATGGGAAAATGGATTGCAGCCAACAAAGTTGCTAACTTAGTTAGCAACTAAGGTTTTTGGAAACACGCCCCTGAATGACAGTGACTCCGTCTTCTCAACCTATATAGTGTGTATGTTGTATGACTGCTTGTTGTATTCGTAATAAAAACTGACCCACTGCGTATGTGCACTCACTGCTGTCTATGGCCGTGCCTTGCAGGAGGTACTCACGCCACTGAAGTGCATCCCCCATGTGATCGTGCGCGGCCTGGTGCGGGTGCGTTGTGTCCAGGAGCTGGACCGAGTCCTGCACTTCATGACCCGAAAGGGGCTGATTAACACTGGAGTCTTACTGGTGAAGCAGCCCACTCTGCCAGAACCGTACCATCATGTGAGTGGGGCCATCGATGGGTTCAATGGTGGTCACTGAAAATAGGGGACTTGCTAGTAGCACCTTTTAACACTGGTCCAACAGGTCCGTTGTTGTGACCTGCATGTGTAGTGTAGTTTCTGACTACTTTTATCATTGGTGTGATGATTAGTTATTGAACCAATAGAAAAGGGTTAACAGGTGAATTGGTATTCACAGTATTGGTGGTGCATGTTTACAATCTGTATGTATCTGTCTGCCACAGAAGAAGAAAGTGCTTGTCATTGGTGCTGGAGCATCGGGATTGGCAGCAGCTCGGCAACTCCAAAGCTTTGGCATGCAGGTGAAGACTCCTAGCTTGAATTTACTTGAATTTCCCCTGGGGATCAATAAAGTATCTATCTATCTATCTATCTCTATCTCTCTCTATCTAAGTTATCAATACTTTCCTTGTCCATTGAAGCATAAGACTCTCAAAACTCTGGAAAGCCACTTGCTTTTGGTCCAGTTTGTGGGTATTCAAAATTCAAGCTTTGTTGTTTTGCAAGTTGATGTATTCAGCCCATAAGAAGCGATCCTATTAAAGTAGTTGTTGTTGGTATACTCCAGTCATTATCCAGAACTATAAAGAAGGGATGATCATTTTGGAGCGCTAATATGGACACACACTCACACACACTCACACTCACACACACACACACGCGCGCACACACACACACGCACTAAGGACACTGACTCAGATTTGCTTTTGAGTAAGTACAGGGTGAGTCCAAAAGGAAAAGGTTTCATGGTCCTGTGTGCACGGTGAACAGGTGGTGGTGCTGGAGGCTCGGGACCGGATAGGAGGCCGCGTCTGGGACGACAAGTCACTGGGTGTCACTGTAGGACGAGGAGCTCAGATAGTCAACGGCTGTGTCAACAACCCCATCGCTCTCATGTGTGAGCAGGTGAGTTGAATATGCATATTCACAAGTGTTTTTTTTTTTCCTTAAAGAAATCTTAATATAAAGAAAAGCATAATACTAGTTCACAGTAGTCAAGTCAGAACCATCTGTCAAGTCATTATAACAGGGTTCCCACGGGTCATGGAATTTCTGGAATATCATGGAATTTTGGAAAGTCTACTTCAGACATGGAATATCAGGGAATTTTGTTGTAGCAATTATAAATGTACTTGCCAAAATACATACAGATATATTTCCACTCAGAGTTGGTGTATATCTGGTTATTAGCTTTACTGCTTGAGTAGTTGTGGTTAGCCCAACTTTGTTCATTCACTACCCATTTATTCATCTCCCACTCTAAAAAAAGAAGTAAAAGATTCTTGGACACTATGCGACTTTTCTGAAAGCTTTGGTCGGTATATTGTCCCCTTCATTGTAAAGTAGGTCAGGGAAAGTCAGGGAAAAGTCATGGAATTTTACATTTCACTTAGTTTGAACTCTGTAATAAATACCAGACAGTGTTTGCTTGTTTTTGCGTCCTCTGCTTCATGTGTCTTTGTGTATATGTCCATGCCTGAGCAGCTGGGTATTAAGATGCATAAGCTTGGTGACCGGTGTGACCTGCTGCTGGAGGGAGGGGGCGCTACAGACCCAGCCATAGACAAGCGCATGGACTTCCACTTCAACGCCATCCTGGACGTGGTGTCTGATTGGAGGAAGGACAAGTCTCAGCATCAGGACGCCCCTCTGGGAGGTATGGGAGAAGAGCTCTGGGTACTGGGGGACCAATTATAGTTACAGAATATAAAAACAAAACAACAAAAAAACAGATAGAAACTATCAGTCATGTGGTCTTGTGCCATTACACTTGTCAGTAAATATTCTTGGGTAGTCTTATAAGGTGTTGCTGCCATTCCAACATTCCCTGTTTGTATAGTAATTTAGAAGTCAAATATACACTGAGATACTGAGATACTGAGTTTCAGAGCACTATCTGTCGGGGTGATATCGTATTTCTCCTGTATCTGCTTGACTTGTCTGTTTTTTGTTTGTTTGGTGCAAACAGAGAAGATCCAGGAGGTGTATAAGACTTTCCTTCAGGAGTCTGGTATCCACTTCAGTGAGCTGGAGGAGAAGGTGTTGCAGTTTCACCTCAGTAACCTGGAGTATGCCTGTGGCAGTACGCTAGACCAGGTGTGCACTACTTCGTCTGTCTGTCTGTCTGTCCGTGTTACTGCCCCAAACAGTCTCTCAGTTAACCTCAAATCAAATATTTTTTTATGCTGTCTTTCTTGTAAAGTTGTTTTCACTGATAAAATATAGCCACTATGATTGCATGGTTTTCCATGGGGCGTTCAGACATGTATAATGAGTGGATATGTGTGGTCTCCTCAGGTGTCAGCACGGTCATGGGACCATAACGAGTTCTTTGCCCAATTCTCTGGAGACCACACACTGCTGACGGAGGGCTACTCTTCTGTACTTCACAAGCTGGCCGAGGGCCTTGACATTCACCTCAACTCACCGGTCTGTCTGCCTGCCAGCCTGCCTTTTTCTTAATTTGATCTTGTTAAAAGGGACACCAGGCAACGTTTTCGTGTTGATTACTCATCTTCGCAAGTCGGTATATGGTTAAATGACTCATTACAGGGCGAATGAAGAGACTCTCGTCTCGCCCGCCCCTACTGCCTGTAGGAAAAATATCCCGCTTGCAATTTCAGTGTATCGTACCTGCCGACCAAAGCAGGATCATTTACATCCTGCATCCACAGCACAGAGGCAGGCTAACGAAACGCTAGCGATTGTTGCAAACGTGTGTATAATGGCAGAGCCGGCGATTAATAAGAAGCAGCGAAAACCCTTGACGGAAGATGCAAAGAAAAGGAAAAGAGCTTCAGACCGAGCGAGAGGGAGTTTCGTAGAGAAAAAGCATCAGGCTTGCCTGGTGTCCCTTTAATTATTAAGTATGAATTATTTAATTTTCAATCTGGGCTCTAATTTGAAACTGCAAGACAGTCTTCGAACATTGAGAACATATTTGCTAATTTACTGACAAATCGGAGGGCGCATTTAGGAGTTAGTAAGTAGTAGCGCTATTTAACATTTACAGGAATGTTTTTTTGACGTTAAGTGAGTATCCTGTCAATGTTTTTAGAAGTATCACAGAAATGGTGAGACATGAAAATGTGTCCTCCCTTTAGTTTGAGTTGTGGTCTCATCATGTTCCATTGCATTGTAGTGTAGTATAGAGCTGGTTTGGATGTCTGGAAAGGTCATTTTAGAGTGTCTGGTGGTGCCTCTCCCTTAATGAGCCTTTTCCCCACAGGTCCAGTCCATTGACTACTCTGGAGACTTAGTCAAAGTCATGACTACCAGTGGCTCGCAGTGGAGTGCACAGAAGGTGAGAGAAATGAAAGACCAATGATTCTGTCTGTAGAAACTAAAAATGGATGTCCCCTAGTTTCAGTCATGTAAATGGATTTACAGAAAAGTCGTTGTGTTGGTAGTACACCTGTGGTTGACCTTGTGGTGGAAAAAGAGTTGTGGCATTGGAGTGCTATTTTAGTGCGTGGTTGTGTGTTTGAAAAGAAATGCCTCTCTGTTGGCACTGTGACTTACATGTTATACGGTACGTGATAAGTCTGAAATACTGTACTAACAGTATGGTCAGCAGGAAAATTACCTGTCACCAGTGAAACTCATATGGTTTGTTTCCAGGGAATAAAATTGAGACATTTGTGCTGGCTTAAACTTAGCCCAAAAAACACAGTCTATTGAGAGTGCCCAGGAGGTAAGAGAAATGAAAGACAACAGTGATCCTGTCTGTAGAAAGATGGATGTCCTCTAGTTTCAGTCATGTAAATAGATTTAAAGAAAAGTCACGGTGTTGGGACACCTGTGGTTGACCTCGTGGTAGGCAGAGTGGAGTGGTGGTGGAGCTATGGCTGTTCTTTTCGTGTCTTTTTAAAAGAAATACCTTCTAGTTGGCACTGTGAACCACATACGTGTCACCAGTGAAACAGTGAAAAGACTAACAGTCTATTTGGTCGTACTTGTTCATGTGTTCAGTATCTTCTGCTTATTACTTTGAGTCCTGCTAACGTGAACTGAAAAAAGATGCATCATAACAGCATCAACACAGTTCACATGGGAGAGTAACCAGAGTATGGTAACAATGCGGGTCTATTGATGTTTCCAGGTGTTGGTGACCGTTCCACTGGCTCTCCTCCAGAAGGCCATCATCCAGTTCTGCCCTCCCCTCCCGGAGAGGAAACTGAAGGCCATTCACAGCCTGGGGGCTGGGGTCATAGAGAAGGTCCATTAACAAGTGTTGAAGTAAATATAGCGGGAATTAATAGTGGAAAATACAGGAATTAAAGTGGAAGTAACAGGGGCCAAACAACATAACTCATAAGGATTGCTACATAAAATATGGACTATTATTATTTTATTATTTGTATATTTTGTGTATCTCTTTTGTGTTAAAATATAGTTGAAGCCACAAATTGGTGGCTTTAAAATAGTTCTACTTACTATACCGGGGACTTCCAGTTGGTACACAGACGTTCTCTAGAAGTTGATGACATGAAAGTCAAGCCAAAAAAAGTAAAAGAATATTTGGCTTGTGTTGCTCCATCAGACCTCTCTAACCACTTTACGAAATGAGAGATATTGAGGAAGATATAGCTTTTAGAGATAAAAACAGCAAATTCACAAAAAAGTTAACTTTCCATTCGTCTAGTGAGTTTGTTTTCGACTCCTCCTCTGTCTTCTCTTTTACAGATTGCCCTGCAGTTCCCCTATAGATTCTGGGACCGTAAGGTCCAAGGGGCGGACTACTTTGGCCATGTTCCACCAAGTCCGGAGAACAGGGGCATGTTTAGCGTGTTCTACGACATGGACCCAAAGGTGGGAAAATTGGGAAGATTTAATTTAGCAGTGAGGCATGCATGCTTTCTGGAGACAAGGTTGAAAAATGATCAAAGTCAAATGTGTCAACATGATCTGACTCAAAACATAATCAAACTCAGCTGAATCACCAGGCAGATTCTTCCCTCAGATCTCAGATCCCTTTGATTACTTACGTAAAGGAACAACCACTACAGAGTTCATTTGGTGGGAGGGAAGAGCAAACTTATAATGAGCTAAAAACTTGATTTGATTTTTATATTGACTTATATTTGTCAAAGAAAAAAAATCCCATGTGGCGTAGGCTCAAGGCTAGATCTCCATATTTTGCGACAACTCAGCAGGAAGAAATGAAAATGTAATTCATTACAAGACGTGTCTGTGTAGGGTAAGCAGAGCGTGCTAATGTCCGTCATCACTGGAGAGGCACTGCCCACGGTCAGAGACCTGGAGGACAAAGAGGTGGCTGACATGTGCCTGAGGGTCCTGAGAGAGCTGTTCCAGGATCAGGTAAAGATCACAACTTTATGGGATAATATTCATTTTGCCCATAGAGAGGTATATTTAAACGATTTGCATGCTTTTGTCTGTAAATACTGCTGTTGCCATCCTCAGGAGGTTCCAGATTACCATAAGTTCTTTGTGACCCGCTGGAGTCGAGACGCCTGGGCACAGATGTCCTACAGCTTTGTGAAGACAGGGGGCAGTGGTGAGGCCTACGACATCATCGCAGAGGACGTCCAGGGAAAAGTGTTCTTCGCTGGAGAGGTGAGACTTCTCAAGAGCTTGCCCTCAGAAGGTTTTTACATGAAGTCTGGCTACTGATCTGCTCTCCACAGCATGCCATAAGTGCCAAAATGTGCTTTCCAATCAAATTTGTTTACAGTAATTTTTTGTTTCACATTTTGAGGGAATTACTTGTGTGCAAACACGGCAACTGGGCTTTTCCGGTCAAAATAAATATGCATCTGGTGATGGTATAGATCTGTGGTTGAGATGCTCCTGAGTGTGTACTACAAGCCACCAGTCTTTAAACTAATATTGACAATAAGCGCTTCCTAATTTGACACTTGTCTGCCCATGTCGCGGTCATTATCCAGGTTAACCTGACACTACAAATCACTGTGACCAGTGGGACACTGGGTCTGTCATGTTTCTCAGTAGAACTTCCCGTTAAATCCGAAATACCAGGCAAAAATAGCACTTCAACTTCTCTCATAGTATTTATATTAGGCAACTGTAGTTGGTCATTGAGACCTCATGAGGTTTGGTCAGTGCCTTCACAACATTAACAGTTACAGTATTTCCAACTTGCACATCCCTTACAAAAATGAAAAGTTTGGAGCAGATTTGCAACAAACTTGTGGGTGAGTGTGAGTTCACTAGAAAATATTGCCAGAAGTTTGCCAATGTTGGCCGCTAGAGGCAAACTTCCAGCATAGTTCTGGCACAAAGACAAGTTTGCCAATAGTGGCAAATGTGTTCGCCAGTGATTTCCCACCACATTTAGCCAATAATGGCAAATTCCAATGAACTTCTGGTGACAAACCTAATTAACATATGACATTGCTGCATATTTGCACCTACTGTTAGCCAAAAACCTGAAATTTCTATAAGGGATTGGAGCAGGGATAGACCCACCCCCACTAGTCTAACACCTCTACTTAAACCATATACAGTATGAAATGATCTGTGCTAAGTAGAGGTGTGATCTACATCTATGATTAATTGCCAAAACCAGGATGTTACAGTGCACTGTTGGTCGTCTTTGTGTCCTTCCTCACCAAGTGTGCTATATATACTGTATATGTATTTATTTATATGCATACACACTATGTAAGAGTCATCAATGACTTCCCTGTTCTGTTTTTGTCCTTCTCAGGCTACCAACAGGCACTTTCCCCAGACTGTGACTGGAGCCTATCTCAGTGGGGTCCGAGAGGCCAGTAAAATCACCGCTGTCTGATATCAGGGATTACAATAGTAATGCTTCAACCTCTGTCTGACTTCTATACTGTACTGTACATTCTGGTGCTTGCCATGGAGAACGCAAGAAGATGGTCGGCTCTCGCCCACAGTAATGATGTTGGCTGTGTAGCAAATTCTTGAGTAGTAACTATTTCAGGTCGCCATTCTTTTATGTTCTCATTTTGATGATGTCTGGTTACTCAGTTTAATAGTCAAGCACGTTTAACACAGCACTTATTGTGTCATATTCATTGAAATTACACAAAGAGATTTATACCAGATTGTGTTGATACAGTGGAACATTCTTTTTTCAGTGATGGAGAGAACATACTTTTGTTTGATAATGCAAGGCAAGGAAATCCTTAAGGGCTTGTCCAACTTTCTAATTTATCATATCATGACTGAAGCAAGCTCTTGTACATATAAAGATATTATGAGTTTGTACCTATTTATGATTCTTTGTAATACCCTGTATAACAAGAATAATGCACATGATCAAAATATATAATTTCTTTGTTTCTCTGTGTATTTGTCTCTATATTGTGCACTATTACACATCCGAGACCTACCATAGGAACTCTTAACTGGCAAGCAATGTTCTGCTCAGATGGATAAACACAATTCATATATAATATACAAAAGCACTCTTATAATATTCATTTATAAGAGTTAATTTACTGTATGCCTATGCACAACCTAATACCGAGCCCAGCTTAGGTACATCTACACATATACACATACACAGAAAATACTACTGTGATGACCGCTTACAGGGTTTCCCCACATATCCTGAATAAATGAATGGCTCAAATAAGTATGTCCATGAAATCACAAGAAAATGTATTCAAAAACATTTTTAGGACATGATGAACAGTTAAATCAACTGTTTAGGCACGCCAGACGGGTGACCAGAATAGAAATGGTCTAAAAATGGGCTTTGTCCACTATCTCCTTTACCATCCTCACTGGTCTGTGCATCATGCACCACTCTGCCAAATATAACATGCTCCCAGATGCATCATCTCCTGAACAGGAAGCTCTGCACGGGTGGATATGTTGAGGAGTGGTGGGAGTGGAGGCCATATTATTTAGATGCATTCGCCCAGACACAGTAATGAAGAACTTTGAAACCGGTTGTCTTTATCTGCTCATTCTTTTAAATCTTTTCACCAGGGGTTTCGCAGGGGTTTCGCATATCGGTAAGAAATATGAAAAATTAACAAATACTTTGTCTAGTTTTAGTGCTGAACATGTATTACCAAGACCATATAACTTTGCTCCATAATTAAACTGACAAATTCAGTTCAACTTGTTTTCAAGCTTTCAGCTAAATGTTTTTCTATTGATTAAAAACAATGTATGTGGTATTCTTCACCAAATTGTCACAGACTTTGAGTGAATTGTTAAAAGAAATAAATTATTGCAGTTGCATGTCATTTACAGTGGAAATTACTTACAAGACTGACTGTAAATCCTTTACAATTATTTCTGCCAGGTATTCAGACATGAACAGTGAGTGTCGATGAGAAACTATGTGCCTAGAATGTAATTGTTCGTTCTCTCGGCCTTTCTCCACCTCAGTCAGAAGGTACTCTGTTCCTGAGGACCACTTCCTGTTTCTGTGCTGCGACAGTGATCCAGACAACCCCAATATGGAGTGGAGGAACGGGGCAGGCCAGGTCATTGCCTCCAAAAAGGGAGCTGCCGTGTCCTATCTCAACCAGAATAAGTACCACATATCAGACGGATACCTGCAGATTAAGGACCTGGAGCGGGCCGATGCTGGGGAGTATTACTGTAATGGTCACTTGGAGGCAGAGGTAGAGGTGCTGACAGGTACAGAGGCACATCCACGGCTTTGGGAGCAGCAGCTGCTGCTTCATGGTCAATTGAAAACTGTTTTGGTCATGGTCAATTTAACACTGTTTTGCCTGTCAATTGGTTAAAAAAAAAAATCAGGGCAATCAGCAATTTAGTGCTTTGTTCAACTGGTAAAATTTGTTATTAAAATTATACAGTATTTGTTGACAAATTGCAATACAAAACCATGGGCTTATCATAGCACTATGGACAGATGCCAGAGTAGACCAATGAGAATTGATAGTGGATGTTCAATATATTACATAATTAGTGTGCCTTATTTTTTGTCATGTGGATGTGATGTCAACACAGGTCAAACCTTTTACATATCTGAAGGACGGACCCTGTTGATCCCCTGTGAAAGTGACAAAAAGCAGGTTTGGTCCTTCAGGAAAGAGAGGAGCCCCAGGCGTGTGAACATCTTCACCGTCTTCAGGAACGGAACAATAATCAGAATGAGGGATGACCCACAAGGACGGTTTGTCCCATATCATAAGGCTCTTGAGATAGTCCGTCTGGAGCTAGAGGATTCTGGGAAGTACATGTGTAACAGCAACGTGGTTGCCAGGCTTACAGTGATTAAGGGTGAGGCTGATGGAGGTTGTAAAGATTTGATTTAGTGTTGCGGCCTTAAGGTCTGGATCAATTGTGTTGGTTTGGTAGAAATTAATATTTGTCTGAAACACAATATCTCATATACAGTATAGACAATTTCTATCATGGTTTCCACAAGATTTGTTTTTCTTTGTAGCTCACAAGGATCAGATACATCAAACCATAACTGCAGTAACAGATACAATTGTTACAGGTAATTTACATAACATTGATGCACTTGCTACTTTTTTTGCATGTCAAATGTTTAGTACAACACATTAGGAACCAAACAACTTTGGTGCTGTTGTTGTAGCGGATTTATTACCAGTGTACCCCAATAGGCTCAAGATCCAGACCCCAGAGCAAAGACTAGAATAAACACTCACAGACAACATAGTCAGGGAAAAGTTACTTCATTTAAATCAGCATGATCAAATCTGGTGCCTAAGTGAATTCATGTGGTTCAGTTAAGATACAATACCATTTAAGTTTGGTTTGACTAAAATCCCCTTTTTGCAGATTCACCAGAAATAACAGGTCCTATATTGAATAAAGGTAGGCTTATATAAAGGTAGGCTTTGCAAAATGGTATGAATGTGTTAGGTATGTCTGTTTGAATCTTAATTGTTTGTTTGTTTTTTCTGATAGTGGCTGTTATTGCCGTTGTCGGACTATGTGTGCTGGTGTCATCAGTTTTTCTGGTGTCCCTAATTTTGTGCCAGAGAAAGATGTCGAAGAAAAGAAAGAACAAAAAGAATGTCAGAATTACAGGTGAGGGCGGAATTGCTTTGCCAGTACTTCCGTCAGATTAATAGTGATATAAACCTGATAACAAATACAGGTGTGTCTCAAAAAATGTGAATATCGTGGAAAAGTTAAATCCCCCCTCCCTAATTTATGTCAAAAAGTGAATCTTTCATATATTCTAGATTCATTAGATATAAAGTGAAATATTTCTTGATTACTTGATTACAGCTTACATCTGATGAAAACCAAAAATCAGTATCTCATAATATTAGAATAAATAGGTTATAACAGCAGAAATGTTATTTTGAAAATAGATCAACTAATCTGACAGTTCTAAAATAGTCCATTTATACCCTCAATACTTGTTCGGGCTGCTTTGCACAAATTACTGCATTACTGCATGTGGCGTTGTATGAAGGCAATCAGTCTGTGGTACTGCTGAGATATTATGGAAGCCCAGGTTGCTTTGATAGTGGCCTTAAGGTCATCTGTATTGTTGGGTCTGGTGGAAAGGAAATCAGCATCTCCATACAGCTTGTCAGCAGATGGAAGCATGAAGTGCTATAAAATCTCCTGGTAGAAGGCTGCATTGACTCTGGACTTGATAATACACAGTGGACCAACATCAGCAGATGACATGGCACCCCAAATCATCATTGACTGTGGAAACTGGACAGCAAACAACTTGGATTCTGTGCCTCTCCACTCTTCCCCCAGACTTTTGAGACCTTGTTTGTACCCTGATATCCAAATGAAATGCTTAATTTGTTTTTATGTGAAAAGAGGAGTTTGGAACACTGAGCTGCGTTCCAGTTCTGTCTCTAACCTTGTGTCTGATTCAGGAGTGGCTTGACTGAATGTGCCACTTGTAGCCCATTTCCTGGACATGTCTGTATGTGGTGATTCTTGATGTAGAGTCCAGCCTCAGTCCACTTCTTGTGAAGTTCCCCCAAGTTCTTGAATTGGCTTTACCTGACAATTCTCTCACGGTTGCAGTCATCCTTGTTACTTGCACACCTTTTCCTACCACACTTTCTCCCTGCAGTCAACTTACCATGAATATGCTTTGATACAGCACTGTGAACACCCAGTCCTTTCAGCAGTCATCTTTTGTGGCTTACCCTCCTATCAGTGGGTATCAAGTCAGCAGTCTTCTGATTCTGGTTGTTTACAGAAACCAAGAGGAATCAGGAGGATCAGGAAACCGGATTTCTGTATTATAACGTCTTTATTCTATTTTGAGAAACTGATTTTTTATTTTCATTAGCTGTAAGACATAATGATAGACACTTAAACAAAAATGGCTTGACATATTTCACTCTATTTGTAATGAATCTAGAATATATGAAAGATTCACTTTTTTAAATAATTTAGGGGGGGAAATGAACGTTTCCATGAAAATGTATTCTATTTTTTGAAGACCCACCTGTATCTGAAGAGCTATCTTGTGTTTCAAACCTTATGCTGTTGTCATAGGGACAGGATATCATCATGAAGAAACTGAGCTGCAACCGCAGGGCCTGTGCATTAGAGGTAACACTGCTCTGCCTCCTATTTCTGTGTTCTTTATCTCCATGCAAACATTAACATGTGACATATTCATGCTTTTGAGAGGGGCAAGTACAATAGCTAGAGATAGGCATTGCATGATAAAATGATTAGACAGTGTATGTTATGACTGTATTTGTTTATCAAGTGCAACTGTGATTCCATAAAGGGAAACTATTTGAATACCAGTTAAGAAATTGGTAATTAACAATGTTGCCAAATAGCTCAATTCCATTTGATGTGTTAATCCTAGTGTTTTGTAATTGGAACATTCTAGTATTATTTTTGAACATTATAAAATGTTGATGCTCTCAATCTACACAACAGGTTCACCAAAGATTCACGGTGATGTTGGCCAGGTAAGAACCTATCAATCAAGTTCAATAGCTTCACTCACCACTACGTCCACTATCACTGATTCCACCAGTGATATTTCTTTTTTTTTTTTTAAACGCTCGGGGCCGCTTATACGAATAGAAAACACATAATATAAGAAAAATGCAATGTACATAAAAATAATAATCCTGATTTGAAACAATATCACCTCTACAGTACGTATTGACACATTGCACTAGGGCTTTCATTTACTGCTTATCAAGTTAGAGGTCATTCCACCCGTGTTTATGCCTGCCGTGTTGCTGCCTGCATGTCTGAATTCGAGAACCTGAAACTTAACATTGGTGTACATGTGACACTACATGCAAAATGAAACCTGTATGGTCAGTCCTCATGAGTCTTGGTCACACTTTCATTTCTGGAATTAACACTCATGGTAACCAACGAAGCGAAAGGGTCTGTGTATCATTCGTTCATTTGATATTCAATTGAGAATCCAAAATGAAAAAACAAAAAAAGGACTTGTTTTTTCATTATTTGTTTATGAATGTGATACAAACCAACAAATAATGCTTTGTTTTTCAGACTTTTGATTTCATGATCAGATCAAAAGTAGAATGTTTAAAAAACGGCCTCAGGCCTAAAACTGATTTTAGTTTAGAGTTTAGAGATTTTAGTTTAGAGTCCCATAGTGATTGATTCCTCTTACATAATATACTTATTACGGTGGCTTTGAAGACAAGAAGACATTTACCAAAGTGTGTTTGTGGTTATATGTATATTATATACTTATGTATTATGTATTGTATATTTCAGTGATATTGTCAGTATTATTCATATTACTTTATCTTTCATTTCATTATGAATAATCCCTTTATCTATTTTATTTCTAAAATATCAGTCATGGAGTACACCAGGTTTACATTTCCATAGTTAATGCTATACTGTTGTATCTAGTATATGTCAAATAAATCTGTTGAATCTTGCATGTGTGTTTTGACAGAGCCTTTCAGCTGAGCAGGACCATGAGGTCCACTATGCATCACTGGGGCGACAGAACTGGCTGGAAAGAGGGCGAATGCAGGATAAGGGTCACCAGGTCATCTATTCCACTGTTGCCGTGGCATAGCCAACTTCAGAATAGATTCTGTGAGCAAGTTTTCTTGAGAACATAGAGGGTGTGTAAATATAACATATATATTATTTGTCATATTTGTGTAGAACTTTCCTTGATAAGCTGTGGGCAGGATGTAAAATAAAAACGTGATTCTTTTTTTTGTTATTTTATTTAAAAATAATGTCAAAATATGTTCCAAGTAAAACAAATAAAAATATATTTCTTATGCTTTTATTAAAGTATATAGTTTGTAGAGAAATATGCTGTGCTGGACACATCAAATACTAAGCTATCTGCTACAGGTATAGCATAGTCAATTCATATCTGCCAGACATATAGTCGTCATCCACCCACACATAAGCGCATTGAGATCATGTCATCAAGACATTCAGCTCATGAAAAAGTTTTTAGGTTGTTATACATTGAATTTGCTAAAGGCATGTTTGATTTGGCTTCACATAGAGTCCTAAGTCATGAGTACCCCCCACCCACTCTCTATTTCACACACACACACACACACACACACACACACACACACACACACACACATTTACCAACAAATAAAATAGCTCAATTGTCATTAAGAACATTCAGTGAAGAAGACCACTGACACCGACAGGAGAACGACTGGCCACGGTGGCGTAGGTCACATCTGGGGGACGAGTGAGTTTTTTCTGACCATTTATACCGTGGCATTTCAGGCTGGCATAATGCAGATCAATGCCCTGGAATAAAATAAGCACAATGGTAAATGTGCCCACTGTCACTTTGTCAATCTTTGTGTACATTTTTGGTGCTAGCTGGTGTGTGTGTGTGTGTGTGTGTGAGAGAGAGAGAGAGATTTTTATCCTCACCTTTAGATCTTTATTTCCAGTGTTGTCGGAGCTGTGGTTTGCTAATTTTAACATGACAGAAACGTAGAAAGGAAAATAAATACAATAAATAATTAACAGAAATACAAAAAAGGAAAAACAGAAATATTGATGTCAATAATAGCCTTATGGGTTGAGCAAAGTTATGAGAACGTCTATAAAAATTTAAAAGATCTTTTTCTACGACACATTAAAAATTACATTTTTTAAAAACACATAACATGCCAAGTATACTAAATCTTACTGTATACAGGCTAATAGGAAAATGTATAAAATGCACCAGATTCAGTTTTTGAAAAGTGACCAGATTCAGTTTTTGAAAAGACTATTTTGAAAAGTGGTTCATACGGACCTTGGTAGCGAGCTATGGAGAAGGTGACAGACGCCCCTAGAAAGGCTGCAGCAAGCCCTACACAAGCCAGGAGGGTCCAGTTGAGGGGAGACCCCTGCTCTCCACTTGTCTCGCCTAAAACACAAAACCACACAACAGTTCTGAAGAAGCCCCCCAGTGATGCAGCTCAGAGTTAC
Source organism: Alosa alosa (assembly GCF_017589495.1). Lineage (NCBI taxonomy): Eukaryota > Metazoa > Chordata > Actinopteri > Clupeiformes > Clupeidae > Alosa > Alosa alosa. Next base: position 12,363,102 of record NC_063208.1, read on the forward strand.
TCAGAACGTGTGGTTTTGTTGACTCTGATCACAAGACGTGCTTTGTGGTGGTAAGTGTCAGTGGTCAAGTTGAAAAACAACCATTTCTGACAGAACGATTCTTATGCAATGTGGTTTCAGTATCCTGGAAAATGATTTCATTTTTTAAGTTTCTTTTTTGAGCTTGCAGTAAAACACGTCCAGAAGGAGCAAATATTCTTATTTTTTTGCATGCATTTTTAATGTTATTTTACTGCTGTAAAATACCACATTTTGTTTGAGTTATGCAACTCACCATGTCTCACCAGGTTGGATTGCAACCCAACCCGCATCCTGCTTTATATCTATTCATGTCAGCAACAATGCATACATCCACATTGCACAACACAACCAGACAGGAATGGAAGCCCCACTGATGCTAAATTATGACATACCAGTTTTCAACTTAACCAACTGTAATGGACACCAGTAAAGCTTCTGGAATGCAGACAGAAAATGTACTGTAACAGTTTTGCTAATAAGAAAAAAATGGATGAACTGATGAGAGAATACATGCTGGATTTTCAAGAAGCCCACTGAATAGGTACAACATATGACATGGGAGCTTTTCAGTCCCTAGATGTCTCACTAACCTGTGAATGACAATCTGATGCTTGCCTCAACAATCAGCGCTTTGTTGTGTCGTTGAAGCAAACAGTGATACACCCCCAAATCAGACTCTTCCACTCCTATAATTAAAAGCTTCCATGGGTCAACTTCGTTGTTTGAATCTAGCGGGGGGTTGTTCTCATTTTGGATCCTCATGTAAGTTTTGAAAAGTTTAGAAAATTCTGTGACCATCACTGGTTTCAACTCATCGTCACGGTAGTGGAACCATGAAACTGTAATAGGCTGACTAGCTGAAGGCCAATCTGAGATATTACAGGACAGAGTGGCATTGTCATTGGGTTGCACAATGTAAGTCTGAGAGCTAGCTGCAGAAAGATCTTGTCCAGCACCTGCAAGAAAACCAATCAAACAATCAATCAATCTATCTATCTATCTATCTATGTGGCTGTCTGTCTATTAAACTCTCTCATAGACTATCATACATCTGCTATTTCAGAATATACTCACATAATAGAAGCAGATTCAGTGTTAATGCCAGCCAGTGCACCATGTCTGCTTAGACTGAGTGAATTGTATGAAGTGGGCTGAAAGAGGGTCTGTGATATCATTATTAGTCAAAACGACCTGAAAGCTTAAGGGGGGTACAGGGGGTGGAATGACTTTGACAATGAGGACAAGGTTGAAATTCCTGACAGCTTAATTGTTTTGTTGACGAGTTAATGAACTGCAAGCTGTCTGTAGGTTTCTATTTCTGCTAAGTTTCGTTTTCCTTCGTGGGGATTCAAGACGATGTCTGTAATTCGGTTCAGTCTCTCATCTCTCCTCTTGCAGATCACATCCCATGACAGTGGGGCACAACTTGGGTGAGTATTTTACACTTACATTATAGCAATTTATGACAATTGTAATAAATCAAAGTCAAGGAAAATGGTCGTGGGCGCGAAACAACAACATCCTTCGTGCATGCTATATGCAATACTAATAGGCGCTCCATGAAAGAAACAGTGGGCAGTCACGGGCAATCTGCACAACAGTCTGCAAAGAAGCATAGGCTAGGCTACTACTTGTTAGGAATAGAGATAGTGGTTATATTGTTCCATCAATATTCAGCATTGTCATATTTAGACATAGGCTAATGCATTGAAGCTGGTCGACAACCATTTAGACTTGACATTTAAACAAGTTCCAGTTTAAACATAGTTTCCATGTGACCTAATCCTTTGGACTTGTAGATCTATCCGCACCTTTGAAATGAATGAAAGGTAATGTCATGCATTGAACATACATAGTTTGTGTTTGGTAAGCCCATAGCAGCATGCACGTAGCCTACCAATGCGGAGTGAGCAGCTGAGTGAGTGAGTTGATGTTGAGCATTATAGCTCTCGTTTTCGCTGAAGCTGTACGGGCGGGGCCGTCCCAGCTCTCACGGTGAAATTGTGTCTAGCAAAGAAACCATATACTGTATATATATCTATGTAAAGAAACGATACCACTTCCTGAAGTGTAAAAAAAAGGAAAAATATATGTCTTCAGGTAGCTTTACATTGTCAACCGCTGAAAATATTAACAAGTGGTTTCCAAAGAAAGAAAGACAGACGAAACAAGCAGCTGAATATAGCCTGCAAAATGGGAAATTAAATGCTACTGTGGGGTTTTAAGTTTTTTGACAACAGAATTATAGGTTGCACAAAATTAAGGATTATTTATTGCTCTATTCAGGCCTTAACCCATTATCTATCTAATCTAACTAAAAATAATTGTATAAGGACAAGGGACAAAGTTTAAGTAGGCTAGCCTACTATAAGAGGCAACAACTTGATATTTAGAGTGAGACCTCTTGGGAAAAGTGGCTACACATAATCATGTCATAATTGAAAGTTAAAGTTGTCTTTGAAAAGAAACTCAAAAATCATTATAATAACAATAACAGTATGCTTTGCTTAACTTGGACTTTACAGTAAGTGCTGTAAAGGGAATTTTACACATCCACTATGGACATTAATGGGGGAAGTTAATTTAGCTCAGTGTGTTTTTGGATTCTAAACAGCCAAACCTGTACATTGATGGAAGATAGACCTGACCAGATCAGACATGACCAACCACCCTTCAAACTCAACCACCTCAAACCTACCACTGTATCTTGGGATTGTCTTATCTGTCTGTGAGTACTTTTCCATCCATCAGTGTGTGTACTTTTTGAAGCCCGTTTTGTGCTTTCATAATAAAGTGTGCTGTCCAACCTTATTCTTTTAGCCTATATTTAAATATCAGTACTTCTGACCAACATAAAGTACGCCAATGAGAAAACAGCCTGTGTTTCCACCCTACAGGTTCCTCTATCCAGGGTTCGATGATCTCCACATCATGTGATGTAGGGCAGTCTGCAGTGCTGCCCTGCCTAGTCTCCTCACTTCACCGGTCTCCACCCTCTCCTTACATACAGTGGCTGAGCACGTCGGAAACAGTGTTTGAGGGCATGGGCACAGAGAAGTTTCAGGGCCACGGGTATGAGGGACGAGCCAATGTGCCCCAGCAAATGCTGGAACAAGGCAACTGCTCTTTGTTTCTGGAAGACGTCCGGCTGACAGACTCTGGCGTGTACGAAAGCTACCTGGTGGTTGGCAATACGAAAGTGAAAAGGAAGGTTTTGCTGCAGAGTGTTCAGTTCATTGTCAGGGGTAAGGACATCTTTAAACAAATGTGGCAAACTGGTTCATTTTGGTAATATCAAGTCAAGTCAAGTCAAGTCAGTTTTATTTAGTATAGCGCATTTAACATGCACAAAGTGCAACCCAAAGCGCTTCACATACAAGACATTGACAAAAAGACAATAAGACAAAAAATGCCAGACGGAGCGGCGTAGTCACCAGCGTTGACACCACATGACAAAAACATTTTATATCAGTAGTCAGTATTATCATAATGTGTTTTCACTTGTCCACTCCAAGAGTTTCGGTCATCTAACAAAGTGGTACAGTTGTAGTGACAACTATTTAATAAATAGCAAAATGGTATGTATTTGGTACATGCTGCTCCCATAGGATAAATTGTATGGTACAATTGTCTTACTGTAAAACTCAAGCCTGAAGGATCACAAGAAGGTCTGAATAGTTCTTAGTACCAAGCACGATTCTTCGTCCCTTCGGATGCACCAAATGGCCAAAATGCAGGCAGTTTATATTCTAAAAGGTATTCCATGTCTCTCATCCCTTTCTACCCCTCTTCCTCTGTCCGTTTCTGTAGACCACAAGCTGAAGAAGACGGTGGAGAGGGGGAGGGACCTGGAGCTGGAGCTTTACACTCCTCAGGCCAAGCAAGTGGTGTTTCAGCCCCGGAGGCTCTCCCAGTGGGATGTCCTTTGGAAGAAGAAAGGGAAAGGGTCCCAGATGACCCTGCATCCCCGGGCCAGGGAAGGCAGCTTGACGGTTGTCATTGAAAACATCACATGGAACGATGAGGGCACCTACCGTGTGTTGGATGAAAATGGATTGGCTCTGAGCACGGTGATGGTCACAGTAACAGGTGAGAAATGCCCTGTAAACACTTGTAGTTCAGTTGATCATGGCATTGTGCCAAGCAGATATGATAGAACTCAGTTTTGGGCCTTTTGGCAATGGACAGTGCTGTCTGTGGGGTCCTGTGAGCTCAATATACAGTATGGTTTAAATACAGATGAAGTGGCCACTCCACTAACAAGTCTTGGCTATTTATTTCCATTGTTTCCACTACTCTCATATCACAATGTGTACATTTAGAAAAAGGTAATTTCTGAATCATTGATGTTGCCTGCTTCAGAAAAATGAATGAATACCACTAGACAGAATGTTATTTGTGGAACTGTTGCAGCCTTTACTGGTTGTTTATCCAGTCTGTCTTTTTGTGATGTAGAACCTAGCCCTGACAAGCCAGAACAGACTCAACAGAAAAGGCAATTCCTTGAGGGTAAGCACATTTGGTCATTATGGTAAAAATGGACATCACACAGCAAATATGCAGTATTTTTCAGCCACATAGGGCCCTAACTGAAATGGCAGGCAAAGTTCAAAGCCTGTCCAAAAGCAACGTTCTCATGGATTACTTATAGCAATCGTGTCTCGTGTGGGAGTATTGAGATGATTCATTAACGTTTGCGCTTTAAAACACCTTGTCCATTTGCAATTTGTGGAATTTGACAAAGTGTATGGGATTAGACACCCGGACTTTACCTTTTAAATACAACATGTGGATGGTGGTGTCTTTGGCTGGCACAGAGAAGTCATGGATTTGGCCAAACACTGACAGGTCTCTTTTCTCTCCCTGTCTGTTTCCCCTCAGACCGCTCAGCAGGCAGCAGGTCCTATCCAGGCCTCCCCCTCTTCTTGCTCTGTGGCTTTATGCTTTATTTCATTTGATTGGGGGTGAGTGCCATGCTGTTTTCTGTTCCAGTAGTGCACTACCTTTCTGTCTTTACTGCACATCTTGTAGACTGTCTGTGCCGCAGCAGCTCAGCTTCTCAGCATCCTACAATCACCTTTAGGTGGAAGTGAAAGAACATTTCATGATCAGATCATTCATCAATGGATAACACCAGCTGCAAACCACTTGCATAAGCAAATTCTGCAAAAGTATTGTGAATGTAAGACTATTTGTTTTTTATCTGTGCATCCTTTTGTTAACATAACTGACTTCTGATGTCATGTAGTGTGAATAACTTGATGAAATGTATGTAGAGTGTGGAACAGACAGCATGAAAGACACAGTGGGATAGTTGACAGCAGAATAATGTGTGCATATGTGTTGGAAACAGTTAGGTCAGATAAGTATGATATGAAGGTCAGCTCACCATAGACATACCACACAACAGGTACAAATATGTGGATTGTCTGTAGTGGAGTTATCTGGTTGAAAAAAAAAGAACCATTGTTGTGTTTGATTTAAGGGGACAGTGTATGGGTGACACTTGCAAGTCAACTGGTCTATCTGAGTTTTTTTGTTGTAGCAACTTTTTACAAACCAGGAGGACTGTGCTTGTGTACTTGTGTGGTTATATGTACAATCATTCTCACATCTCATAATATTTATTACTGCAATTTGTACAGAACTGAACTGATAAAAGTTTTTTTGAAGATCAGTTCAAATCACTTTATTGTCTCCCTAACAGTGTATACAGGCACAGCATTCTTGCAACAGATAAAAGCAATAATCAGAATAGTTTTTTCAACAGCAAGATATTTACTTTTTTTTTTGCCAGATGGAGGACTTCCACCATTAACACTACATGATGGGACCACAACAAGAATCAACAATTATCTGCATAAGTTAAATATATTAATCATAATAGAATACCCATTAGAATGCTTTCAAAGTCTTGCTCCAACTTTTCCATGGTTAAAACATATGGAATGCTTTAGTGTACGTACAAAGCACATATATACACATTATATGTCCATTTTTTTACATGCCAGAAACTTCCATACAAGTAAAGGTACCTTCCTATCCAGTGTTAACATTTTCCAGCAGTGCCTCCCTTCAATGGTATACAACAGCACCTTGTTCTGAATTCAGACCCCGCAACCACAAGGAAATGGTCATTAGAGTGCAGCTTCAGTTTACGAGCCCTAACAGTCCTCTGGATCCCCTGATATGTTCTCATGGGTACAGTGATTGTTGACCCAGGCCACACTGACCCTGGCTCCTTGTTGTACCAAACTGGCTGAGCTCAGCTCTACAGGTTTTTAGTCCGTCCGTTGATCAGAAGTTGGGCTTGTGTTTCTTCACCTCCACCATCAGATGGTGCAGGTTGATGAGCTCCGAGCGCACGGCCAGACTGCGGAACGTCGGCTGCGAGAGGACCTTGTGGAAACCGTGGTAATACTGGATGAGCTGAGTCAGAGCCCCCTAGTGGAGAGGAGGGAGAAGCACAACATCAGAAGGCAACATCAGAAAGCCCAAGGGACAGATCCAATCCATTTGTGTATCAGAGGCATTTACTGAAGCCCTTTTAGTTGGTAAGACTTCATTAAGCCTTAAAGGTGCTATAAGTGATGCAGGGTAATGTCACTTCTGTTGACATTCAAACGAAACAGAGAGCTAGCTCGCTACTCCCTCCCCCTCCCTCCCGTGCAATTGAAACTCTCCCAAACTGGAACAATTTGTTATGTTGTTATGGGCAAGGTTGGCCCAAGTTGTTTTGTGGCCGTTTTTGGAGCTTCGGCTGTCTACGGAGACTGCGTTTTCTACAGTGTATTCGGGGCACAGGCAGCTAGCGAATTGATGTTAGCTGTATTTAACAAAAAATGTTTTAGCTTAGAAACCACGTTACATCGCTTATAGCACCTTTGCGTTTTTAAAGGATCTTAAAATGCCACCATACAGAACATCTTAATAGGAACATTAAAATTATGGTCACTGTGTTCTCCTTTTTAATGAAAGCCAAATACAGCAGAGAGAGAGAGAAGGTCAGTTATGAGCTGTGCTGGGTGAGATTGCTCTACCTGAATGATACTGGTGCCGTTTTTAAAGTTGGTGAAGGACCTCATGACATCCTGACTCATAGCCTCCACTGACTGCTTCCAGGTGCTGGAAAAACCCCTCACCAGCTGAGTGATCCGAGCTGCAGAGAAAAGGAGAAGCAGAGAGAGAGACAGAAGCAGAGAGAGAGAGACAGAAAGAGAAAGATAGAGATATATAGAAAGAAAGATAGAGTGATAGAGAAAATGGGTACAATCAGACAAAAGTGGATATAGAGATGAGAACACATTAGAGTGCAGAGTTGAGTAGGTCTTCCTTAAAAACCTTCAAAACAGACCTTCATCATTCTTCAGCCGGTCCAGCTGACCTCTCTCCATCAAAGCCTCGCTCTCTTTCACAAACGCAATCATGCCACCAAAGGGGGGTGACAAAATCTCCTCTATGAACTCCTAATCAACACACACACACACACACACACACAAAAGGGACCATTGTGGAGACAATTGAAGCTTCCATCAATTTTTAGTACATAAACAATATACGAATTAACACACAATATTTCATATCATATTTTCTGTCTTCAATAATATTCTGCATTACTACCAGCTTTGGTTGAACGACCTCTGCGCTCACCTGAGTTCTGGCCAAGAGAAGCTGCTGGAAGCCCTCCACCTCCTTACTGTCATCAGCTGCCCTCTCCTGAAACCATCGGGGGAAACGGATACAGACACAGAGCCAGCCAGGGAGGGAGAGTAAGAGACGGAGAGAGAGGCTGATGAGATAACTGTCAAAAGGGGTTGTTTTGGGGATAATCAAGTACTAGGACTAGGTGAGCATCATGTATCCCTGCAACACCAGCCCATGCATAGATGCATGTGCACACACAACATGTAAAGATACAGATAAGTGCTTGCTTTGATGTGGTTCATCACAACCCAAACTGTCAACAATTTCAGGTAGTTTCTAAAATGCCACCTTAACGGACTCAAATTTAGGTACTTTCCAGTGATGTCAAGGTGGCCGAGATGGAGAAGGAAAAAAAGCAACTACAGGCTATACTCCAAACTAGCCACAGCCTCACCATCAGAACACTGAGCAGCATGTCGTAGTTGTTGATGAGGAAAATGAGTTGATCCTTCCTGGAGGGGAACTCCGCAGCCATCTTTAGGACAAAGTTCTCCACTTCAACCTGAACACACACACACACACACACACACACAAATGAAACGTATGCAAATAAACACAGATATGCACCCAAAAGTACCCAAAAGCTCCACCTCCACCAGCTGGTTATGTTTGGGAGGGATCTTTCTGAGTGCTATCATTTGCGAGCGGTAGAAAGAGCTGCCTTATGAAGAGTTGGCATACCTGTAACTGAGCCAGCAAGGCATGAGTGCGCTCGTTGGGGAATGTCTGGTTAATGCTGACGATGGCTGAGGAGAACTCAGCATAGCGCCGTGTGATCTACAATAGAGAACAGTTTCACATTCATTCTTATTTTATTAGAAGTATATAAGAATAGTAACACTGGGATCTTTGTGATATGACAATATGTACTGTATAGAGAATTCCTATTGAAATGCAAGTATAGTCTTAAAATATATACAGTAATATGCAAAAGTCTTAGGGCGCCCTTTATATTTGTTGTTTTAGCAATATTAATTTATTTCTCATTCTCTTTGTTAGAATACAACTAGAAGATAGAGAAAACAAAACACAAAAATGTGTATTTTGCACAAAAATGCCCGCGGGATGGCTATGAGGCGCCCCCAGCGCACCTTCTAAAAATAGCCAACAGGTCGCCTGCAGATCACGCTCTAAAAACACGCTCCATTGTGAAGTTTTCAATAGATATTTAAGTCTAGACCAGAACCATTTTAAGAATGTATGTAGCCATCATCTGTAACATTAAATTGATATTGGTGATACCTTACAAATTGTAGCTGCGTTAAAATGTAGCCTTTGGCTCCAAATCCGTTTCCCATTCAATCTTTAAACAACGGAAACGGAGCGCAAACACGCTGCTCGCACGCATAGACAGTAAAGGGGGAAAAAACTTGCTCGTCTGGTGTAGCCAATGGAAGCATATCTTTGCAAAAGTTCTGTGGCCATTCCATGTTCGTCAAATACGGTTCTTGCGTGATTGGGCAAGGACTGAAAAACAATTGCTTTAGCTCACAGGCCTTTTCTCCTCCGTAGGCTACTGCTGTATAATAGCGCTGAAAATTGTGTGGCATGCATGACTGGGCAGGACTGTGCATTAGCTTTTTTTGTCAGATCATGGGGTGATTTCAGGTGTGCAATAACTTTAAAAGGAGTCTTCATTATGTTAGGGTGGTGTGGGCGATTACTATTGAAATGTTAAAACCGAATTGTACACTGAAATCAGAACTTAAACAACCCCTGAATTCATAATGGTGGGTGGGTATAAATTGGGTACAAATTGTAACCCAAATTATTAATTGCACAAAAAGATGGGTTTTTTTGTAAAAAAAAAAAATAGATTAGATTCCCCATGCAAACTTTGAAATGAATAAACTGGACAAAAATGTTGGTAGTGTTGCATATTGATATTAACCCTTTCATGCATGAATTATTAATTCACTGAGGTAGATTTTTTTCCTTTAGAAGCTTTTGTTTACACCCATTATGTACAGTTGCTTAATATATAAAGACTTATAGGCCTACACAATATTGATAATTTAAAAGTAAAAATCACATAGGCCTATTATTTAGGAGGACTACTCTCGCAAAAAAGGGTTGAGGGTCTGTTTGTTTCAAATGAGTAGCCCTCCATATGATTTCGGGTCTTCAGATAGCCCTCATTCCCAAAAAGGTTGGAGACCCCTGGTGTACATATTTCCTGTGTTATATGGTTATACAGTATATTATATTAAAAACAGTGAGAGGTAAATATGTATGGTCCTTAAAGCACTGCAGTCATGCGAATTCATGTAATTGGTGAAACAGGCTGTTAAACTGAGTCTGTGAGTGAGTCTAATGAACTTGACCAACAATAACTAAAGAATTATGGTATTTGCCCATAATGTGGTTTGGTGCTTGGCTGTGCACACAGATTTAAACAGTGTAGTGCGTATGCCTACGTAGTGTGGTCTTGTGTCCAGCACGCCCAGTTTCTGAGGGTCAGTGTTGCGAATGCTCTGGATGTTCATCTCCAGGATGAGCTCAAACCTTGGCCACAGTAGCTCCAGTACTGCCTCCCAGTATCTGCACACACACGCACACACGCACACACAAACCAAACACCCATGCACATTAATATGTTGATGTTGCTCAGATGATTCACACCTCACAGACACACAGTTAGTTACATAACTGAGACCGTGTTTGTGGTGTGTGGTATGAACTGACTTGTCCATGGCTGGAATATTCCTCTTCGCCGTGATGGTTTTGAACCGTAGGATGATGTGGATGCACAGAAACACGGCGATGCTGTCATAACAGTCCGATGCGTAGGTGGAGATGTTCTTCTGTAGAGATAGAGATGGCAAGCAGAAAGAAAGACAATGATGAGAGGGGGGTGGGTGGGGGGGTGAGACTGATCACACCTCCTACTGATGCTGCATCACACCATGTCACATGTACTCTCACACACTCTTCAGAAACCACAGATGCCTTTTTGAGGAGCCCAAACGTTCAACACTCTTCGCACCCTACTGTGCATCCTAGGACCTTCCTGGCAGAGTTCGTCCTCCCCCAGTTTACCACAGTCTGAACCTTGGACATTAAAAGCATGTATCTGTAAATCAGACCTTTCCAATGACGTCACCTTAGATAGACTTGAACTCTACCTAAACTGGTTCATGATTCAGGCCAAAGGTTAGTTGATTTAGATAGATAGATAGATAGACAGATAGACAGATAGATAGATAGATAGATAGATAGATACTTTATTGATCCCCAGGGGAAATTCAAGGTCTCAGTAGCATACAGACAACACACACACATTCACTAACAGCAGAAAAAGTAATTAAAAGTATATAATATAAAAACACAACTAAGCAATAAGGACAGTAGAAGATAAATAATATACTAAATATACTAAAATACAAATTATACTAACTAACACTAAATCTAAATCAATTCTAAAAACAGTATCCACATAGTGGTGATTAATTAATCAAAAGGCGCTTGCAATGACTGAGGCAGGTAGATTTAGGGACAGACACAGACACTTGCACAGCGCTATCAAGGGCCCAGATATCCATTGCTGTGTCCTGGGGTTAGAGGTTTAAACATGGCTTTCCTGCGCATGTTGCTGAACATACCACATGTGAATTTCACTCTCTGCACCCTCCCACAGAGGTGACCTGGTCTTACCAGAAACATGCCGAGCGTTTTTCCCATGATGCAGTTGAAGAGGTCCAGTGCAGAGTTGCCAGCCACCATGAAGAAGTCAGACAGGAAGAGGTACTCACGGCAGCCATTATCCAACAATGCAAAGTGCTGACTTCGGAACAGCGTCTCATAAGGGTACTGGAGATGGGAAAGGGGAAGTATGTTATATATATATATACCTATGTTTAAACAGTGCGTTTGTACACACACACACACACAATTTTGTGTATATAGTACGCTGTGACTGAATTCAAATCTGACACTGTAACTGTGTAATTTTGACAGTTAGCTGTGGAATGCATATATAATTATGTGTTATTTAATCTGGTTTAAAAGCAGATAATACATTTATAATTTCCATAATAACAGTAGCAATCATTGCTGTTAGTGTGCTCTGTGGCATGACCAAGTCTAGCTCTGCCTCTTTGTGTGTGTGTGTGTGTGTGTGTGTGAGTGTGTGAGTGTGTGAGTGTGTGAGTGTGTGAGAGAGAGAGAGAGGGAGGGAGAGTGAATAACTGTGTTTCTAGGTTTCCAGGTGTCTGTGGTGTGTGGAACTGTGAGGTAGTGGTGTGCTTACCCTGACGTCTCCTCTCTGAGCGGTGTGGGGGATGAGGATGGGTCCCTCCAGCTCTGCTGGACTCAGCACTGCCCCCCGCTGACCCAGAGTGAAGATGGTGTTCCTGCTCTTCAGGGATGGCTTGGAGAAGAAACCTGCTCAGCTGTTAAGGATAAATCACTGGGTACTGAGATATAAATGCATTATCCTGATAAAGTAATAAATAATCATTTATAATAATAGATAAAATAATAATTTAACCCTTTTTTTATCCAGTCATTTGGTCCACGATAATATTGCACATAATAAAACTATAATGTGTACAACATAGTGAAACTTCTTTACAAAGTCAAATAAACAACCCTGGAATGTTCATGATGATTGTCTGAGTGAAAGGATATCTTTCTTAGCTGTGTCCTCCACACCCATGAGGTCATCCTTGTCTGCCACGTCCTCATACTTAGAAATGATGCAAAAATATTATGAATGAAAAAAGTAAAGTGTCAGAGATGTGTTGACATTTAAGTAACATTTTCTTTAAAACTTATAGAAATCTTTCATTTAGGGGACAACTTCTACAAATGTGAGCAAAGGCAAAAAAGCCTTAAGCATTACAAATACTATTTTACTTTCAGACAAAATTGCACCTTTTTACTATGGTGATTCGTGGCTTTTCAGAAGCTCTCCTTAGCATTTTATATTTGAATGTGGCGCCCCCTTGAGGCTCACAACCACATTTCCATCATCTGCCTTTTGGCTCACCTGGACCTTGAGGAGGCGACTGCTGTAGGACTTGAAGTAGCTGTAGTAGATCTTGCTCATGGTGTCCACATATTCATCTCTGATCTCCTTGGCAACCGACCTCTCATTAGCGAGTAGGAACTGATAGAAGAACCTGATGAAGTAAAATAAAGGACAAAATTAAAACAAGTGCATTGACAGTTACAACTGAAAACTGATACAGACCAAAGCTCATTGGTAGTTGCACACTTCTGTACCTGTACTTGAGAAGGTTGTTCTGAGGGATCTGGTAGTTGGTCATAGGCTTCCTAAAGGAGTAGATCTTTTGCAAGATGAACTCTCTGATCTTTGTCACTGCCTGCAAAACAAATACAGCACCTTTTAAACAGCTGTTGTTGTGGTCAAAAAGTCCAAATGGCCATCGGCTGAGCCCCTTCTTATCCAGACTCAACAGACTCATTCATTGTTTGAATCTATGGACAACTTGTGGATACAGAACACGTGATCTGGGCATTTAAATCTGTCACACAGAGGAACAAGTCCGCCTGAAGGGGGGACCCCAGATATGACCTTCATGTTACTAATTCAATTCAATTCAGTTTAATTGCTAGACTCATGTCCAAAAGGTACGCAAGACAGAACAGATAAAAACAAACAAAACAAAACAAGCAGACAAACAAGAAGAAAAACAAATACAACAATTCAAATACATACAGACATTTCAGCCAATGCATTCTCAGTCTGGATGTGTACCTGGAGCAGCCAATGTACCTGGAGCAGCCAATGCACTCTCAGTCTGGATGTGTACCTGGAGCAGCTCACAAAGGGATTTGAGTGCCACCATGATACTGTTGGTGGACTCATCTAGACGTTGCATAAACTTAAACATCAAATTTCTTAAAAGTGCTTTCAGTGTGCTTACTCCTACAGATACAAACATCTGACTAGCACTCCCTCCTCTGGGAACCTTGAGTAAAATTCGCATTGCATCATTGTAGGCAACTTGTAACTTCTGCATGCTGGATTTTTTGTAAGAAGGCCACAGACGGCAGTATAGAGTGGTGTGCAGTAAGCTTTGAACAAAGCCACTTTAACTTGACTAGAACAGTAACTAAACTTACGTGCTATGGCGTTTGCCTGTGCATTTAACTTACAACACTGTCTGTATATGTCATCATCATCATTCATATCATCTGCAATACAATGACCAAGGTATTTCATCTTTTTGCATACCTCAATACAATTATTGGCTAGTTTAAACACAGGGAAATTAATTAGGAGAAGGCCTCGCAGATGCACAGAAACGTATTTAGCATTATTAAGACACTCCGAGACAGAACTGATTAGCATATTGTCTTAAAACTTAGCACATAATAAATGACAACAAGCATGCAATATCAGAAAACTTATATTTCTGTTAGATAAAAGTACCCCCTGTTGGAAAAAACACTACCTGATAATAAAAACTACTTGTTAAATGTAAACATGAATTAAACCCATATGGTCTGAAAATCAATTAAAAAGATAATCAACAGCAAAACGCTCTAGTTCATGAGAACCTGTCTGTGTGTTTTCTTCTGGCTGAGAACTGACACAACAAAAGTGTAAACTAGGCAGGAGCTTGAGTGATGTGATGGGTGTAAATGTAGCTGAATTGAGTTTATAGGTACATGAATAGACCTCTGAAGTTCCCCTACAAAAAGCTACCATCTTTGCCCATATAAGAAGATCCGGTATCTTGATATTTTATCTATGGGAAAATAACATGGGGATTTTGAATTATCGCACCTGTTAAACTCTTGCAGGGACAAAGAAATCGGAAATGCAGACATTTTGCTCTACACAGTTTTGTCCTCTGCCTTCGAGTGGATACTCTGATCTTCGGCACGTGAAGACAGCACACTTTGATCTTTGCTACCCCACAGCTAACTTACAATACAACTTGCCATAGGTAGTTAGCTTCAATTAACACCCGGATCTCATTATATGGGCAAATATGGCAGCTTTAGGTACTTCTTGTAGGCGAACTTGGGGCAGCCGTGGCTTGCCGGGGGTTGCCGGTTCGAACCCCGACCAGTAGGAATGGCTGAAGTGCCCTTGAGCAAGGCACCTAACCCCTCACTGCTCCCCGAGCGCCGCTGTTGATGCAGGCAGCTCACTGCCGCCGGGATTAGTGTGTGCTTCACTCCTGTGTGTTCACTGTGTCCTGAGAGTGTTTCACTAATTTACGGATTGGGATAAATGCAGGGACCAAATTTCCCTCAAGGGATCAAAATAGTATATATACTTATACTTATACTTCAGAGCTCTATTGTATGTCTGCATGCTGCTGAAGTGTGGATCAATAAACCTGTAGTGTGATTGATGCTGTTGGAAGCAGTGAACCTCTGCTCCATTTCAGACAGACATTTACAGAACAGGCTCTACACCTCTTCAAAGGGCTCCACTCTGTCCATTCACCTCTGGTCAAAACTCCTTGCGCTCACCTTGATCTTGAGTCTGTCCACGATATCCTGGATGTCAGAGCAGGCCAGGGTCTCTCTAAAGCTGAGCTCCTTGGCAAAGTTGATCTTGTTGTTGAGCTCATGCAGCTGTTCCATAAACTCTTGCTCGGTAACAGGGCTGTCTAGTATTACACTAGGAAAAAAAAGAAAACACAAGCATACTGTGACTGACTACCTGAGAACACTGATCAGCACATAAACTCAGGGCTTTAAGGACTTTAACAGATGTATGCCCCGTCATAACAAGTCATTGACTTGATTTGTCATGAATATAAAGAGGAGGTTATTACACAGAGTTTTTTTTTGTTTGTTTACAAGTGATAGGCTTGTTCATTGTGATGGAGTGTCATGTTTGGCTGCTTACTTGGCTGGGACTCACTTAAATAAATCAGATCTAAAGATATGCATCTTAGGTGAACACCGAGTAACAGGAGAGAAATGAATCTATGAGGCTACCCTTCACCTCCACCTTTCACTTCCCTCCCTCTTTCCTTTGCATTGCGGACTCACGAGATCATGGCTCCCGGCACCACCAGCTCATCCACCAGCTGACTGAGTTGGCTCCGCACAGCCTGCCTGTTCTTCAGGCGCATGTTCATGCTGACAGACTGCTGCTGCAGCGTCTGGATCTCACTGCTGATGGACGACAGGTCACTCTGAAAGCCACTCAACATCTCCTCCATGCGCTGGAAGAGGACGGGGTAGGGAGGGAGAGTGAATGAGAGACAGAACGAAAAAGAGAGCAGTGTTTCCCATACATTGACTTATTTGTGGCGGCCCACCACAATATCAACATTGACCACCACACAATGATTTTCCAGGTTGTGCTAAATTGTGCTTAAATCTGGTTAGCATCATAACCACGCTGCGCTAATTTGTTAAAAACTGTTGCATTCAAGTTAATTCTGCAAACCTACCACCACAAATAGAATTCGATTCTGTGGGAAACACTGGAGAGCACTTCACAGTAAAAGACCACTCTGCTCTCCGTGATAATCAGAAAAGCAAAATTAAATCATGGTGAATATCCTACCTCCAGTATTGAATCACATGCCGTTATCTGGTTGTGAAGAGATGCAATATTCTGGCTCTCTTTAATATCTATGTCTTTCATCAAGGGTCATTGGTACAAAACTGGCAAATTGATTCATTCAAAATATAATTGTAACCAGATGACTAATTTAGAGTACTACCTGTCTGATATACCTAGCATTGAACCAGTGAAACATTTTGCTCAAAACAGTTACACAATGAGAGAAAGTGAACTGATGCATGAAGGATACAGTCTTTGATTGAGGCCTGTTCAATGCGTTGGAGCTCGGCTTCCACTTGCTTTGAGTACTGCCGAAGGTCAACCCCCTAGTTAGAAGAGTTAGAGGAGCACCAAAATCAAGGTTCTTCAATTTCAGGCCATTTTTATAACGCT
The DNA here is from genome assembly GCF_017589495.1 of Alosa alosa. Taxonomy (NCBI): domain Eukaryota; kingdom Metazoa; phylum Chordata; class Actinopteri; order Clupeiformes; family Clupeidae; genus Alosa; species Alosa alosa. Next base: position 12,379,726 of record NC_063208.1, read on the forward strand.
TACAATTAGAATAGAATAGAATTCAAAAGCAATCAGTACCGTTTTAAGGGCCTCCTTTACCAAATCGTCTTCCAGATTGGCCTGGATGTGTACTGTAAAGCAAATACAGTTAGCAACAAATATCTGCCTAATTAAACAGGTGTGCGTAGTGTGTATAAAGTACAAGTGAAAGAAAACTTACTGTCCACTTCATCCAAGATGAACTCATCAGTGGTCAAGTCTAAGTCACCCAGGTTAAGTGCAGGAACCAGATCCGAATCAGGTTTCTGTTGACATGGGTGAAATTAGCACTGGCCTTTTTCTAAAGAAAGAAGGATTTTTCTTGCTATATATCAGGAAAACCCTTTCAAATGATGCCTTTGCACCAAATACCTTGTAAAGACAAGTTTACTGCTAAAGATTCATTGATCTTTCATATAGGGTGACCAGATTTGGGTTTGTGAAAAAGAGGACACTTCAGTGGGGGGGGGGGGGGGTCAACAGACATGGTGACTATGTATGATAATGAGCTTGATTGGCCGGCCCAACACTAACATCTTTAATGTTGCATATCTCTAAATTTGATCCAAGGTGTTTCTGAAAATACAAACTGAATCTTTTACAATAGCCTAGCTCTATAATGCTTTCGAGTTTAATAATCCTGGCCTGTGAAAACAGTTGTGTTGATGGGGACTGATGTGGATATGTTGTCCATTTTCTTATATCTAATCAATCGTGTCTGGTCTATTAGGCCTACCTCTTTTCAATCCATTATTATTAGATCTTTTTTTTGTAAAGAAATAGGCATACATCTATCCCTTATGTTATGCCAACATATTTAATTCACCTGCATATAGGCTACAGTAGCCTAGATAGAGGATTATTGATATCTGCTGTTGTCAGTGTGCAGGCTATCCCTTAAAGGCAATTTAAAGGGATAACCAAAGTGCAGTTTCCTACCCAAAGCTAGAAAGTTGCTAGGTCGGCAATCGTCCAGAGAAGGCCGCTCAGACAATGGCAGAAGTGTTCGTCATGTTATATTTTTTACAGTCTATGGTTATGAGTTGATGTGCCATCAAAATGTTTTTGGAGACGTAATGTTAAGGTCGAAAAACTCTGTCACTTTAGCTGATGAGATCTCACCCCTCGCTGCCGTTCGATGCTTTGCTGAATATTGTGTAGCCTACCTGTAGGTCGGTCGTTGGCACCTTTATTTGCGACCAGGCTCAACACCCTACACTTTCCACTCAATGCAAAGCGAACTGTAGGGGGAGGGCGTGACTAGTATGTGAATGAAAGACATAGATATATAGGCTAGCCATGAATGAAACATGAATGAAAGATAGAGTAATGCAAATTCGCTGTAAACACGTTTGAGGCTAGAATAAACAAAATCCCGGACGACTTTGAAATTCCGCCCGGACACATTTTTAGGTTTGTCCGGGCAAAAGAGGACGCCTGGTCACATATTTACATATTACCACATATCTGGTTTCATATTTAACACGATTTCAATTTGCTGTACACAACAGCCTGGACATGTTTACCTCTACGTTTACTGTTGCAATTGTATTGTATTGTATTTCGCAGAAGTCAAGTGGTGCGTGGAAAAAAACACTATTTGTATGATTTCCACTGTTTTGAGGCTGCATGAAATGTCACTGATGGCAAATTGTGATTATGAAACTAGGAAGTGACAACGTAGCTGGATGTCATTTTTGTTCAGCCGCTAGCTACTAGCTAAAAACATTAGTAAGTTAGACCATGGCGTACAGGTGTATGGGGTTTCACGTTCTCATAGAATATATCAACATGCTTAGTAGTTTCATTTCAATCAATCAAACAAGCAGCAAGTAACATTAGCAATCAATGTAATTAGGACAAAATTGTCCTAAAGTCACCCTTCCAAACAACTCCTGGACTAGCCGAAATAACCTGTTAGCATGACTTTCCACTGCCAGTTGTGCTACCATATTATATAAATTAAAATAATGCACCACAATAGAAGACCGTTTGGCGTAGTGAATCGTTTTTTACCTCATCTTGCAAATATGCCATTGCATTAGTTGTTGAGCTTTCACCAGAGATAACATCAGACCTAGCCCCACTGACCACCGCCTCCGCCATAGTTCCTCTTGTCTGAACTACAACGAACTACGGTGCTACACGGTTTGATGATCCTCAGAAACACTGTGGCCAGAGAGGGTTAAAGCGGAGCTAGTAATCAAGGATCTTTGCTGTGGCTGTTGACACCCATGAGTAAGATATGCTTGATTAAATTACAATATTACACACAACACTTCAGCAAAGGAATTCACCATACACTGTTTGGATATGATTTTATTTTTAAGCTTGTCTACGTTAATATTGACAAGGAACATTTTTTGGTTGTATGTTACACGAGCAATTTATAAAGGGTGGACTCATTTCCTGCGAGAAGTCAACGGATAAACTCTCGCGAGAGCCCTTGAAGTTCCTCTTTGAACGGAACCTGTTTCCAAAATGGTGAGTGTGAGATTTAGCTTCTGCTATAACCAAATGAATATCTTGATTCATCTGCTTCTGTTTGTGTTTTGTTAGAAAGAAACGACTCGAATATGATCATTAAATACAATTGTTGTCTACTGGAATGCGATATTTGTTGGACAGATTAGGTATTTAATGTAGGAACACACCCTGGAGTTGCCAGCTAGCAACCCTATGATATTCAAGCCCGCGTCGTTGTTGAGCATGGGAATAAAGTTGACTCAAGAAAGGCTTTCTGGTTCTCCGAAACATGTATTACTTGTGTCGGTTTTCCCTCTTGGTCGGTGTGAAACCAATGTTTAAATGCATACTCAAGGGTCATAAATACTGTACCCCCTAGGTAAATATTGGCCTTTACAGAACTAGCGATGCTAGGTTAACGTTAGCTGGCCGGCTTGGTTTGCCATCGATTTGAGAGCCAGCATGCATTTTGACTTGCCATGCTGGAATTTTTGTAGTTTAAGTCGTCCCATAAAGTTACAATGTGGTCACGCCACGGACAAATGACTCGAGACAGCTCAAATAGTTGCTTGGTTTCCTATTTCCTTGGGGAATTGAACGTATAGATCAAACAGTTAGCCGACTGGGAGCCATTAAACTTTGTGCATATGAAGGAGGGCTGACTATTTTAATGCATTGTTGTATGGTCTTTCAGTCTCTGGTTATTCCTGAGAAGTTCCAGCACATCCTTCGTGTTCTTAACACGAACATTGACGGTAGGAGGAAGATCGCCTTCGCCATCACAGCCATTAAGGTAAGCTTACTCATCCTTAGGCAAATAGTAGGTCCATAGTGTAGCATGTTGCCTTCTTGCTTGAGGTCTATCTTGGTATACACACTGATTCACAAGTGGGATACTTTCTTTTAGGGTGTGGGTAGACGATATGCCCATGTCGTCCTGAGGAAGGCTGATATCGACCTCAGCAAGAGGGCTGGAGAACTCACAGAGGATGAGGTATGGTTCGTTGTGATTTGAATTAACGTGCAAGATGCCATTTTGCTAGTAGTGTTACATGGGTAATACATGTATATTCTACATTGTGAATTGATTACATTTTGTTAACAGGTTGAAAGGGTCATCACCATTATGCAGAACCCCCGCCAGTACAAAATCCCTGACTGGTTCCTCAACAGACAGAAAGACGTCAAGGATGGCAAGTACAGCCAGGTATGTGTCCATGTACTCCCAGTTTACTCTGTTTGCAACTGTTAAATTGCACCACTGGTTAATGGTGTTGAAAAGATGCATGCCCATTTGGTATACTATTACTTGCCTTATTTCAAAATATCTGATGTTAGCTTAAATTGAATAGCTGAATTATTACATTATGCCTTGAATTGTGTTGCACTCAGTGGTGACCAACCATGGTATCCTTTGGCTTTCAGGTCCTTGCAAACGGTCTGGACAACAAGCTGAGAGAAGATCTGGAGAGACTGAAGAAAATCAGGGCTCACCGTGGTCTCAGGCACTTCTGGGGGTAAGAGCTGTTTTTCTATTTATAAATCTTTCAAATCTCAAAACACTCCTGTGGCCTCTGAAGTGGTAAAACAGTGTCTCCTGCGGGCAGCAGCATCCCAGCTATGTTTGGGTGCAAGGGCCCACAGGGACCGTGGTTTGTTTCCTGACCCACTGTCATGTCCTAGTCCCATTACGGTCTTCCCCCTCCCATTAGCTTCCGGTCACTCCCTACGATCTAGATCTGCATAAGGGAAAAAAGGCCCCAACTCAAACATCTTCCTGCTTATTTTAGACCGGCTACTCAAAACATATGCACATTAAGCTTGACAATAGTCTGGTGGTCTTATGATGGCTTGTAGAGCAAACAGCAAAACTTCCCTGGACATGTACATGAAGTGACCAGTCTTGTTGCTATGTCGAGGTATTCAAATGAAAGCCAGACTGGTTGCTCTACATTTTTTTACCACTTTGCCAGCAGTTTAGTCTAATGACTAACAGTGTTTCTTAAACAGCATCTGCAATCCCCTTTGGAATCTCTTCCCGTTATTCCCACCTTTTTAATGCCCCCTTACAAATTATCCTCAAAACACATTGCTGAATTACTCTTTGAATTCAGAAAGCAAGTGTGTTGTATTTTAATATTGCATTTCTTATAACGTTTGCTTGAGCAGATAGGAAGATAGGAACATAGAAATTTGGCTTGAGGCGAACGTGGCATGATGGAAAGAAAAATGTATTTTTTTTGTTAAATGAAGGTACAGCCACTAACATGTAGTTTCTTTCTAATTTGCTCAGTAAACAGTTGACTTATTGGTTATAGGCACTAGGCAGTTTTGTTTAGTCGGGGGCCTATGTGGATGCTGTTAAATAGTGGTTGAGCTATAACTCTTCCTGGAATGGATGAGCGGAGCTTAGCTCCATTAATGGTCTGCTTAATTGTTTGTCTAATTCTCATTGTTCTGATATTTCTCTTTCTCTTTTAGTCTGCGTGTGCGTGGCCAGCACACCAAGACCACCGGTCGTCGTGGTCGCACCGTTGGTGTGTCCAAGAAGAAGTAATTCTCTCCCTGCACCCCATGTGTCAATAAATGTCACATTTCACAAAAACCTTGTTTTTCTCCTGTCGTGCTTTGCAAAGTGCTTATCTGGACTGTGAATGAGAATATTTATTTGCTAGATGAGAATCTGAAACTGAGGGGGAATGTGTGGTCATTCATGGGATGTCTGTCATGAAGTCATAGGCTTCACAGATTTTTTTTTTTTAGGTCTGTCAGAGTACATTAGCAGAAAAGTAAGTATCTGAAAGACCCTGTACATCAAAATAGGAACATTTGTTTGGGAACACCTTGGGTTAGAAGACTTTCTGATAATGTGAAAAGACCAAACTTTGAATTAGTACCTTTGTCCTGAGTTTGAAACTGGATTACTTTGCATAATCTTATGGATCTGGGTAGTTGATGACTCCTTATGAAGTCTGACAAACTCAAACACATTTGAAGGGAGTCTAAAGCTAGCAAAGTTTTGCAGATTACCTGTTCCCAAAGACTTCTAGGTCTATTGGCGCTCAGGACTTGTAAAGGCTGCAATGTTTGACTTGATTACTTCAGGTGTTGTCAAACGTACACCTGGTAGTTTTTATTAATACTTATATTTCTGTGAGTTTTGAACAAAAGATCCTGTTATACAAAAAAAAATCAGGACACTATAATCCCTTGTGGAGATATGTGGACTGAAGTTAAATGTCAATTGTTTTCAGTAGCCGTAAGGCTGTTTTAGTTTCACCTGATAAAGTAAAAATGGAAGAATTTTGACCAGAAACTTGAGAACAGCTGTTTTCCTCAAAGAATTTACCAAACAGATTTGAGTGGGATATAGCGGAGTGGCAGTTCACATACAGAAGACTGTCCAGTAAGAAATGAGATTCAAATTACCCATCCTAATGTAGATTATGGTTTGGAGACAGTGCATTTAGAAACTTGATTTATATACATTTAAAATTAAAGCGAGGTCTTGAAAAGACATTTGCTCTTGTGGATTGTGCCAAGCAACTTTCATGCGGAATGATCATTTACGATTCTGCAAAGCAGCCCCTTATATAGCTATAAAATTGAACATTGCAGTAATAGCAGAACTAAATCTTTACGGTTCTAGGCCATAATTACATGTTTCTTTGGTGCACACCATGGATACTCCGTAGTAACAATATTGTTTTCTAGTTGATGGCAGCTTTGCTGTTCTTTATGACAAACATGGGTAATAAAAATGCCTTCATTGTTAATTAGATAATTGTTCATTTAAACATCGTTCTGTGCTGGGTGAGACTGACTGTCAAGTCCTCTCTCCGTATGCATAGGGTTGTGAAAAAAAAGTCAATATTTTTTTTCAAGGTATGGTACTGACTGACTTTTGAAGAAAGAAGGTAGTTAACCTTGGCATTATGCAGATGCAAAAGTCCTTAGCATCCTTACTTAAGGATAACATTTCAACCCCTCCATACATGTCATGCCTCCAATTGTGTCCGGAGCCAAGAGTCCTTTCATCAACCACTGGACAGGTGACACAGGGGTAGAGGGTGTGGTTTAGTTGTGAGATTCATCAGGCTTACAGTTCCATGCTGTCGGGATAATAGAGCAAGCAATGACGAGAGAGACGGATCTCTTATCAGCCTCCTTACAAGTCTTTACAGCTGTGATGAAGATGACTTCTCTGGCTGTGGAGGAGACTGCTGCTGCTGCTGTGGCTGGTCCTGGGTGGGAGCGTAGTAGAGCTCCAGAGGTTTGTTCACCTTCCAATACTTCTCATTCACTAGCTCCAGAGTCAGGGAACCATTCAGAGTCTGAGGGACGGAGGGATGGGATGTTGGCAAAAGAAAACCAGACGAATTGTGGAAGAGCGCAACAATAACGTGAAGAGATGCTGTTAAGTATAGTTAGTTAAGTTAAGTATATAGCTTATTGAACTGGATTTGTACCCTGATAGTTCTCTCCTTAAACCAACCAAGGATCGAATAAATAACCTTCAGGACTGACAGATTGCTTCAAGTACATTTTTTATAGTATTTCAAGGCACTCACCAAGAACCCAAAATTCCAACAGATTCTTCATTTCATTTACAGTACATAACCTTAGTGCCCCCAAACTAAGGTTATGTACTGTAAATGAAATGAAGAATCTGTTGGAATTTTGGGTTCTTGGTGAGTGCCTTTAAATAGTTAATTTACACTGAATTAAAATTCCTTTATATGCATGTTGTTAATAATTTCATGCATTATGGTAGCTTGGTCAGATGTACTCACAGAGAACTGGCCGCCGCTGGTGGTGATGTAGATGGTGTACTGCTTCTCACTGACATCTCGAAGACGGACAGGAGCCCTTGTCCTGCTGTCCTCATCCCCATCTGCTGTCTCTCCTACGCCAGGCTCCTCCGCCGGACGATCTGTCTGTCTCTCCTCCAGGGCGATACGCAAGGCCAGGTACTTGGAGAGGTGGTCCACTGTGGCATTGGCAGTTGTTTTGACATATCTGAAAACAGGATGGGGAGAAAATGACTCTAATGAAACTAAAGGACACCATAACGTTTTGCTATGTAAAAAAAAAAAACACTCATGTAATGCACAGTTATCACTGTTATTATATAAACAAAAAAAAACCTTGGGGTTTATGCTAGATGTGCTGTAGTCTAGTGAATACCGGAATAAAGTAATTCTGTGTGTATAATCTCAACAAGGTGATTTTAATTCATTTAGTTAATGAAAACTATTGAGTGGGTCTTGCTGAAGGAGGATTGTGAAACCTTGAACCTTCCCGAAAACCCCAATCTGTGGTTGCCAAAGGATAATTGCTGGCTGTGCCAGCCAGACAGGCCTCTGTCTCACCTTGTCTGGCTGTGCAGGTCAGTGTTCACTAGCAGGGGGTGTGGGTGGAACACCAGCTCGATCTCGGACTTGGTGCTGTTGCGCTGCAGCTTGCGAGGTGGGGTGGGGCTCTCGCCGTCTGCCTCGGGACCAGACTCGTCGGACCCGTGTGGCCTCTTGGCTTGGCTTGGCCCCGCCTCTGCGGCGTGATTGGTCAGGAGGGAGGTCTGGTGCGAGGGGGCAGAGTCGTGGGAGGCATGAGAGCGGGCGTCTGCGTTCTCCTCGTCACCACTGAAGGTGGTGTTGTCACCGTCGTCCTGCTGAGCTTTGCGCACCCGCAGAGGTCTGTGAAAACGTGGGATTACACACTAGAACTAGAACTGCCTGGAAAGGGATGTGATCATTAGGGATTCACATCCTCAGATGAACCTTAGTGGCTAATTAGAATGTTAAAAATCATACAGCAGATTGCTTCTGTATTTGAAACATTTCAAAGCACATCAAGCACAACAATGCAATGCCAAGCTTTCTATCAAATAAAAAGATACAATAAAAAAAGCAGTATACACACTGGATGTTTGCTTTATTCAGGTATGAATTGTGTGACTTGTCAGCGCTAGCCTCAAAACTCCAACTCACCTCAACAGTTTTTACAGATGTGCCACAATTATTGGCACCCCTGAAATTAAATCTTTCTAAAGGCTCCCTTTGCCAATAAAGAGCTTTTAGTCTTCTATAACATCTCATGAAGTCTGAAAATACAAAGCAGGGGATTTGAGAGCATTCCTCCGGTTTGATTTGAAAGGATCCTGTGGTCCTCTCTTGTGCATGCTCCTCTTAAGATCATCATTAGTTTTCTGAGGAGTTCAGGGAACTGAGATAACCATGGAAGAAAACAGTGTTCACTAAACCATGTTGTGCTGATATGGACATATGTTATAGATCATTTGACCTGCTGGATGATCCAATCATGACTGTTAGTATAATGGCAGAGGCATTCTGATTTTGATTTAAAATAAACTGACACCATAAACCCTAATATGATTCACAGAGCCTTTGGATTAAAAGCCCCAGAATATCACAACCCTCCACCATAATTGCACTTAGGTCTGGAGTTATTTTCAGTATGGTCATTGTTCTATGAACGCCACTGCCATTATTTGAATTGTGTACTCTCTCTTGTATTTCGCATGTTGACAAGTGACGAGGGCTTCTGCTCTCTGTGAGACTTTAAATACCTTAATAAAACAACCACTCATAGATTACTGCTTGAAAGCTCATAAGCACTCTGATTACCTTAAATAACTTGAATTAGTTTAGAAGATGTTCTAAGGGTCTTCTTGTTTTTTCCTTTTAGAGTAAACTAGCACCCGTTCAAGACTGATTTTTGTCCTCATTGTTTCCATTGTGAAACTAAGATCAAACAGCAAAAGATGTAAAAAAATTTAAAAAAAAAAAAAAAAAAACATTTTTATTAATCTTTACCAGGGATGCCAATTAATGTTGGCGGGCACTGTATTCAACTGCAATCATATTTCTATCTCTTGGCAAGTACGGCGAGAGAGACAGACCCCCCCCCCCCACCCCCTGGCCCAACCCTCTGTTGACCCTCGACCTGTATTTGGCCTGCAGGCGGATGCCCTCCTCGATGCTGAGGATGAGCGGCTGTGGGTTGTGCAGCTGCTTGAAGCGGTCCAGCGCGCGCCGCTGATGGGCCTCGTACTCGTCCCGGCTCGGGTAGATCTTCGAGATGAGGGCATCGAAATTGGGGTCGTGGCGAAGCGAACGCTTTGACACCAGCTTCTTGCGGCAGGTAGGGCACTCTTTGTTCCTGGGAGGGGGGGGGAGAGAGAAAATTTGGGGAATCGGTTGAGTAAGATATAATCTTTTTTGACTCGCATGACCTCGGCGAGATTTTAGGATTGAATCAGATTTGCCAAAAATGTTGCCAGGGCAACTGTAATCAGCGTGGTTATTTTTGGCATTGGGTATTTGTTTTCAAAACAGCAGGGGTTAGCTATTAGGAATACTACTTTAGTAGAAAAAGAGACTGAACAAGAGCATACTATGGAGAATGCACATGTTATACTCAAAGCCTTAAAGGGCATGTACTTGTGGTACCTATTGTATGTATGGCACTAACTACTCAAAATGTATAGAGAGCTGAGTCTGACATATTGTTGACTCCCTCAGCTGTTAATCTTTCCATCCAAGTTGCAGACCTCATTTTAAAGTGCAGCTTGTTTTGCTAAATTGTGTGCTTTCAGTGTTCCGTGTGTGTGTGTGTGTGTGTGAGTGTGAGAGAGAGAGAGAGAATACACACCCTGATCTGAGGGCAGTGACAATACAGTCATTACAGAAGCGATGCAGGCACTCTTTAGTGGTCATGGTCTTTTTGAGCATATCCAGACAGATGGGACACATCAGCTCACTATGGAGACTTCGGGGAGATATGGCAATTTCTGTTCCATCCATGATGGCTTCCTGCCAAACGACAAGAAGTAAATGGGCAAGACCACCGCCACCCATCACACACACACACACACACACACACACACACACACACACACACACACACACACACACACACACACACACACACACACACACACACACACACACACACACACACACACACACACACACACACACACACACACACACACACACACACACACACACACACACACACACACACACACACAGAGAGAGTGGGGCAGCCGTGGCCTACTGGTTAGTGCTTCGGACTTATAACTGGAGGGTTGCCGGTTCCAACCCCGACCAGTAGGAACGGCTGAAGTGCCCTTGAGCAAGGCACCTAACCCCTCAGTCCCCGAGCGCCACTGTTGTTGCAGGCAGCTCACTGCACCAGGATTAGTGTGTGCTTCACCTCACTGTGTGCTGAGTGTGTTTCACTAATTCACAGATTGGGATAAATGCAGAGACCAAATTTCCCTCACGGGATTAAAAGAGTATATATACTATACACACATGTACTGTTACTGTGTAAAAGTACTCGTCTTGATTTGGATTTGGATCCTTAAGGGTCAGTCATTTTTGCAGAGGTGTATTCATTTCAACATACAGTCAAACAAATATTACCCCTCTCTCTAACCACTGTAACTTGTTTTCCATTGGCTAACATATGATTGGCATCTAGGCATGTCTCTGTTGACTGCCTCATTGCCTTGATTGGTTTGGCGGATATTATTTTTTATGCTTTTGTACTTTTTAACTTGATCTCAACTTCATAATATATCTAATTGGAAATTATATGTGTAGGAAATACAGAAATCACTTAGTTATGTACAAATAGCTGGCATCCCTGAAAAATGTATATCTAAAAAAAATAAAATGCATCTTTTGCAATTGTCAGACTTCAAGTGAAGTGGGTGGACACTTAGTGTAGGGACATGGGAGAATGCATATAAATATCAATATCATTGAGTAAGAATGTATGTGTAATCAGAATGTTTAGGCTCATCCTTTTCAAAATGAGTGGCTTACGGCCCTAATTGAGCTGTCTTAAGTCATATGTACTGGTACTTTACCTGGGGAGTTCTGTGCAACTCATATAAACTCAGCTCCCAGGTCTTACTAGGAGCCTGGATGTTCACTGGGTTTGCCATCTGGTCAGAATAACCTGAGGAACAAGGTAACCCATCAAAAATCCCAGGCTGAGTCAGAGAATGGGATGCAAACAGCAACAGAAAAATTAAGACTTAGTTCTTCAGTGACGTGATACAGAGAATCAATTCAAACTATTTTCAATGTATTGTATTAATTTACTTGTCTGTATTTGATATGTTTACAGTCAATTGTGTGGGTAGGCTTAGGCTACTGGGCATCATTAGAATATAGGCCTAAGTGATTAGGGGATAGCCTACCTGAAGTAGGCGTGCTCTTGCAGGAAGTTATGTCATGTCAATGTTTCAGGTTTTAAGGTTCTTATCAATGCTTATGTCACTTGATAAGTACATACTAACTACATAAATAAGTACACAACTGTTTATAACGCAGAACTTACAATGTCCCAACAAAAATGTTGTAGGCTATCCAACAAAGTGACAAGTGAACATGCATGAACAACAAAGAAACAGAAACAGACAGAAAGTTGACAGTCCTACTGCACAATCCTGCATTCGAGGCAGTTTGCTTATTAACTGTGTCACAGTGTCACCATCATACCCTCACTGAAACGTTCCCTTGAGGTTTAGGCTACTTAAGCTGTCAACAGCTGTGTCGTACTTACTTCAGTGGTTACGTAGAAGAGGTGATGAACAGCTGGCTCGTTGCTCGGCAGTTTACACCAACGACGGGAGAGGAAAATACTCGATCAAAGCGAACTTCTGACGCTTTTGGGAATGATGCAACTCATAAGTACTATACATTTACGACGATAGCTAATTATCTGCAGGTCTACAGTAAGTTGTTAGTTTTGCTTTGCTCAACATTTACCAGCTACAAAACGTGTCACTTTCCGCCGGATACAATCTCTCTGCGTAGACTTCCTTTGTATTCAGTTGGCTATATACCATAGCGACATCTAGTGGTTCTAATTCTGTAAACATTATATAAAAATACGTTCTAGATGTTGGATCGGACCTTCAATTTCTAGCATACATGAAGGAAAGAAAAAATAAATGTTGATTTACAAAATAAGCACAGCAGCAACAACAATTTGACACCATGTGAAAATAACATCAGAACTGTAGCCTACCGAAAGGCAAAATCTTCATCACTTGACCCCTTTGACTATAATGATTCTGCCTGCTTTTGTTGGTCATACACATTGATCCCCCGGGCTAGTGGATGAAATTGTTCTAGTTTTGTATTTGGAACTGCAACTGAAAATGCAACTGATAATAATTTATTTGCAGTAATTATGTAACAGTCAAAATTATTAAAAATGACAACATATATACAAGTGTTCTTTTTATTGTTTTTATTTATTTAATCTAAAAAGAAAAAAACAAGTTTACACAGGATAATCAAGACAACAACACCTAAAGCAATATAGGCTAAATGCAAGATGTCAGTGCCTGTCACTTGATAAGTACATACTAACTACAATGACAAATATGACTGTTAAAGCTGGATTTGTGGCTTTGTCAGAAGATGTTTGAAGTTCTTTTTTGGGGCAGCCACAGATGGCCAAATATCTTTTTAGGAAATATGGCTGCTCTGGGTGACAGGACTAGAACTGCAGCAGGGCGAAGCCCCACCAACCTGTAACTGACAATCTCAGAACAATCCACACACAAGCTACCAAGCAAGGGTTCCACAGGGCTAAATAACCATGGAGATTCTGACGGACTGTGTGTGTATTGTGTGTGTGTGTATTGTGTGTGTGTGTGTGTGTATTGTGTGTGGTGTGTGAGTTTGTAAATAAGGGAGAGAGAGGTGGACACAATGAGAGTCAACAATAATCTAAAAGTTATATTTTGGTACAGGACCTGCCCACCTCACTGTATCACTGTTTACATGTGAGGACATCAGTCACCGGTTGACATTTTGTGTGTGTGTGTGTGTGTGTGTGTGTGTGTGTGTGTGTGTGTGTGTGTGTGTGAGGCGAGCGTGAGCACTGTGTGGGGGATTAGCCCCAGTGTGTGTCCAGCAGTGATTTGCTTGGTCAGTGCGCCTGTTGTGTGCTCACTCAGGCCATTAGCATATTAATGCTGGCTTCCTCTTGATCTCTCTCTCCCTCTCTCTCTCTCCCTCTCTCTCTCTCTCCGTCCCTTCCTTCCTTTATCGCATTCCCTCTTGCTACATTATTGCCTTGTCATTTTAAACATACTCTTTCATCTGGGGCCCACTTCGAAAACCTTAACTTTTCTGGAAAACTCCAAGAAAATTGTGATTTACAAAATAAAATCCCTATTAAAAAAAAAGACAAATTATCCCAATTCAAAAAATAAAATCAAAATTTCCTTTCCAAAGTGTCCCTCCAAATCCAACTTTCTGTCTTCCTCTGCCTCTTTCTATTCTAATCCCACTTTCGCGGGGCTGCACCCCTCCTCTGCGTCTCACCCCAATCCCCCTCTTTCTCTCACTTTCTGTCTTTCGCTGGCCCCATTCTTCACACACGCACACACTCTCATTCATTCCCATTCTCGCTCACTTCCCACCCTTTTCCTTTGAGAGGCGCTGAGGGAGACGGACAGCCACTGGGAGAATGGCAACAGACGCAGAAGTAGGTGAAAATACACAAACGGCAGAACAAATCAGACATGTCCAACTGGCCTCTGTAGAGATAAGTGTTTTCAACACTCACCCCCACCCTCTCTCTCTCCATGGCTCTTTCACTCCCCCACTCACTCTCTCTCTATCTCTCTCTCTCGTACTCTGTGTTCACTCTGCTTGCTCAACTTCTTTCTTCCCGGCACTGGAGTGTCACTCCAATCCCACCTCCTGGGTCCCAGGCTCTGAGCCGACAGGAAGCCCTGCTGAGTGCTGGGTTGTGTGCTATGCTGTGCTGTGCTGTGGTGGGGCGTTTCTTTTTTTTTTTTTTTTTTTTTTGCTGTTCTCGCTGCTACTCACCACACAAAAGGCCAACATGGCCACAGAGAGGCCTCCTCCAGAAGACTGTGTGTCCATGCGGCCGTCCCCTTCTGGAAGAGCTGGGGACCGTCGGGGGCGTGATGTCCATCCACAACTCCTGCTTTCACACTGGTATACACAAGAATTGCGTTTGGACAATCAGCTCCAGACGTCCAGTTTCAGGACAGATGGGATAGGATGGACGGCCTCGGACGCTGGCACGGCGGATGGATGTACGGACGGCTGAACAGTCTAATAAAAGGGTCGAGGAGGAGAGGGGTAAGGACCGCTTTGGGGCTTAGGCTCAATAACTGGCTGACCCTCACAGTCACAGAAGCACAATGGATATCGGAGGAAGGGTCAGCACACAGGGCAGCAACAGAGTGACCTTCACAAAAGGCTCCTCGCCCTCACAGGGATCAAAGGAGAGAGGCTTAAATAATAACTTGGCATGCCAGCATGGTCCACACAAAAGAGACACTAAAACAACAGAAAAGTGAAAAAAAAAGAAAATACAATGACAGGAGAGCCCTAAGAAAGAAAACCATAAAATGTATTCTTTCTCAGATGTGCTGGTTTGGAACAGGCTGTCTGATAGCAAGTGTGCCAAAACTTAGCTAAAAAAGTCACTTATTTATACTATCACATCAACTAATTTTGCCTCAAGTTTAGAATCAAGTATTCCAATACAACGTTTTTACAAAACATCATCAGTATATGTAAACTTTTTGTGCCTAAAATATATGCTAAAAACTTAAGCTACAAATAAAATGACTTCAAATGTTTCAAATAATTCACCATTGAATAGTTGAATGAACAATTGGCCTACAATGAATCAGCACATGGCCACTGTTACTGCTGTCACTCACTGCACACTGGATCCCAAAAGTTGGTCAGCTGCAGCCGTCCTTCTGCAGCACCTGCTTGACCCCTTCAGGTCAGAGTTTGGGAGCAGCAGGCCTCCCCACGAGCTGGAGGTTACTACGATGGCACCTGCTTTCCTCAGAGAAAACGCCTCAAAATACACTAAATACGGCAAGAATGATACATGCGGTGTATGTACAAAATGTACATACAGATAGAAAACACTGCAATGATATTCTGTAGCAGGTGGACAAGCGTCTTCTTTCTGATTTGCCAAGTAAAATTGAAAAAAAAATAATAAAATAAAAAAAATAAAGTTTGTGTGACCAGCAGTGCCACACAGAGAAAGGCTTTCAGTTTTTTTTTCAAGAGGGAAAGAATGCTAAGACCTAGGCCTACATTAAATACTGTGTTTCATGGAAGACTCAGCAAAAGAACAAAAAACCCTCTTTGCAGAAAATCCCTCGTTTGCCGGGAACATCCTCAGTTCTTGTTCATCCATGACTTCTTGCTGTTCTTTTCCTCCTTCCCTCGGACCTTGGAGTTTGCAGGGTGATCTCTGAAACACCTGCCCTACTTTGTCCATCTCTCCTGTGGACTTCTGCTTAGGCTGTTTTTGCAACTTCTTCCTTGTGTGTCTTGGACACTTCTGCCCGCTCCTTGCACTGTCCCCCCAGTTTGCTTCTCGCTGCCTTCCTCTCTCCCTCCCTCTTTCCCTCCCACTCACCCACCCACCAACCCTCTCTCTCCTCTCTCTCCTTCTTTCTCTCTCCCTCTCTCTCTCTATCCTTCTCATTTCATGCAGCACTGGGGTTACCTAAGAAACTGGGCCTCAATGGAGAAAATCTCCTTTGGCACAATGAATTGAGCAAAAGGGGAGGGAGGGGAGAAATGAGAGAGAGAGAGAGGGGAGGGGGGGAGGGAGAGAGGGCTGGGCAGAGAGGGAAAGATAGTGATGCAGATGCTGGATGGAGTGATTGCAAATTCAAAAAACTAAATAAGTGGCTGCACTTGTGTGATTTCAGGGCCTGTGGCTCTGTGGTGTTGCAAAGAAAGCATAAGCTATGGTCAGTCCTTTGATAGGAGCATCATTTATACTACTCATTATATACATAATGTGTTTTATTCAGTGGTAGTCAAAGTCCAAAACTTTTTTGGCAGAAAATTAGCTTTTGCACCATGAAAATGCCTCTATTGATGTTTAAACTACCACTAACACATAAAGTACCACTGGGGTTGATGTGACACAACAGAAATGTTTGTAAAGACATTCAGTGAAACATGTGGGAAACAGTATGTTGAGAGAGAGACTTCATTAGCTGAGTGTGTCCTCACATTGTGTGCTTGTTTTCTTGTTTGTTCCCTGTTGGGTTAAAGGCCATCAAGCTCTTCTGAGGGACAAGAGGAAGTGTTTCCGACACCTTGTGCTTTTTTGGTTTTTTTCAAGCAACCCCACAAGGGCCATAAACTGGAACTGGGCTTAGTGAAAAGAAACATGAAAACAAACACACACAGAAACA
Source organism: Alosa alosa (assembly GCF_017589495.1). Lineage (NCBI taxonomy): Eukaryota > Metazoa > Chordata > Actinopteri > Clupeiformes > Clupeidae > Alosa > Alosa alosa. The sequence continues at coordinate 12,396,467 of NC_063208.1, forward strand.
CACACACACCTATACAATACCCATAATTACTTCTACTTAGGGGCGAGACAAACTAGGAAACTGAACAGACACCAAATGATGTAATAAATATAATATTTCTTTACATAGATATTCTTTAGCAAAGCATAAATGTCCAAAGACTTCTCTGGTAGTCTACCTCATATATACCTGTGACTGATATAAATAATTATTACACTGCACTGAGTTTCTGCTAGCCTCCTCACAGCACATGTCCTCATAGCTGACTGTGATTTGGTTTCCTGCCGGATAAGCCAACTGCATCATGTCGTCCAATGCGATAACAATATCTGAACCGTATTTCCATGTGCATGTCTATGTTGCATGCCAAGATGAATCTGCAAGGCTGTTGGTAATGACTTTATCAGTCTGCATGACCAGAGACCCTGCAGTGGAATGAATTGTGCGATTGGGGTGCGATGGGGGTGAGAGGGGTGGAGGAGAAGAGGGGGGGGGGGGAGGTGGGGGATCCAGGGGGCAGATTGTCCGCGGCTCGGTTGAATGAAGTTATTTCCAAGGCCCTGTCCATCTGTTACCGTGGTAGCCGTGGCCGCGCTGTTGCCATGGCGAGGTCCACACAAAAGGGCGTGGCGTGGGAATGAGTCCAGGGGTCAGGAGTAAGGGTTAGGGGTCAGAGGTTATAGGCAGCTGGACAGCACAAGAGAAGATGAGGGTGAGAAAAAAGGGAGGGATTTCTTGGGCTTTTTTGCAGGGCTCAATCGACTGGACAGCACACTGGACATTAGCATTGAACTGTGCAGTTAGATGAAAGTGTGTGTGTGTGTGTGCGTGTGCAGGCGTGTTGGTGTGTAGGCGTGTGAGTCTGTGTGTGTGTGCAGGCGTGTGAGTGAGTGTGTGTGTGTGTGTGCGTGTGTGTGTGTGTGCAGGCGTGTGAGTTTAAAAAAGAGGCCCACCGATGCTGCTCTATAGGAGACCTCACATATTAGGAGCAATAGCCACTGCTGCCTAATCGTGCATAGCATTTGACAGGCAATTGACTCTGGTCAATGTCTTCACAAATGCGTCTATTGAGGGCAGCTTGGAGGTGTGTGTGTGTGTGTGTGTGTGTGTGTGCTTGCATGTGCATACAGGGGCTTTAAAACAGATAAGTGATACTTGGAGAAACAATTGGACATTTGCAAATGTTTCATTCCGGTCTGGTCCTTTGAATCAGAAAATTCTCACTGATGGCACAAAAGACAAGAAACCTTAAATATCACAATTGCTCAATGTTGCAAAAACGTTAAGGATTTAATATAGATTCAATAGCTGGAATAAAACACAGATTACAGCAATGAGATTACCACCACAGATTATTGAGACCTAATCTCAAAATATGATGATTTGAACAATAAGTAAATTACATGATTTAAATGAAAACAAAGGTATTAAATCCACTCAGCCACTGTATCAGTTCATATCATACATGCACACATACCTGCTTAGCAAGCTTTTGATATAAGGCCACACCATCCATCCCCAGCAAAGCGCTCAGTTGGCTTTGGGTGGATGGCACAATGGGGAGAGGCTGAAGGTAGCAGGGGGTTGATCTGTATGAAACGGGTAGCGATAATAGGATTAAGGGCAGCCGTGGGAGAACACGGCAGTTTTAGTCCAATGCTCCGTTTGACACCTTTTGTGGATCAGCAGAAACTGTGTTCACAGCAAGGCCATGCGCCACAAAGGCTTTGAATGTGGTGTTGTAGCGACAGATATGCTCCAAAGGGAGAGACAAGGGGCGCAACTTCCTCCGTGACCGAAAAAATGACACACACGGCAACATGATATCTCAATCTCTGAGACTCCGATTTATGAATTGTGGCGATACTTTCACGAGAAATCATTTTCTCATGTCACACCATTAAAATAGCTTATCACTTGAACACTTCATGTCCTGCAGTGTTTAGTTGAGAAAAGAACCCAAATATTTTTAACTTCACCATTTGTGTTTGCTGTCAACCAACTGAAAAAGCATGTCTTTCGACATATATTTTAATCTGATGTACACTATTAAAGTTTAAATGGATTCATCTGCACTGTGTAGAACATTAAGAAACATTTATTGATTTTGTATTTTATCTTTTGCAGCCATAGTGTTTGATTCCAAAGGGTTCACCTGAAGAGAATTAACATCTACAAGCCATCTTGTAACCAGTAATACGCAGGACTATGCAATATACCCACTTAAAAAGCATCAACATCTCAGTATATCCACTTAAAATATAGGCAAGGATACATACTAACATTTGGGGTCGATCACAGTACCCATTACAGCTAACTACTACATCACATATATCCACTACAGCCGATTAGACTACACCCCTGCTTGTAACCAAATGTGCTACACAGATAGTCATTCCATGCCAACCGCTGCTGGCACTGCAGACCGGGACATTGACCAAATATTTTACATCAAAGACAAATTAGTATCTCATCAGGGTGTGAGGAGGAGAGTTCAAAGATCACACCTCATCCCCAGATTGATTACATCCTTGGGCTGCACAGTGCTTCACAGTATGTCTACCATCAGAGCCTGTCTTTTGCTGTAGACATTTGACCAAGATAGTTTCAAGTTGTTACATTACATGGAGTCTTATGATACATCCCAATGCCACATCATCTTTAGCATACAGTAATTTCCTGTGTATTAGCCGCATTGTGTATAAGCCGCAGGACAGTGTTTTATGCAAGTTAAAAGAATTAAACCATATTAATACTATATGAACTGCCCCCGTGTATTAACCTCATAGCTGAAGAAATTTTGCAAAACAATGTATAAGCCGCAGTTAATAGTTGGGAAATCACGGTAGTCATCCTTAACTGAGCATGATTTTCTTCAATAGATACTGAAATGCACAACTGAGTTTTAAACCTTGTAATTTACTCATATATGAGAGGGTTTGCACATTGTCACACAGTATCACAATTTGTCAAGCAGACTGCTTAATGTGTTCAACACAGAAAATATTAGATACTGTTTCAATAGTACATGCCGAGATGTGAGATGTGTAATGCTGAAATGTTCTTTTTTTATTTTCAGTGAGGTCTTTGATAACAACAGCCCAGAAAATCATAATTAAGACACTGAACATAGGATCCGAAATGACTGACAACAATAGTATATATCCTTTTATACACAACATAGTCAAATGACGCTCATCATTCTGGCTGACTTCACCAAGAAAAGACATTTGAATGAATAACCTAAACTTTTCAACATGTTAGATCACTAGATAGATAGATAGATCACTCAAAATTATTTAGATCCCTCAAATCAGGTTAGGCAACTATTTCACATTTTGATAGTCTAGTTGGAGCTAAAGGCTGTTGCACCCCCTGATGAGAGTTTTTGTGTTGCCTCTGTTGGCTCCATTTCTTGACTCTGAGATTACATATATATCGGACCTATTGGACACAGGGGGCTTTCAAGAAACATACATGCCTGAAAGTATATTATTAATATAAAATAGCATATTATGTTATAGATTATTATTTATCTGTAATTTAAAAGAGAAACAACAAAATGGGAGTACTTAAAAACTTTTGTTTGTGAAATTGTGTGGCACTTGTTCAGTGCTGGCAAAGCACTGAACAGACAGATCACACCACACGCCTGTCTTGACAGCCAGTTTTCTGTTGCTCTAACCTTCTGACATGCTTTGGTATCATTCCCAGACAACACAGAAGGTCTGATAAATCAGAACCAGAATAGGAAAACGGTTGTGGAAAAAAAAAAAACAAATGACTAAAGAAAGAGCAGCCCTTTTTTTTATTTGGAGGAGAATTGATTTAGCATCGAAAGGCTCTGATTTTTCAGACCACCGTCATGCTATTGAGTGCTGTCAGAGGTTGATAGAAAAAAAAAAGTGTGAGAACCCCCCACCTCGACCTCCAGAAAAGAGCGGTGCATATGATTACCAGGGGCTAGGGTTAGGCTCTTGAGGGCCACAGACCAAAGCAGAAAGGGAACGTTTACCTTGAACTCAGGCCGGTCTGTCTCCAGGGCGGGGTCTGCGATTGTGGAGGGGTCTGGCAGGTCAGAGGGGGAGGTTGGGGGGTGGACTGGGCTGGGCTGCGGGCTGCCCTCGGGGTCATGGGGCTACCCGAGGGGGGTGAGAGAACTGGGTGGGAGGGGTGCTGGAAGATTTTCAGGGGGCAGATGCTCAATATGCAGATGTCTGTAATCAAATCGGGTGGGGATATTCAATTGGCCGTCGTGATTAGCATTATCACAATGGGGACCCCCATTCCTGCCTATTGCTCAGGGGTCAACCGAGTGCCCTGGCGAGCCTCAGAGACAGAAGGCTGGAGAGATGTGAACTTGAAGGAGAGTGGACAGACAAGGGGAGAATATGAAGGTGCAGGGCCAGCCAGACCAACAGAGCGGACCACAAGGGCAGAGGGCCTCCAGACCAAGCCTGGCTGACCAGATGTTCAAACTTGTTATTCTGCTTTAGATAAAAAGAACCCCAAAAGGATCGAAAGGATTGAGTCTAGACACAGAAATGGACTTGGACTCTGGTTAGTGTGATGTGAACCCAGGCATTTTCTTGTGTGCTTAATAATTTGGATCAAACTTCAGTGTGACTATGATGAAACCGGGATAGATGTTTGTTTGTTTGTCCTAGCAGATGCTTTTGTCCAAAGCGACTTACAATGACATCAATAAACATTACATTAACATTAAAATTATCAGTTAGTAGTCATATGGTCTAAATAAAAAAATGGCAATTAGATCAGTATCACACTGACATCATGACTCCCTTAAAATCTACTCAACTAATTCACTTTTCACTTCCTCTAAGATTTCATATGTCCAACAACATACTGTAAACTTTCAATAAAGTGAAATGTGGTGCAAAACACAACAGGGAGTTACGGGTAGAACTATTAACATGCAGAGCTATTTTACCGCAATACAAAGCTGTCGTCTTTTCAGTCATTTGAAAAAAGGTTTGTGAAGATGTGTTTTAATTTGAGGGAGAATATATATATTTTTTCAAAATAGAGACTAATATATTATTTTGAAATGAGCAAATAAAATAAAATGATAAGACATTTTTTGAATTCTTATATGTGTAAAAAGAGATGTTCAGGATTATATTATAATTAGACAGTTAACCATTTCTGATGGTGATTATTGATCTTTTTTAGATGTGTCTGATTTTCATCAAATGGCTATAAAGTGGCTATATATATTTGGAAAACATGGGCAAAAACTATATCACATGCTGCCGTGTTACACTTGCAAATGACAAATGAGAAGAACTTTTCTAACAATTCCACCAACTTCTAAGCAATCTGACTAATACCTCCCATTAAGGACTTTGTGGTTGTAGTTGAACCTCCTGCTGGTCTATGTTGAACGAGTTGCAGCTGGTTTTAGGCAACCAGAAGAAAGGGTGAAATATCAATTATGTTTGTTTTTGATAAAATTTGCATCAACCTGTGTGGCCTGCCAAAGGATGCTGTTTCTGATGACCCAGGGAAGTTTTTTCTGTTTTCTTGAACGAATACCACATACAATTTTATCTTTCTTCTAGAACTCTGATAGCTTATCTTTAAACCTCTGAAAATAGTAAATCATCCATCTTGTTTTCAGATAGAACTTTCAGTGTTGCCAGCATTCGTGTACTGAGAGGGAAAGGATTCCATTTAGCCTTCCAGAAGCCATTTAAATAGGTTGCTGATTGAAATTAGTTACCAATCAAAAATGATTTGGTACTCCTTTATTGAATCATGCTAGATCACCCACAAGCACACTGTGGATTTTTTTTATTTAATTTATATAGTATATTTAGTATTTAGTTTTGTTAGTTTTTCTTATCTTCTACTGTCTCTATTGTACAGTGGGGCTTTGTTATGTTTATACTTATATTTACCATTTCTGCTGTAAGTGCATGTTGTGTGTGATGTCTGTGCTACTGAGACCTTGAATTTCCCCTTGGGGATCAATAAAGTATCTATCTATCTATCTATCTACTTGAATTTGGGTTTTAGAATTTTATGTTAGATTTGAGGGGAAAAGACTGTTAAAGGGACACCAGGCAACGTTTTCGTGTTAATTACTCATCTTCGTAAGTCGGTATATGGTTAAATGACTCATTACAGGGCGAATGAAGACTCTCTCGCCCGCCCCTACTGCCTGTAGGAAGAATATCCCGCTTGCAAGTTCAGTCTATCGTACCCGCCGACCGAAGCAGGATCAGTTTACATCCTGCATACAGCACAGAGGCAGGCTAACGAAACGCTAGCGATTATTGCAAACGTGTGTATAATGGCAGAGCCAGCGAAGAAGCAGCGAAAACCCTTGACGGAAGATGCAAAGAAAAGGAAAAGAGCTTCGGACCAAGCGAGGGGGAGTTTCGTAGAGAAAAAGCATCAGTGGCGGTTCTAGGATTTTTCTGAGACAGGGGCCATAAAGGGGCCACATCATACACTGAGGGGCCAAGAACCGTCAACATCCATACAAAGAAAATCACTTGTTCAGTAAGGCAGAGGCACGTTGTCTACGTGATATGCAGGACTATACGCAGTATACCCAAAGGCCATATTGCAACGCTTTTTGGGCACTCATCGGGCATCCTATTCGGCAGAAATGTGCATGCGCAAGGCTTCACGACACCAATCTTGCTCCAGGTGCGAGTTCACAACACATGATTGGCATGATGTCTTCACAACACACCATATGATTGGCTCAATGTATTCACATCACACCACATGATTGGCTCAATGTATTCACATGTTGACGTTTTGCCGAGGAAGGGGTGGGATATGTGTATTGGCGTTACAAACTAGCCCCATGCATTTTTATGGAGGATTTTTTGAGTGCTGTGTCTCCTCATTAGAAAGTCTCTGGTATACCCACTTAAAAAGCATCACCATCTCAGTATACCCACTTAACACAGACAAGGATAGGTATTAATATTTGGGGTTGATCACAGTATACCCACTACAGCTAACTAGACTACACCACAGCAGTAAGGTGCATACATTTCACCAGTCTTACCTTGTTCAAATACTTGAATGCTAAATGCTAAAAAACAAAAAAGCCAATACAATTCTTAACAATTTTCCCATTTATTTATAATGTGCATTGAAAACACAATATAAAACTAAAATATAATAGACACTTCAGTGGAAATACATTAATATTTTAAACAGAAATCATACATCATCATACACACATTTTTCGTTCAATTAAACAAGTTTTACTTTAAAGGAGAATTCCGGTGTGATATTGACCTAAAGTGTATTGAAACATGATACCGAGTGTGAACGTATGTCTCATAGCCCATCTCGGCTTGTCCCCTGCACTCTGGCAAAATCTGGCGCTAGTTAGCCGATGCTACCAACAGCTTTTTCAATAGTGGTGCTTCGGCATCGGGCTAGCCATGCAAATAAATCACCCATTTACGAGGCTCAATGTATCTCCACACTTCATTGGTAGACTTCCGAGGGCCCTGACATTTAAAACGAGACATTGAGAACTTTGAAAAAGCACTGGTAGTTTACTTACAAGACGATTTATACAGACAGTATCTTCACGAAGTTTAGCGTTTGCAGCCATCTTGAATTTAGTCACGATAAGTTGAGCAACGAGTAAGAATGAACAGGTATGATAAGGGATCAGATTCCAAAAATAATTCAGTGGAAATGCATGGATTCCAGTTTCTTCCAGTAGCAGCAACTAGAATCCATGCAAGGTAAGGCGCACTAGCGCATGTAATATTATTAATTTCGGACCCCAAACAAACAGGATGTCCATTTCTCTGCATTTCATATAACACCATTTCAAACACTTCATACATTACCTTTCCATACATAAAATCTATCAGCATGCTAACAAACAATCAAACCTAACTCAAGTAACCTAACGTTAAGTTAATGTTAACAGTTCACTGACTAAGTCAGTTAACAGTTCACTGCAAGCTTGCTGCTGCTTCGTAATTTAATTGACAAACTTTAACATATTGTGACAGCAACAAATAAACGTCCCTTTCACATAATGATGATAACCAACATAGAGATTTGTGACTCACCAAGAAACTTCTGTGGAGGATGAAACGCTGTCATCGGTTCTTCACGTTAGAATTCTAGCTGATACTTTCGTTAGCCAAATGTATCGGTCCTTCACGTTAGCTGATACTCCCGTGAGCCAAATGTATCGTTTCTTCACATTAGCAGAGACATTTCTGGTTAGCCAAATGTATTCTTTCTTTTACAGTTCACTGTGTGCTTTAGCTTTCAAGCTTCAAAGGTGCATTACTGCCACCAGTTGTTTGGGAATGGAATTGCATCTCTGATCGTTGTTCTCAACAAGTTTGACACTTATTGATGATTGACGGTACAGGGGCCAGTCAGGGGCCAATGAGATTTCAGATGGGGCCCGGGCCCCTGTGGCCCCGCCCCTGAAAAGCATCAAGCTTGCCTGGTGCCCGTTTAATGAAGAATATTCAACTGAAATAGGATTTGAAAACACTAACAGCATAAACACACAGGTTATTATTGATAATCTTTTAGGTTTCATTGCATCTTAGATTGAGATGCTTTTCAAAACTGAGTGAAACACAATGTCAGCACATAAAAAAAAGTTCTACGGAAACTGTTTAAATCCCACTGTCAGGCATTTTCAAGAATCTTTGTTATATTCGGTAATATTGTAGTTGTGAAGGCTCCATCAAACTTAAAATGTTGGAAAAATAGTATTTCCCTCTAATCTAAAGGAGATGATATGTTGTCAAATTAGCAAAGACGTGAGGATTTCCAGGCAAATTATGGTGCCATTAACAGTATTACGAACATTTTCACACCAGAGATGAATGAAGATCCAGCCAGGCACAGAAAAAATATGGAACATAGTTTTATTTACAATGATGCATATCGAGGGAGAGACAGCCTTCACAGACATCCACCAGCTGTTCGAACTAAACAATCAAATAGTCATCTTTCCAGGTTGCAAAGAGTGTTGGTCATCTCAGTACGTGAACCACACTGAATCCGACCCTGATTAGGGCCAACCTGGATATCCAGAGAATATAACAACTCATGCAGGGGATGGATGTCCTGTGTGTGAATGTCTGCATCTGTGTGTGAATGTGTGCATGTGTGTCCCTGTGTGTGTGCATTTGTGTGTGTGTGTGTGTATGTGCCTTTGTGTGTGTGTGTGTGTGTGTGTGTGTGTGTGTGCACATGCATGCATGCACATATGCACATGCACACATCCACAAGCAATGATCATCAGGGTCCAAGTCATTGAAATGTGTCAGTTGCAGCACCCTGTATGTAGCCTAGAAATCTAGACGCGCCCCTAGCGGCCGCAAATTACATTTGCTGCCAGGACTAGTCTAGCAACTCTCCGTTGGCTTGTGAGCTCCAGAAATCGAAACTTAATCAGGCCAATGAAATCGTGTATAGAGTCGTTAGGTGGGCTTAACATAATGATTGATGGCAGAGTTGCAACGGTTTGGCTTGAATTCCCTGCTACTTGAAAACAAATAAGATTGATGTTGCTGCTGGCGAACAGTGTGACACGAGTTAAGCTTTTATTTAGTAGGCAAACGTTTGAACTAGCCAACTAGCTCCGCTGGTGGGAAACGCATGGGACTCATAGCGCTGCCGCTGTCCTATTGCGTGCAGAGGGAATTTGAAAGACAACTGATTATCCCGCCCCTCGGACTGAGCACTGCGAACGGTGAGTGCCCAGACCCTACATTTTAATGTGGCTCGTCAGGCTACCCTGTATGGACAGAACATCACAAAATTTGGATGTAATCTAAAGCATAGTACTGAGGCAGCATGCTAAATTTCAAACTTCAAACTTCAAACCTTCACATCACAACATATTGGCATAAAATTGCTTTGGTTGCTGAGTTCTGTTTGGCAGTTGGCGGCAAATTTGTTGAGTGAACCAAATTAAATTTAAGGAGATGTGAGATGTCAAGTGTAAGCTTACCAAAGTTCTAAACTATAGGTTAAAGGCATTTTACCATAATATAACAGCTTCTAAATAATTTTGATGGTAAACTAACTTGTAATAGGGAGAATTGCATGCCTTTTGCAGCCTTAGCCCACCTGCCTAGGGAGAACCAGTCTTACAACTTGCTGTCCCCCGACCTGGAGAATCATGAATTGATTTACAGCAATTGTGCAATAGCCCATATTTCTATTTAATCACATTTATCAGGGATTCCTAATGTTTGTTCCCACTTTGCCTAAACTTTACAAACTGATAATAAATTACATTGGCAGTCAGGAAACAATGTATCTAGGCCTACCTTTGCTGTACATTCTCGACTGCAATTTCTTTATATATATTACCACAGCCACTTTCGATTTTGAGACTATAAAGCATCATCCCCTTTTTGTCGCTGATTGGCCCGTCACCCTTTGTGCCTAAGGAAACGTTAGTATATTGTCGTGTGCCAGACTAGTGTCTCACTGAAAGGAGATTCTAGGTGGCCAGGATAGCCCCCAGGTTCTTAAAGCTTCCATTCTTTACCAGCCTAGTAATACATGCTAAATTTCATGTGGGCCAGTGTTCCAGTATCCCAGGAATCAGTAACCAAAAAGTTGATTGGTTGTCACAGGCATCGGGTTTTGAATATGGGTCCAAAAAGCAATGCATTTGTGAATCATGGGCTGAAGATCATCTGTGCCAAGTTTCGTGAAAATTGGAGAAACTTTATTACCCATGAAGACTTTTGAGGGTTTTTGATGAAATTCAATATGGCGGATGGCCCAACATGGCGGATATTGACATCATGGGGTGCGTCGAGTTCGGCCTCATCTAAGGATTCCAACTATATCTCGATGTTAGAAATCGGGCATACGGTTCAAAGGTTAAGTGCATAAATGCAATGTGGACTTTGACCCATTTGTGGCGCTAGACAGCCTTTGGTTCAGACCTGAAACTTGGTGAAAGGAATTATGGGACTATCCCGAATCAATGTGCCAAATTTCACAACTTTTTACTGTACGGTTCTATGGGCTGCCATAGACTTACATTGGAGAAGAATAATAAGAAAAGGTACAAACACTAATGGTGCCTCGCAGCTTCGCTGCTTGGCCCCCATAATTAACCTATGACAAAACCTACATAACCGAGCAGTGCTAGCAGCTGCCATCATTAACAATTGTCAATTTATTTGTGCTAGCATTTTCCCAAATTAAGCTTTATCAAACCAAGTATGATGGCTAGAATGATGCATGAATAGGAAGGAGGTCAAGTATTTAATTTTCATGTGGATATCTACATTTACACAGAAACACTTTACTTTCTGTGATCATACAGAATGTGATACAGCGACTCATGATCCATCTCAAGCTTTTAACAATGGTTGAATGTTGGTTATAGCAGGAGTATCACAAGTTTTACACACTGCAGATAAATCAGTAAGTGCTACTTAAGAGTTTTAAGATGGATCAGAAACAAAGAGCTTCAGACTTGGCAGAGTTTCAGGCTTGACCAGTGAAGAAAGCCAAACATTCACTTTGTAATAATTCAGAACAGATTCAGACTGGTTAACCTTAATTTTCTGATTTGAGCAGTTTAAAGGGACACCAGGCAACGTTTTCGTGTTGATTACTCATCTTCGTAAGTCGGTATATGGTTAAATGACTCATTACAGGGCGAATGAAGACTCTCGTCTCGCCCGCCCCTACTGCCTGTAGGAAGAATATCCCGCTTGCAAGTTCAGTGTCGAAGTTCAGTGTACCTGCCGACCGAAGCAGGATCAGTTTATATCCTGCATACAGCACAGAGGCAGGCTAACGAAACGTTAGCGATTGTTGCAAACGTGTGTATAATGGCAGAGCCAGCGAAGACGCAGCGAAAACCCTTTTCGGGCAACGGAGGATGCAAAGAAAAGGAAGAGAGCTTCAGACCGAGCGAGGGGGAGTTTCGTAGAGAAAAAGCATCAAGCTTGCCTGGTGTCCCTTTAAATTCGAACTTACTATCTCTAGTACTAATTAGCCTGACCCAGGGTTGGTACACCTGCAGACATAATCATGTTCTAAAATCCCTTTTTAGTTAGTGATGCGCCGATATATCGGCAGGCTATCGGTATCGGCCGATATGGCCCTTTTTTGCTGCCATTGACCATCTGTGAAACGGACAATATTTTCAAATTAGCTGGCCATGACTAAATCGCTGATAAGTGTCGCCAACTTATTCTAAGGGTGCAGATCTGAAAACTTTCCATAGGGAGTAGAGGGAGTGGCACATTCAATTTTCTTTCTTCTCGCTCTCCTCTAATTTTCTTGTTGGAAAAAAAATGAAATGTATTTTGAATACTTTTTGGCCAGCAAAGGTATATCAAAAACAATGTCAATAAAATTATCGGTATCGGCCAAAGTGGAATTTTAAAGATTGGTATCGGCCCAGAATTTCAATAGCGGTGCATCACTATCTTTAGTTAAAGACAGGGACAGTAAATTCATTTGTGTGAGAGAGACAGAAACGTGGTTATCAGGCGCATACAAACAATACAGGAAGATGGGGCAAAACACAGGATTGAAAACTGCTGGTGGATGTTGGAAGGCAATTGCAAATTCCACTGTGTATAATTGACTGTTTTGAGACCAGACATGGTGTTGTATTGAGTGTGAGCGCATTGCTTACTTTATTAAGCTAATTATTCAAGATGTGATGGAAGATACTGAAAGGAAGAGGTTAAGGTATACAGAACTGGTGGAAGAAACAAGTGAACAAGACCAGTGGAGATATTATAAGGGGCTTTGGGTTGGGAGAAAGTGCAAACATAATGAGTCGTCTTTGTCCCTTGTCCAAAAAGCCCAGTGAGCCCAGTCAGATATCATATCAAGAAACAGTCTTCAGCTTTGGAGAACTAGCCTGGCCCCACCTACCTAGATCTTATTTCAGGGAGATCTAGTCTGGAACACCATAGTTCATAACCATTTCCCTCAAACAACAAAAATGTCAGGCCAATCGATTTGCGATGAAAGGGGAAGACGAAACCAAAATGTATTGTGATAAACAGAAGCAGCAACAACTGGAAACGTCAAAAAATGCAGACATTTGTTGACAGCAAAGGTAGACCCACGTACATTGTTTCCTGACTGTTGGTGCTGTTTATTGTCAGTTTGTAAAGTTTAGGCGAAGTAGGATGTAACAGAATCTTTGATCAATGTGATTGGTAAGGCAGGACTAATGATTTCAAAGTTAGTCCCAGTCACAATGCAAGTGATAAGATAAGACTTTATTAAATCCCAAACCTGGGAAATGTACTTATCACAACAGCCCAACAATGCATAAATAAAAAGTAAAAGACAAGTATTGGAAATGTTTCCCAATCGAGCGTCACCAGACTGTATTCACTTTGTGAATGAGTTTGTATTTTTCCAGGCTATTAGAGAACAGAAGAGGGTCTGATTGGTTTATCTGCATCTCCATTGAGATAATTAACTCACTGCATTGTGACTTAACTGGGAAAACAGTCATACTGGTGGAACAATGACCTGGTGGTGAACAGACACTCTGGGTGCAGTGCAGGCCATGGGGCTGTGATATCGTGACTCAACACTTCCCTCTCTAGGATAGTAGGGGGAATGACATCAGATGGTCATGCTTGATACTGGTATTTACCATAACTATAGGTACCATAACCATAACCATTTATAGCAAATTACCTTTCAATAAAATAAAAGAAAGTATATGTTCATTCATGCACCTTATAATGATGAGACAAAACTAGTGACTCCATGTCCAACACAAAGAACCACCCTAGAAATAGGAATTCCAGGACTTACAAAGGAACAGGCATGACTTACAAAGGCCTTACAAAGGAACAGATGGCACATTAAGTAACTCTCTTTAATTAAAACTCCTTTGCACTCCTTTACCGTCAAAACCATCAATGTAGCTTACCTTATCACGTCATCTTGTTGCTTTGACTGAGTTAAGTAATGCCAGTGGGTAATAGGCCTATCCAATTCATGTGCAATTACCTACACACTGACATCTATTCTAGTTGACTTGTTTTAAATAGCCATATAAGTTTTATACTGTAGTATATAACATGTCCTTAACAACATGGTCAATGTTTAATACAGTTATTTCCAGACCTAACTGCAGTTGCGGATCATTAGGGGCTTTCTTGCATAACTTGGATCTCTCACGTTTTCAAATTAATTTGACGTCTTTGGACATGCAGGAAAGGTAGGCCTATGCCTTTGGACTGCAGCTCGAAAGGAGCCACTGAGCATGTTCAACACCAAGATAAACCTGGAAATAAGGATTCTACAATATGCGTTTTGCTAAACCAGGGTTTTCAAAAGGGACAGCAGTGGCACATTAACTAGCCTAAGCCCTAGGCCTAACTGTGCGGGTAAAAAAAGAGAGGAATCTCTCATCTCATAAATGTACATTCTACCTTGTCAAGTAATCTTAATTAATCTTAGAGTTAAGTTGTGGGTCAATGGGACAGTGGATATCAAGACATTTTGCCATTAACTTGTCAAGTCTACATCATCTTACTTAACTAGTTAAAGCAACTACATTGATTGAGTTAAGCAGCCAGTCATTTTTACAGTGGATAGGCTATAGGCTAGTGTAGGCTAAACATCCATTGCTTTTTTTTGTTTTGTTTTTTTTACTTATCGGGTCGTCACCTGACATCCAGACAGATCTATATCATATTCCTATTCCACTAATTCAGAGGTAAGTGGTCACAAAAATACTAATTACCAGCTGCTTTCTTGCATAACCCGGATCTCTACGTTTTCGAACTTATGTAATCTCGCGATGCCTCCTTGGTGTATGAGGGTATGCATTCACGCGAGACTCTACACAGTTGACGATATGCCACGTCTTTGAAAGTGCAGCATCCAATCATCAGAACACACAGGTAGAAATAACCAGGATACTGAAGCTTGCATCGTTAGTACAACAGATCCTGTTCCAGACATTGTAAGTAGAACCAGTGTTTATCGTTTGCAAAAAATAAACAGTCGCGTTTCGAGCTTTCCGTAAAATTGCCGCATGCAACATTAACATCTAGTGTCTTGCGGCTAGCAAGTTAGCTTGAACAGCTAAATATCTTTGTTGTTTGCTCTTGGTATTATTGTCAGCTGAGCTTGCAAGTAATCCAGTTAATACTGTCTAATCACGTGTGTGTTTGTTGTTAACGTGAATATCTAATACTCTTACTCATTCAAACTTTATCCAGTGTCACACACCTATTCGTGTAGCGTTTCCGTTTGAGTTACTGTATTGAAAACAGCTTGCATAGACATACGTACAGTAATGTTGGTAGAGTAACGTTGATTGTATTTAGCTTTCCAGTTTCTCTAAAAAGCTACTTGTCTTTATAAATCCACCATTCAACACCATATCAAACCAGAAGAACCTTGTCACAAATTGCAACACACAATGATTCTTTGGAGACATTCGATTTCCTGTGTTTAGAAACGGTCAATTTTTTTCTGTTTTTGTCAGGCAAGATGGCAGGTCTTCGATGCAGTTTGGCACTGAATCTGCTAGCAGTGGCAGTAGTGCTTTTAGCTGCCCAACAGACCAGGGCACACTCCCATTCTCATGGAGACCATGGGCATGGTCATGGCCACGGGCACCATCACCATGGGCACCACCATGGCCACTCTCATGAAGCACCGAAGATGTTTCATGGAGCCAGCAAGTGGAGTGCTGAGGCTAACATCCCAACAGGTGAAGAGGAGATCACTGACCACCATGGACACGCGCACGATCACCATGGACACGCGCACGATCACCATGGACACGCTCACGATCACCATGGACACGCGCATGATCACCATGGACACGCTCACGATCACCATGGACACGCTCACGATCACCATGGACATGCACACGAGCACCATGGACATGCACACGAGCACCATGGACATGCACACGAACACCATGGACACTCCCATGACCATGCTCCTGAGCTAAAGCAGGAAGCTGAGGCAGAAAAACGTGACTTGGTGGAGCTGTGGATGCAGGTACAACTTACTCCTCTGCTTCCTAATGAGCTATCAGTGTGAATCAGTGAAAGTGGACTGGGGAAGTGTGTGTGTGTGTGTGTGTGTTTGTGTCCAAACTTTGTGTTTGTCTTCTTTTGTGTTTGTGTGATTGATTTGTAGATTAATATTTATTACTGGATGGAACAATATCTGATTTAACTGGACACTGATAGCTGCAGCAGCTGAAAAGGGTGTCAACCTGTGACTGTAATAGTCAAAGACGAGAGAAAAGTCTCGCTGCTCATCCTTCTGTAAAGAGATTGTGCCCTCCCTCAGGGAGTGCAAACAAAATGGCTGCAATCACTTTCAGTAAGCCTGGCATGAATTTAGTGGAAGAAATGCTTTGCCTAGAGAGGCATGTTACACTCGGATACTAGATCAAATATTGGCGCTTGAATGCCTTGTTCATAAGTGTGAGGTGAGCCAATGACTGGGCCGCACACTCTGGCTGTTTTGCATTCTTAAACCCTGAGGTCTTTGTTGATATGGTGAAGGTTTGCAGTGTTTTGATTTAATTACATTTCTGCCATTTATTTTTAGGACATTGCGAAATCCTGAAACCTCCAAATTGCAGGCCAAAACCCACAGTACTACAATGAGTAAACTCTCAAAATAGGCAAAATAGTGCAATCTTTGACCAAAACCAGATACAATGGGTCCTATTCTCTCCGAGCCTATCATATTATATCCCATAATTCATTTTAGCTTTTTTCTTCTCTCCTCTGTGTTGTCTAGGCAATAGGTGCCACTCTGCTGATCAGTGCCGCACCCTTCCTCATCCTCTTCCTCATCCCGGTCCAGTCCAACACGGACCAGCACCAGAACCTGCTGAAAGTGCTGCTCAGCTTTGCGTCTGGCGGACTGCTGGGAGACGCCTTCCTCCACCTCATTC